>NW_025796728.1:6854978-7228202 GCF_021613505.1 Equus quagga | reverse complement strand
CCTTCCTTCCTTCCTTCCTTCCTTCCTTCCTTCCTTCCTTCCTTCCTCTCTTCCTTCCTTCCTTCCTTCTTTCCTTCTTGCTTGCTTTCTCCCTTCTTTCGTTCCTTCCTCCCTACCTCCTTTCTTTCTTTCCTCATTTAGCCAGGGGCTACTCCCTCTAGTTTCCGTTGGCCCTGCTTGCTATTGTTCTATATTCGTTCCTAATTGCTTATTTATTTCATCTCTCTGACCCAAAAGGCATTTGAGGTGTTTCCATTCATTGGTCATGTCTTGCTGTCACTTGTCTCCCTATACAGATAGGACAACTCAATTAGCTATGTTGATATCAACAGTCCTCCAAACCTGGAGCCCCTTCTTTCTTTGATTTTCTCAACTCCTGGTCTATAATTAATTCCAAGACAAAGACATGGTCTTATTTATGTTTTTTTCCCCAGTATGTAATACTTGATGCATAATTGGATTTAATGAGTGATTATGGAAGAAATAAATGCCAAGTTGTTTCAAATACTTATATGAAAATGCATTATTCTTTACGTTTGTGTGTTTGACTTAGAGTATCAATGGCAGTATCCAGATGAATATATGTGTTGCTCTCCACGACTTGACAGATCAAGAGAGATCCTGGTTAGTGAATATCTATGTGTAATAATATCTTGTTAATTAATTTTAAATAATAGCAATAATTAGTAACACTTTTTGCTAACTTTTCATGAGCGAGGCTGTGCTCAAAGTGAGAGATTGGAAACTATAGCACAGGTACCAAATCCAGCCCATCAGCAGTTTTTTTTAATATCCCATGATATAGGAATGGTTTTCAAATTATTGAAAAAAATCAAAAGAAGAATAAAATTTTGTGACACATAGTCAAATTTCAGTTGGATTAAATAGTTTGAATTTCATCAATAAAATATTTGTGTTTTTTCCCCTCTCTCTTTCTATAACTGTTTACATAATATCATTGTTTGCCTCTTGGCCCACAAACCCTAAAATATTTACTATGGAGCCTTTTAGAGGAAAAGTTTGCTGACTCCTACTGTACATGCTGGACATTCTAAAAGCAAAGTCAAGGGTCGGCCCCGTGGTGTAGTGGTTCAGTTCTGCATGTTCCACTTCGGCAGCCCAGGTTTGCTGATTTGGATCCCTGGCGCAACCTGCACTGCTCACTAGCCATGCTGTGGAAGTGACCCACATACAAAGTGGGAAGAAGACTGGAACAGATGTTATCTCAGGGCTAATCTTCCTCAAGCAAAAAAAGGAGGAAGATTGGCAACAGATGTTAGCTCAGGGCTAATCTTTCTCAGCAAAAAGAAACCCCCCAAAACCAAAAATCAAAACATAAAAAACAAAAATAAATAAATAAAAGAGCAAATTTGGTGGCCCATGCTGATGCAGTTAAGTGGCTGGACTGGAATTTTAACGCAGGTTGAGTGATTCAAAATTCTTTCTTTTAACTTTAGGACTCACTTGAAGTGACAGGTTTTTATTGTCCTTATACATGATGCTAGCCTAAATAAAGAGGTAAATTGAGGCAAGCTCAAAATTGTCAAAAAAATGAGTTTATTTGGGAATAGCAAAGGAATTGCAATTCGGGACACATAAATTGCAGCAAGCAAGAGGCAAGTCTGTGGAGGGTTCGGGGTAGGCTGTATTTAGGGGCAGGGAATGTAAAGAGGAGAGAGTTCAGTTAGAGTCTGTTAAAATCAATAGCAAACAGACACCAGCTTTGAAAATTCCCTGAGCAGACCAGATCAATCCAGTCATACAAACAAAATTCAATTCAGTTTATTTTGTGAGACCAACCCAACCTGGGTCATTTTTTGTTCATGCCTCTGGAAGCCGCAAGCAAAACTTTCCAAGGATGATATGAGGCAACCCTTGACTAACTCCCTGTCATTTAAGAAAATTTCAGTATGATCAGTTTTCCTGTAAGTCAGGCATTTACAGGAAGTCCGTCTCTCAATCCTTAAGTTTTGTTTTCCTGAGGGCACATGCATGACATTTTCCATTTTATATCCTCCGGTTCCATTTTAGATTGAAATTCTTTCAATGATCATGCATACTCTAGTAAGAAAACACTGTCTCTAGTCTCCCCATGTATCTATAGAAACTTTCTCCAAAGTAGTGGTTGCCACTTTCAGGTGGCCTCTGTCTTTTGAATGAATGCCAGATCTGCTGCTACACCCTTGCCAGCTCCTGTCCTGGGCTCATGCTTGCGGCTCGGGGGTGGCTAGAAGGAAAAGTGCTGAGCTGAGGATTGGCACAGCTGCTTTTGCAGCTTCAGATCCTTAATGCTGCAGTTTCACAAGAGTGTCTCAGCACTTCTTAATTGTCAGCGATAAAGTTCTGCAGCTGTCTCTGTCAAATTTGTCTACATTCTCACAAATTCCTGGGGATGCTGATTGGTGTGGCACCAAGACCCATTTTTTACTCACCCTAACTCTATTTCTTTTTAGCTCAAGGCAGGCAAAGTGCTCTTATTCTTCTTGGGTTCCAGGAGCTTCTGCTCTTCTTCAAGGACGCCATCTTGGAGTTTGGGATTGATCATGACACCTCTCTTTTTGTGTTTAGCTATAGAAATGGAAGCTTATTGAGAGCTAGATTTAAAGACCCCAAACCTCTTCCACAGAGCCTGGAATATTTCCAGATAAGTCACAGTGGCTAATGACTTCATAAGAATTACTCAAAATATATGTGTAGACTGAACATAGGCAATGGGCCCGGCTTTAACTAGGGCTTGTGATAATGATGGCTTAATATCTACTCCACTCAGAAGATGATCTTTAATGAATGAGTGTACATATGAATTAATGAAATATTAAACTCTGAGAAAGTCAATTTTATTACCAAAGATTTCCAATTTTCAGTTACTTAAATGACTGTATTCTTTCACAAATATTGATTGAACTTTTGGGATCTCTAGAGAAAGTGGATTTGAAACTTTATGTGTAAACAACATATATATACTTTCAAATAGTTATTGATATATATAACAAATAAGTTCATAGGTAACATGAATACCATGATTCATGTCATGTTCCCACAAATATTACTATAGTGTAATAGTATTTGTTAAGACTGAATACTCAGGTTTCAATCTCGAGTATTTTTCACTAAAAATCAATTGTGTCTATTTTCTTCTAAGAAGAGGCATCTTTGTATTACTCCTTCCCCAGGGAGAGGTGATTCAGGAAGAATGTTGTTTAAGGTGTGATGCTCCTTGAGACAAGCTGCCTGCTCAGAGTCAAAAGTACCCCCTCCTCCCACAGCTACTTCCTCCAATGGTTCAGGATGATGTCAGACTGCCTTCCCCAAGAGTCCCTCACAAAACTATTGGGTTGCATAGAATGTCTGTGGCAATGGTGTATTTCTACAGGACAATCCTTTCCTACAGATTTCAGTTTAGTTACAGATTTATAGATTAAAATCTCAATTTGATACAGGAAATGTTGTTAGCATACTTAATTTTTTTTAAAGACATGCATCCCGGTGACCTTTTCTTGCTTTCATTTATTTGGTGATTTCCTCTCCTTAGACTCGGTTTGGCCTGGGTGCAGTTTTCCGGTTATAGCATTCTTTGTTGCTCTTGTATTCACATTCCCTTATCGTGTTCTTTCTACTGTCTCTAGCGCTGCTTTTCCTGACACTTCCCTCACTCCCCAGCTCTGTTTTTAAACACTCCTCAAAAACTGTAATAGCTATTGTAACTTTGAGAAATAAGATCTCATTCTATTTTAATTTTAATTTTTAAATCACCAGATAGGTTAAACTTTTTTTTTTACTAATTTTAGCCCCTATATTTTGGAACTATTAATATTTGTGTACTTCACATGTGTCTCTCACAGTATGATGCATATTTCATACATTAAATTTAACGCTTTAAACTGTTGTTGTAAGGGAGGTACTATTATCAACTCCATTTTACATATAATAGAACTAAGCAGAGATTGTGTTAAAGCAATTTCTATATGACCCTAAAGTCTTTGTTCTCAACTATCACGCTATACTACTCAGATACTCCTCTGGCGATGTTGCATAAAAGCTATTTCAAACCCCCAGGATTTTCAATTTTCCTCGAGAGAGGTTGTGTACTCTCTCATGGGCTCACCTAGTTTGGATTTCAAATTCTTCTTACCAATGTTGTTTTATATTCCTGAAAGAGGATGAAGAAATAAAATAAGAACCAAAGAGCTTTGTTTTTCTCTCCATTTTATATCTCCAGGTGATTCCTGGTTGCCTATGATTCCAAGAAGCAAGACTATCCCATACTTGTGTCTGCTTATATTAGATGGGATGAAGAACTTTGAGACTCATTATTTTCCTGACACTGTTACTCCTTCCACTCTTTTGTTTCTGACTCTGTTATTCCTTTCACATAATTTTCCTTGTTTAGCACTTCTGCTAATGAAGTAGCACCTGCAGACTCATTTTTTGGGTGTACCATGCAAGTCTAAAAGCTTAAGCATGATAGTCAGCTGGTGCATTGAGGGTAGTGCGGCCTGATGAACAGAGTTCTTTTGTCTTTCACCAGTTTATGGAGGTATGATTGACAAAAAGCTGCACATATTTAATGTATACAACTTGATGAGTTTGGTGATAAGCATGCGTCCATGAAAACGTGACCACAATCTGTGCCACAAACATAGCCATTACCTTATAAAGTTTCCTCCTATTCTCTTTATTATCATTGTTTGTAATAAGAACCCTTACCATAAGATCTACCCCCTTAGCAAATTGTTAAGTTTACAATAGAGCACCGAACAGAGCTCTCGACTGAGAATCACAAAAGCCAGCTGCTGGATTCCTTGCTGAAAGCTCCAATATTAAGAACTTACTTTTATTGAGTGCTTACCATCTGCCAGGCACTATTTTAAACTCTTTGTGTATATTTTGTTATTCAATACTCAAGACAATTTAAGAAAGATGGTATTATCCTTGCTAAATTATAAATTAAGAACTTGAGACCCAGAGAGGGAAAGTGACTTGCTCAGATTTACACAGGTAGCAAATGTTGAACAAATCTCTACCAGTTTTTGCCAGTTCATCTTATATTTATGTACCCAGCTCTTCATTGGTAAAATTGGTGGATTTCAGTAAATGATTTCTGAGGGCCCTTCAATTTCTAAAATGCATTGATGTCTTCCCCTAGCAGCCTTACTTTAATACTAGGAAAATCACCTGTTTCATCTTTATTCATTTATGAATGCATTTTTTTTGTTCTGACTCTTTCTCTTCTGAGGCTATTTATGACTAAATTGTGTAATTTTATCCTTGTAGTTGCCTAATTTTATAAACGGAAGGCTGAAGTCAGTGAGTCCTTAAGTAAAATTAACATTTTAATTTGCTTTCTGCAGCTCCCAGCACCAAGTCTAGCAGCTGGGTCCATAGTAGGTTCTCATGAAATGTTGACTTTTGAATAATAGATATTTTTATGTTTATATGTATATTATTTGTATCTTGTTTTGCCTACTGGATTATAAATTCAGTGGACTTTATGCTGACATTTGAGTTGGGAATAGGGCAATAATTAGATCTAATTTGCCAAAAGTTAATTTTGAACTACCAAACTGCAGCTCATTTTTCACCTTGAATCTAAGCTCCAGAAAGAAACACCACGCCGTGCTCTCTCTGTATTTCAGCGTTTTGTGTACCCAGACCATTTGGGAGTCTTGCTGCCTTTATTCGTTTTTGCAGATGGAGACATTAATCTCTTCTGAGCACATGACCAGGTAACTTTCCACACTCTGAATATTTTACAATTTGTCTTAAGTTTTAGGGGGAATCAGGGCATGGCCAAAAGATTGAAGTGAAGAGTTTAGAGTGCTACTCATCATATTCTTTATATTCCACTAATTAATACAGATAAGCAAACTATTTACAATTCCAATTTTAAAGGTAGGAGTAAGGAGAATTAACATGAATCATAAGAGTTCATTTTCCTTAGAAAAAGAGTTATCTTTCCCATAAATTATTAATATTCTGTGGTGTTTTCATGTATAATTTCATCTTCCCATTTTCTCCTCCCCCTTTCGGCTGTCACTCACTGCCAGTAAAACTTGTCAATTTTAAAGTTGTGCTTGTTTAGCATTTTTTCTTCCTGCTGTTTAGTTTTTATGAGCTGAAATGTTTTAAAGTAAAATTCACATCTGATTTTATTAAGCCCTCATTTCTCACAAAGCCTGTTTACCTGTTTCTTATTTTCACAGATTAGAGTATTAATGTATAGGCACAGAACTTCAGAGCACCATTTCCCATTGTATTTTTAAATGCGGCATTTTTTTCAGGTAACAAATTATTTCAAATGGATAGACAGAGCCACACTAAGTCTTTGTTCCTCATATTTTAGGTGATAGATTATAATGCCTATTCTTAATTCTTCACTGGATCTGACCAAATCAATCCATTAAGATATGAGGATATTAACTATTTTTCTTTCTTTCTTTTTTTTTTTGTGAGGAAGATTGGCCCTGAGGTAACATCTGTTGCCAATCTTCCTCTTATTTTGCTTGAGGAAGATTGTTGCTGAGCTAACATCTGTGCCAATCTTCCTCTATATTATGTGGGATGGCGCCACAGCGTGATTTGATGAGCTGTGTTAAATCTGCGCCTGGAATCTGAACCTACAAACCCCTGGTCACCAAAGTGGAGTGTGTGAACTTAACCGCTACACCACCAGGCCAGCCTCTATTTTTCTTTTTCTTATTACATGTTGATATTAATTTCACTAAGGACTGGTAGCTAACTCTGCCACTTCATCTTAGAGGTGTCATTCTTGAAATCCAGAGGTTATCAAAAAGATAACTAATGAGAGATAGAGCATCAATTTTTTTTGGCTATTTACTCCAAAGCAGTGAAATATGAAGGCGTTAAAAAAATAATGCTGGTTATTAATTAGGAAAGAGAAATAAAAGGAAGGAAGGAATAAAGAAAGGAAGGAGGGAGGGAAGGAAGGACAGTAAGAAGGAAGGGAGGAAAAAATAATAGTGGAAGGTAAAACCTCCTAGGAATAGTTCCTGGAAGAGTAACTGCCTTTTCCTCTTGCCCAGTTTGGAGCAGTGTGAACACTGGCTATAAACAACCCCATGGCAGGCTCTGGCACAATGCTCGTAGCATGATGGTTTGGATTTTTCATCTCTTACACGTAGATAAGCGCAAAGGGAAACGGATAAGTTGATGACATTATTATGGTTATCTGGCCTAGAGATATTCTGTTTTTGCTGGTAATATGATACTTTTTCTTTTTGCATTTCTGTGTGTTTCTACTTATATCTTCAATAGGATTCTTGATGAATCAATATGCAAATGTTAATACCAAAAATATAGAGAATGATCTGCACCCCCACATATAACCAAATACACACACACACACAAACACACACACTGCACCCGTTGGTTTTGTAATTGAATTACAGAAATTATTATTATTATTATTTATTTTTTTTTGAGGAAGATTAGCCCTGAGCTAACTGCTGCCAATCCTCCTCTTTTTGCTGAGGAAGACTGGCCCTGAGCTAACATCTGTGCCCATCTTCCTCTATTTTCTATGTGGGACTCCTACCACAGCACGGCCTGTCAAACGGTGCCACGTCCACACCTGGGATCCAAACTGGCGAACCCCGGGCCGCTGAAGCAGAACTTGTGCACTTAACCACTGCGCCACTGGGCCAGCCATGAATTACAGAAATTGTTAAGGGACCTTAGAGGTTAGCTTGTGTAGACTTCTCACTCTATAAACTTAAAAAAAGATATCAAAGAAGTTAGATGATTTGTACAAGGTTATGGATAATCACGATCAGCTCTGTATGGAAATGTATGCCAGATAGGATACCAGAATGAGATGTATGGATTTTTTTTGATTCATAAAAAATCAACAAATATTTCCAATTATTTCCAATTGTAAGGGTTCTTATGGGGAAACGAAAATTAAAGGATTAAAAGAGAGCAAGAGTAAAGCACATAGAGGAAAACGCTTAAGTTTATTTTGGCAGCTTCTTGGCCAATAATTTTATATGCATTTCATTCAGTATTTACGATAACTCTAATGGTAGTTATTATTCTCAATTAATAAATAACGATTGTTTGGAGGGATTAAAAGTCTTACCAAACTAATAAAACAAGGTTTAAATTCAGGTCTGTCTCAGTTGATTGTCCATTTTATTTATTTAATAAAATCTTTAGAATTTAAAACAAACGATAATACCTTAAATTGGTATATAGCTTTTGTATTTTCCCATAATTCTTTATTACCCAGCAGTCATTTATTTGAAACATATTTTTTGAGAATTTACTACTGGTAGCCTCTCTACTCTGTGCAGAGGGTACATAAAGACCTCCTTTTCCTGGGAGCACACCATATGGTACTGTTATTCAGGGAAGTATGGCAATATGTCATAAAAGACGTGTAAGAGGCACAATAATTCAAAGGTGGGAAGAACCACTCTTTATTCTTAAGTCATCAGAGATTGTCATGGAAGAGATGGTCTTTCCTTTATTTCCTGACTGTGACTGATTGGCGGAATGATGGTCCATGAGAGGGGATGACATGGGTCAATGGTCAGGGGTTTAGAAGCAAAGAGCATACTTAAGGAGCTTTGAGGAGGACAGTCCGACCAAAGTGCTCCTACTATGAAAGAATGTACTACAAAACAATTCTGGATACATAAGTTGACACCACCATATTCTAGAGGTCTTGGTAAGAATTTTCAGTCTTATTCAGTAGGCTATGCAAAGTCACAGAGAGTTGTTAAGAAATTGTAGTATCACATGATCAGAGTTGGTTTGAAACCTTTCTCTAACCCTTACCAGTTGAGAAATACTCACCAATTACTCAATGTTTATGAGCCTTGGTTTCCTCATCTGTAAAATGTGGAATAAAATGGCTTATATTAGTCACCTCTTGCCACAATAATGCTATGTAACAAATCTCTCCGAACTTGCTAGCTTACATTCACAAGCATTTGTTCTCATGCTCACAATATGTAGATGGATTGTGTATCATCTGATCTAGCATGGACCTCAGTGGAACAACTCTGCTTTAGGTTGCTGGTTGGATTCAGGTCATTCCTTGTGTTTATTCTGGAGCCTAGCTTAAAGAGTGACAGCTGTTAGCAATGGGTCAGAATCTCTGGGAAGCAGGTTCTGAGATGGATATATATGTGCAAGAAGTATATTAGGAAGGCGCTAGAGATCAATATCTGTAGTATTAAGATAGAAAGAAGATTGGACAGGAGGAAGAGTAAAACTCAATGATGCCACAACAAAAGCCTCAGTTAATTTTGCTGGATGCTCAGAAGCTAAGATCACGCACAGAACAGTACCACTTGCGTGGATATTGATATCAATTCAGATCCTGTGTCCAATAAGTCCTTAAAATGTCTGGGTATTATTCTGCTTTTCCAAATGTAGAGTTACCAATATAAATCCCTTTTATGAAAGGAATGGGGAATTATTACAATATTCTTTTGCTATGTGGCTGCAGTGTCCTTCTTCTCTGGGGCCTGGGAAGGTCAGTATCTGAGTATTAGGTCCAAAGTCTGGCCCAGGTCTGGAACTGAGCAAAAAGATTATGACATTCTTTGCGGTGCAACTGCTCCCTGACTCCTAAGCTTCCCTCCTTGGTTGCTTCTGATTGTACAGATTGAGAAGTACCAATAATGGCTCCCTATTTATTTCATTCTAATGAAAACTTTGTTCTACGAACTATCTCCATAATTCTCAGTAGGTCAGGTCCCCTTGATGACATTTACCATCTTGCTACTCATTTTGAAAATTGAACTCATCTTACTTCTCACAAGTCAGCACTGCCACCTGCCCTATATTGTTTGGAGATCCTTTTATATCCTTTGTGGGCCACTTTTGTAAGCTCATATGATTCATAGGAATCTGATCTTTCAAGATTTTTATGAGAAATAACCCAGATGTCCCTATCCCACGTGTCAGGGTCCCATTCTTTCCCAATTATCACCTTGACTTTGGCATAAGAGACCTACCTCAGTTGGAATTCTAGTTTTCTCTAGTGCTTTCCCACTCTTAACACTAATTCTTGTGTCTCATCAACACTTTCTGACAATCCACTGCAGGAGATAACAATCTTGTTGGCTTTCACACTTAGTTTTTAATAGCCCATTAATAACTATCAGTTTTTTAATTATATTCTCTCCAGAGCATGAAATCAAGTTTCGTGATAACCACTGAATTCCACTTTCCTTAGAGTTACTATTTCCCCCAATATTCCTCACACACCTGATACATTGTGGGCGCTAATATATTCCCTTCCACTGTTGTACCACACCAGTTTATCACCAAAGAAAGTTTTAACAATTTTCCTGCTACCATGTTCTAAGGGCACTCCATGCTCTACCTACCACCGTTTATGAGGCACTCAGCTCCAAAATCCCCTTTTAGTTTCTTGGACCACTCCCAGTACCAGCTGTCACAGATTGGGTTCTGTAGGAGGCATTGTCTGAGATGGGGACTAGATGGCAGAAAGCAAGATTGGGCAGAAAGAGAAATAGAGCTGTGATGTAGCCCCAACAAAGACCTCCAGTGATCTCATGGGAAGCTCTGGAGCTCGGGAGCTGGAAGGGCCCATGTTGGGGTGATTGAACTGGGCCTTTTCATCCCTGTATTGATCAGGCAGTGAATATGCACAGCCCCAGGAAGGAAGCACGACCTTGGTCCAGATAGTTTTCTGCAGCTGAGGAAATCCTTAAAGAGGGCAGTAAACCCAGAACCTAGGGGGCAATGATACTTCTGATGATATTTCTGATGAAATATCTGACAATGTATCATAGCACCTACTACAATCTTTGTGTCGAATTCTTTAATTCTAGTTCAGAAATCACCCCACAGATCTCTGACTTCTTTAATCACAACTCGACTAAGATAGTTCTAGTAAGGTCATCAATGCCCTCCTTGTGGCTGTTTTGGCAAAAAACACTGTGTCTGAATTGTGCCCTTGGTCTGAGCCACCCTGAGGCTCTTCCATCTCCTAGGTAGCAGATAGTGTGAGAGGAAGAAAAAAGCCTGGCTCCATGTAGAGAAGGGAATGTGTCTTTAATGTAGGTAATTCCCTCATAGCACATTATGCATAATTTTGTCTTAGACTTGCCATTCTTTTGTATCTGTGCCTATTTCCTACTAAAGAGTAAAATTCTTGACTTACTCATATTTGTATTCCCATCAACTATTACAGTTGCTAATACATATTATGCTAATTTTCTCCTCCCTTCCCTCTCACGGTAATGGTGGACCAGAAAGAGAACCTCAAGATATAACCCCAATGAAGATGCTATCACAGTAGTTCAAGCAACAAAATTTAAGGCTGAACTAGGACATGACAGAGAGGATAGGAAAAGCAATAGATAAGAAAGATAAAACAGAATTGATTTGACAGGATTTTATGATGGGTTTTCTATGACAGTTTAGGGAAAGGTAGTGGGAACAATAATTATGCCATTAAGGATACAGAGGACACAGGAAGACTGATTTGGGAGTGAGGGAAAATGATGAATTCACTTTTGGCCATCTAACTTGAAGGTACTTGAAGGCAAAAAATTGGAAACACCTAGAAATCTATTGGCAACGTGAGACTGGGCATTGGAAGGTGGAGAGAACAACACTGGAAACATAAATCCAGAGATGATACAGATAATGCTTATAACAGAAACCATCGGAATGACTTGTCTAAAAGAGCCTGTAGACAATACAGAGGAAAAATCCATGAACTGAACTTTGGGTGACACCTGTATTTGAGGACTTAGGAAAAAGAGGACACCAAGAAGGAAAGCATGAAGAGATGAGAGTAGAGCAAATGCAATGTAGTATCGCAGATGTATTTAACAAAGAGTACTTCAGGAAGGATGAAGCAGTAGGGGTAGCAGTGTCACAGGGACATCAAAGAGAATGAGGAAGGTGAATAAGGGAACAATGAACTCAGCAGTTATTTGTCATAATTCCATTAACAAATATTTTTGAGCGTCTAGTTTGTTCCAGACCTTGTGATAGGCATCTGTCGATACAGCAAAGAAGAAGGTTGCTACTGTCTTAGTTTCCATGGAAATGAAAGCATCATTGAGAAGGCAGTTTCATCAAAGTGCTAGGAGCTAAAGAGACATAATTATTCTCACAGCCAGCTCTTTAAACTAGATAGGTTAGATGTCTTTCCCAACTCTGTAATCTAAGTTCTACTACTTCCTATCCCTTTATGGATGATGTCAGGAAGTATTTGCTTATTTTACAAATGAAGAAATAAGCTTGAAGAAATTAAGGGTTTGGCAAAATCATAAAATGAGATAGTGACAAAGCTAGGAAAAGGTTCTGATTTTGTCTTTTCTGTTGTGTTTTCACTATGCAAGTCCAAATATTTATTGGATTTTGAAGTAATTGTTTAGAACTTAGAGTTTTAATGCTTCTTATCAGGTTATCATCAGTATTAAAAGCCCAGGGTTTTAATCCACGCATGCAGACACTACTTGTCTTCTGCTTGCCAGTAACTTGCTGGGTGCTAGGAAAGAAAAGACTTCGTTCCAGGCTCTACACTGGAAGAGCTCTCAGCCTGAGGAATATAAGTATACAAGGAATTCCAGAAAAGCGTATTTCCAAGAAAAATAAAATGTACTATACAGGGGATCAAAATAACACAAGGAAAAGATAATTTTAATCTGACCTATTTCTAAGAGGCATTGTTTCTCAATGAGTACATCCTGAATATAACTAATTATGTACGACTGGCTCAGAGTCATCTTTACCCACATCACTCAGTGCACATGGTTGTGATGCGCTGTCTGAGGGCTTACGAGGCAATCGAAGTAGAGAAGTTGCCTGTACCTTCTATAAAAAACTCCAATCTGTTGACTCTTCAGTGGTTTGTTTTCTTTTCCAACGTTGTTTATTCATTCAGTCTTCTTTTATTTTATAAAGTAGGAAATAAACACAAAGAAATGAAATGACACTAAAATCATCAAGTGCCTTAGTGACGATGCTAGGGTTAAATTGCAGTTCTATTTTTTTTCTGCTTTGCTTTCATTACATGAGGCTGGTTATTTATGTCATTTCTTGCTACTGGACTGCTGCAGAGAATCTCTTCAATTTAGTAAAGATGCTCATCTACTCACCAGGTCAGTGTAATGTTTGAGGATTTCATTGATTTGGTTTATTGGTAATGGTCATAAAGAGTTAGCGAGCATTTAAAGGCAGTCCAGGAGAGGAACTCACAGCCCAAGTTAGTTTCATTAATGTCAAATTCCCAGGAAAGGTAATTCTTAGTTAGTGGCTGAAGCTGTCAGCAGCCAGGAGGTGGCACTAGGGGCAATGAATGTTGTCATTTAAGCAAAAGAAACATAAACTATTCCCACAAATCCAGTTTACCTTGCCAGAGCCTTACAGACTTCAGACCAACCAGGGTCTGTTCCATAAGGAGCAGCACCACCTTCTCTGGACAGATGACGGGAAAAAAAGGAGAATGTAAAGTACTGAACCTCTGGCACCCAAGCTTCCAGCCTCCCTCTTGCTTCAATCGCTGACTTTTAGTAACTACCCTTGCCAGACTTGTTTGGTTGTTGAAGGAATAAGCATGCCATTTCTAGAGTAACATTTTCTATCTGACCACTTTATTCCTGGCAATGCATGATAACTTACATTATCTTGTGAGTGATAATAATTCACATGACACCTCATATTATTCGGGGTTTTTCTATGAGAGACTGACACCACTTCATCCAATGAAATCCTGGTAATTGTTGCTCTTAAAACACCTCTATCATCATAATCAGACTGAACTTTTCTGTAAAGATTACTTTGCCCCCAAATTTATATAGAGAGTGAGCCACAGTAAGTCTTTTAAGAAATATTCTATTGATGAATTGCTTGCTTCATATGTTATAGCATGGAGAATTTGTAAAAGCGACACAAGTATCTGGAAACCCATAGTGAGAACTGAGACGTTACTGCTTTAGCCCAGGGTTTTCTTGTGGAAAATCGGTTTCAGGAGAGCAGAGAGGGAGAGGTTTCCATCACTAGAATGAGGGCACAGCTTAGAAGATGACTTGATCCTTTTTGGAGGGAGTAGACTAAATAAGTACAAGTAGAAACAGAACAGGGGCCGAGAGGATTAATGACATAGATTGCACCACGCTTCTGTGAATAGCTGATAATTGTATTAAATACAATTACAATGATGCTAAGAAACCCTACTTTTGAGCTATTGAATTAAACAGAGGCAGGGACGTTCTCCAAAGCTTTCTACACGCCACGTACACAATAATTAGACACCATTAAACACTGCCTTGTTTTTTTCCCCTTAATCTCTAATGCAACCATTTTTCAACGTTATAGAGGGAAATTTCATTTTGACTTTGTAGATGTGGTAGCACAATTACTCACTGATTAATCTGACAAAACAAATCTCTTTCAGGTTTCAAATTAAGAAATTCTTCAAACTTTTGGAATTTTAGGATTCATTTAGTTGGGAGATTTGCAATTGGGTAGAAGACATTATTGGGTTTTTGATTTTTTTATTTACTTCTGTTATAGATATATTAACACCAGAAATCTCTGAATAAGACATTCCACAAGCATTTATTAAGCGCCAACTCTGTGTCTGAGACTATTCTAGATGCTGGGGATTTAGCCATGAACAAAACAGAAATTCCTGCCTTTGTGGAGCTTACATTTTGGTAGAATCTCTTGTTTGCATTGTCCTTTGGAGATTTAAAGAGCTTTTCTTTTCTATTCCTTTTCATCCATTATAATCCCCCTAAAGGATGGTTGGGCTAGGCATTATTAGAAACACTGTTTTACAAATGAAGAGAACAAAGCTTATTTAAGTGATTTCCCCCAAATCATACAGGTAGCAGAAAACACAGTATTTCTCTCTAATCCTAATTAATCCCAAATAATAAACTGATTCTGAATAATACAAACTTTTTTCTTTCTGCCTTAAAGTCACAGTATGCAATGCTTTTATTTGTATGTTAAAAATAGAATGTGAGGCTTGGAAGCAGTTATCTACTGAATAATTCTACCCATATAACCTAAGTATGGGCTGTAGCTCAGAGATGATCACACCTGAAACAATAAATGATGAACTACTGCCCTTGAATATAAGACAGGAATTCTTGTCCATTAATAACCAGGATTTATTCTACTAATAAACATAATTAAGTGGCTTGATCTAGCCACCTCAAACTCCAAATGTGTCCATCGGAATGTAGTAGATTGTGGTGGACTGAGTATCAACTGGCTCTGAAATGTGTGAGTGAAAAGATGAATTATAGTTTTCCCATGACCTTAGGGATTTAACCAAGAATGCTTCTATAACTGTTAATTGCAACAACACAATTTATGATTGTTTACTAATGGAAACTTTATGAGATCAGAGACTTCATATGTCTACGATTGTATTCTTGGTGCCTAAAAGAGCACCTGGAACAAAATAATTGCTTAGTAATTATTTATTAAATAAACATTGGATGTAAGAAAGGCTATAATAGAGGTATGTACAAGAGTTATTCAGCTGGTCTCAGGATTGTTTGGAAATTCAGCTAACAGGGGAAACATTTTGATCTGAGGCTATAAGAATTATTAGGAGTTCACCAGGTATATGAGAATGGGGGCTGGAGGGAGAGAAGATAGAATTTACAAAAACGGTACATATGAAATAGCATTTCATGGTGTTAACAGCACCCGATCTGCTTTCTTTCTGAAGTACATTCTTTAAAAAGTTCATGAGTGGGGGCTGGCCCCGTGGCCGAGTGGTTAAGTTCGTGCGCTCCGCTGCAGGCGGCCCAGTGTTTCATTGGTTCGAATCCTGGGTGTGGACATGGCACTGCTCGTCAAACCACGCTGAGGCGGCGTCCCACATGCCACAACTAGAAGGACCCACAACGAAGAATATACAACTATGTACCAGGGGGCTTTGGGGAGAAAAAGGAAAAAATAAAAATCTATAAAAAAAATTAAAAAGTTCATGAGTGAAGTCTGTTGGTAGTAAATTCTCTTCGTTTCTATTGCTATTGTTAAAAAACACCTTTATTTCAACTTCATTTTTGAATGACAATCTTGCCATATGTAAAATTCCAAAATAACAATTATTTTCCCTAAATATTTGGATGATATTATTTTATTATCTTTGGGCTTTCATTTCTATTATTGAGAAGTCATTGTCAGGATAAATTGAAATCCTTTTTAGGTAATATATCTTTTCTTTCTGAAAAATCCCAAATATGTTTTCCAGCTTGGTAATATTCTCTTTAGCTGAATTCCTAATATATGGCTGATAACATTTCTATTTCAGAACTTCATCTTCTTTTACTTTTATTCTGTGTTTTTCCTCTATATATTCATTTCTGATTCCTTGTGGAGAGATCTTCCAATTCTCTAATTTATTCTTTGAATCTTTTTGGCTATTCATCACACATATTGAATTCTTTATTCCAAAGAATATATTTTATCAGATTTAACGTTTTCACTTAGTTCTTCTTTAAAACTGTTTATTCTTGCTTCATGTCACCAATAGTCTCTCTTACTTCTTTGAAGTTATTTGTTACACTTGCTCTAACTTCTTGATTTGTCCATTCAATTAATTTTTCTTCTTCTAATATAGTTATTTAATTCCTTTTTAGGGCTGAACTCTTCAGATAACTGTTACTTTTATTGCAGGGTCATTTTCCAATGAGGATATTGGGTAAATTTCAGTCTTGCTCTTCCTTCGAGTCTTCAGAATATTCTCTTTCCTTTATTCTAGTCTTCAAGTGAGACAATCAAACCACACTTGGATTTTGTCAGTGAATGGGATATGAGGATTGCCACTGAGTCCACATTCTTCACTGGAAACTGGTTGACTCCCCTTCTCAGATGATAGATGAATGCCATAGGATGGTGGGAGTAGAAATCCTTAAGAGACATAATATGTGAAAAATACATACTAGTATATATTTCCTAGCCGTACATTTATCAGATAGAATTGAAATGTGCCCCAGTGTAGGACACAAAATAGATTCTGGGCCTAGCCTCAAGGAGATTACATTTTGAATTACATCTGTGTTACCTGACCATATAGATTATTCTTCAAAATCAAAAGCTGCTCTCTGGAAATATCAGGTACTATTGAAAATTAGATCAGCATGTTTTTGGGTAGATAACATTGTTTGAAATGCTCCTTTATAAAATAGCAGATTGGAACAATCAATTTTTATAGGGTCTTACCTTGCTCTCCAGATTACACAAATAAAAATGATGGCAATATACATTATATTATGACACAGAATTGAATATATTGAAGTAAAAATATTTTTGGTTGGCACATCACAGCTATAAAATGTAGTTCATAGTGCAGACTCTGAAAACTGATTGTCTGGGTCCAAACTTTGGCATCCTCTCTCATTAGCTACAAGATAATACACAAGTTAGGTAACTTCTTTGAGCTTCAATTTTCTCACATGTAAAATAGAGATAGAGTTTTTATGATTATAAAGCAAGATAATGCATATAAAGTGCTCAGAACAGTGCCTGACTCCAGTAAATGCTCAATTCATGTAAGTTGCTAGTGGTATGGACACATAGACATTCAGTCATATGTTTTTCTTCTGTTAATTGATGAGCACATAAAAGAACTTTTAGATTTGGAAATTATGTAATCACAGAGCTTTAGCACTTAAAAGGAATATATGTTTTATCAGATCCTATATAGTATTTTGTATACGTGGGAACTAAAACATGGTAAAGTGAAGTATTTTACCCAAGATTATATAAACACCAGCTCTTATCCTAGAACCTCTGTCTTTCCACCAGTTTTTCATTCAATGCACTCTCTGCTGAGATGCTGGTAACCACAAGAATTTGATAGAGGAAGGTGACAATATTTCAAACAATTAGATGTGGACATTTTATAAATGTAAGTGTGGCAGCATATTTATTTGAGACATAAGCCAGCATGTTATTTTCTTCTCCATTTTGACCCTCCATTCAGGCTTTTATCTAAAAATGACTTCATTAAATTTTCTACATCCATCAGAATGGGGCCTAAATGTACATAAAATAGAATGAGTTAAAAAATTAAATCGCAGCTTTGTGTATACCTGATCCTGTGCCTATGCAAATACAAGAAATAATGCTTATAAAGAACAGAGTCTGATGGAGAAAGATTTATTTTTAACAAGGAAAAAATTATCATAAGCAAAATAAGATTTCAAAATGCCTGAAGCTTAGAAGTGCTAAATTAAAATGTTTGGAATGACTGGACTATAACAGAAAGAAGGATGGATTGATTAGTGGATGAATACTTAGTTTTCAGAACCTCATGTAAGATGCATTAACTAAATGGACATGAATTTAGTTTAAGTTTTGAGGTGTGACCTCTCTCGATCCTTTGAGAATGCCATGGCTCCTACTCATGTTTCATTCAGAAACATCCCACCAGTTTTCCCCAGCTTTGGAGTTCTGCATTATTCATGATGGTGCTCTTTCTGTTATGCAGAAGAAATAGGCCATTTTAGATGTCAGGTTTCCCAGTCTAGCACTCCCCCCATCTATAACATGGTGGGGCTCACTAAAGTGGAAAAATATTAGAAAAATAAATCCTTTCATACTGGATGGTATTTAGGTAGTTGGCCCAGGAAAGACTATGCATGGGTTTTCCAAATGCTACTATTTTCTCAAGGATGGAAATGAAACGGATGTTTTCCCACCACCACCTACTGCTGCTTTGATAATATTCTCTGGCGCACCAGATGGTGGAAAACAAAGTTACTCTGTCATAGCTCTTTTGGTTGAACAGTTATTTACGAGCCAATGAGATCCATTTATCCACCTTTATTACAGCTTTTCATCCTTACAGACAGTAAATCCAAATAACATGATCCTAGTAAGTCGATAAAATTTACACAACTGATGAGCTGGAGTGTGTGAGAGTATTTATTGGACTTACTGTTCACCTAGCAGTTTATTACTTTCTTCAAAAAGCAGAGGAATATAGAAACCTTATTACAAGGAAAATCATGTCTTGTGCCTTAACAATTGCACTTGCATAAAGAGCAGGGGGTACCTGCTGAAGGAAATCAGACTCAACATGTTAAATCATCCATATGAGGCATCATTTTCTGGTTGCTTTCTCCAAACTTTTTTTGATATGTTATTACAATGACATTTACCAATAATGTGTTGATTTAAACTTGTATGTCTGTTTTTGACAGTCCATAGTAGGGATAATAATAGTAATAATAATAATGTGTACGTGTGTTTATTGACAAGCATTTTCCTGCAGACTTTTGCTATTCCCAGTTATTCATCAGCTTATCTTTAAATTACGCTGCTCTTTGCCAACCTTTGAACAGCAGCCATTAAGAGAATTATTCTTCAAACTTGAGTTACCTTAAATTCTTAGTAATCCAGCAAGCCTTAAGGGAACCTGTACTCGTTTACATCTTTGCTGGACAAACGGACTCATAGAATGTTTTCATTTTCAGTCTCAACCTGGAAGCTCACAGTGAAAATGTGAAGCTGAAATGTTTATTTTAAATTTCTCTTCCTTTTTTATCCCACACTCATTTAAAGCTAAGTGTAATTTGAGTCATGGGAAATTTTACACCAAAAGTTTAAACAAGTGTGTTTTCTGTTTTAATGTCAGGATGATGACTTATCGTGGCCTCATGCTTTAGAACAGTGCTTCTCAAACATCAACGTGTACATGAATGACAGATCACTTTAAAATGCAGAGTCCATTCCATCAAGTCTCTAGTGGGGTCTGAGGTTCTAACCACGATCAGATGCTGCCCGTCTTAGGTGACTCATGAGTAGCAAGATTTTAGAATTTACAGTGCACTATCATATAATTCAACTCATTGGGCACTTGCAAACTTTTATGATGGAGAAATCTACAACTTTTATGATTTGCCTACACAAATGAATAAAAACTCAGGTCAGGACTCTGATCCAGATTTGCTGACACAATACTAAAAATTCTTCCCACCATGAACAATGTTGCTATAAATTAGTGGTTCTCAATTCCCATTGGTTATCAGATCCAACTAGGAGATGCTGATTCACTGTGTCTGGGGTGAGTCTGGGCATAAGTATTTTTAAAAAGACTGGAAGGCTATTCTAATGTTCAACCAGATTAAGAATGATTGTTAAGGATGGAGGCTGGAAATAAGATATACATTTGTCCAAGTCTAACCATGGATTAGGCCAGCATTTCTCAAACTTAACAGTATCAGCATCTGTTGGAGGGCTTGTGAAAACACAGATTGCAGGGTTCTATCCCTAAGAGTTTCTGATTCAACAAGTCCGGGGTGGGGGTGGGGGGGGTAGGGCCCAGGAATTGCATTTCTAACTAGCTCCCGGTTGCTGCTGATGTTGCTAGTGCAGGACCACACTTTGAGAACCACTGGATTAGGCTGAAGCTCTGATGACTCACACAGACTTTTAAAAGTTAATGAATCTACCTCTACATTTGATTCTTATACTTCCTTAATACCCAGCAAACATGATTTATTCAGGCTGCATACTGTAGACTTTCTAATGAATCATTTCCCAACAAAAGTAACATGACAAGAAGGATACTATATAAAGAAAATGTTTGCGGCAGGGTAAGTGTCTTTGCCATTGCAACAGGACTAGATTTCATACGGGAAATTTCAAGGCACTACACTTTTTTCTCTCCATATATTTAAGAAATTAAATCCATGCACCAGAAGAGAGAAAAAGAAAATTACATGCCTCGCAATTACTTCCTCTCTCAAATACTTCATTCAATCATTTAAATGAGTTCAACAGTGCCTTCATTATTATCTACAAGTAGTTAATCTCATTCTAGAGACCCTGATTGTGAAATTTCAAATCACTCAAATTCACAGGGAGCAGTAGAATTTCTGGTACTCTTTTTCATTCAGATTGCAAATGAAAACTATTATCATACGTTGGACAAATATAAACGCTCTTGTTAATTCCTTTTTTCCCCTAAGAAAAGTACTTAAAATACAAATGACACAGGAGGAATCTTATTTTTCTAAGAAATTTTGGTTCTTGGTCTTTTGTTCTAGGTGCAATGTAGGCTACCTCACCACAAAAACAGTAACTGTCTTCTATAGTAACAAGAATGTGGTCACAGAAACAAGGAATAACATTGATGTTAATCACTAAAATGGACATTCAGCCCAAACTTCCTCTCTCTGAAATGAGAACACATGTTTTGGTGTCACCCTCATTAGAATTAAATCCAGGCTCAGCCCTTTACTAGCTATTTGAGATTGGACAATTTGTGTAACCTTTCACAGCAATGGAATTAATTATATCTACTCATTAGGACTGCAGTGCACATCAATAAAATGTCATCAATAAAGCACCAAATATATTACCTAGCACAAATAGACGTTCATAAGTGGTAGTATTCCTCCTCATAAAAGGTCATCAAACTTCAGCTTGAACATATTTATTGTGGAGTTACTCATTCTCTTGTTGTTCCCTTCCATTTTAAGGTAGTTAACAAATTGAAAAAGTTACTTCCTGTGTCTCCGTGTATTTCATTTCAGCCATAATAAATTGCAGCAACCACAATATGGTAAAGAGTAAAACGATGAAATCTTTCAGTAATAACTTGTATTTTACAACCTAAAAAGGTATTTTACAACCTAATCTGGGCCTATATAACCTTAAAGAAGTAATATAATGCAGTGAAGAATATAAATACCAAAGAAAGGAAAGAAATATAAGAACCTTGATATAGGCGTTTGTCTTAATTTTGATAAGTAATGGGAAAACATTGAAAAATGTTGGCATAGATTTCAAATCCTAGTACTTTCTTTTGTAGCTCCATCCTCCTGGACCTCTTGCTTGCATTTTTTAATTTATTACAGCTAGAGTAGGCGAGCTTATGTTGCATAACAAAAACCACAAAATCTCACTGGCTTAAAAAAACAAAGACATGATTGTCACACTACATGTCCAGTGAGGGTCAGCTGTAAGATCTGATCTATGTTATCTTCATTCCTGGACCTTAACTGGTAGAGCAGAACTTCCTGAAATATTGCCAGGGACGGTGGTATGCTCTGATATTTAAAGCTTTCACCTGGAAGTGACACAAGTTACTTTTGTTCACATTTCATTGGCCAAAGTAAGTCACCTGGTCATGTCTGAATGAAGTGAGAAGTCAGGGATGGGCAGGAAGTGCAACCTTATCAAGTCACCAGGAGAGACCCAAGTATTTGTGAACAACCCAAACAACTTCCCCAGCATTGTTTGTTAACTCCACCTCTGAGAAATACCTCCCTGTGCTCTCCTTTTGTAATACTGAATTATGTTGGTTCTCATCCTGTTTCTACATATAAACTCTCCTCTGCTAGTTCCTTTTATTCCTCCTTCCCGGATATGTGGACGTTACCTAAGAGTGTCCTTCCCCAGCTTGTGCTTTTTTCCATTCTTTCTCATAACTTTACCCATAAAACTTGAATTATCAAAACTGTATGGATAGTTCCTACACCAACAACTTTCTATCTTTCCTGAGTTCCAGAACTACATTTTGGGGGGAAGTATCTACTTGAATGATTCAAGCACTTCCATTTGTCTAGTCTTCCAGCAGTCGAGACATCCAATAATTTTACACATCCGCTTTCATTCAATCTATTCGCTCCCTTTTATATTCCTTTCTCTTTGCATTGTTTTACAATCTAGCCTTTTCTCCATAATCTGTTTGTTTGAACAATTTCTCACTAGAATCCACTCTGTTATCTCCTTCCCTTTGTTCTTACTTGCCAGGAAAAAGAAACAAAGAAAAAGAACACTTTATCAATCCAACTGGTTCTGTTTTCTGTTCCTATGCTAGGACTATTAGACAGCACTGGTAAAGTTCATTCAACTACACAGAACGATGTAACTGAAAATTCATGGTCACCAACTTTATGTGGGCTCTCACTGTTCCCTGACAAACCTTCACTCTGTATATGCCTTTCTTAAACAATTCTCTTTTTCATATTCCAGAATAATTTCAAACTTTCATTAGCTTCTTTCATTTCTTATCCCTCATTTATCATGCCTTTTAGGAATCAATCTAATATTTTCCTTTACAGAAAAATTAAAGCCCATCAGGAGTAAAATCCTTCAATTTCCAAGTCCTTATCTTTCCTAGTTATCTGCATGTTTATGTTTCCTACTCCCTTGTTCTAGAGGAATAGATGCCCCTCCTCTGGCCCAGGACACATTTCTTTCCCTGTATCTACGTTCCGCTTTCTCCCATGTACTTAGTTACCCTTTCCTGCCTTCATTCCTTCTCTCAGTTATATTTTCAAACTTCTTCTCTACCAGTTTTTTTGTTTTAACTATCAGAATATACACATGCTTAGATGTTTCTCATAGTTTTCTTTCCTTTTATGTAGCACTCTTTTTTTCCCCTCCAGCTTTATCGAGGTATAATTGATCAATAAAATTGTGTCTATTTAAAGTGCACAATGAGATGATTGGATATACGTATAATTTATGAAATGGTTACCACAATCAAGTTAATTAAGACATCTATCACCTCACGTAGTTATCTTTGTGTGTGTGTGTGTATGTGGTGAAAACATTTAAGACCTACTATCTTAACAAATTTCAAGTATGTAATACAGTATTATTAACTATAGTCGCATGCTGTAGATTAGATCCTTAGAACCTATGCATCTTATAACTAAGGCTTATACACTTTGACCAGCATCTGCCATCTTCCCCATCCCCAGGCCCTGGTAACCACCATTCTACTCTCTATTTCCTTGAGATCCACATTTTTTTCCCCCAGAATCTACACATAAGTGAGATCAGACATTATTTGTCTTTTCTCTGTTTGGCTTATCTCTTAGCATGATGTCCTCTAGGTTCATCCACGTTGTTGTAAATGGCAGAATTTCCTTCTTTCTCATGGCTGAATAAGCTTTCATTTTATGTATAAATATATATACCTTAACTATGTTAAGCTACATTCCTTAAATACCTAATTTCTTGAGAATTTTTTATCATGAAAGGATGTTGAACTTTGTCAAATACTTTTTTTGCATCTATTGAGATGATCATGATTTGTATCCTTCATTCTATTAATGTAGTTTATCAATTTTCATAGTTTTAAGAGAAAAAGAACTCTTTCTTTAGTCTTCCATTTCTTTCCTTTTTACTTATTCTCCTTCACTTTAGCTTTCAAATACATACACGTGGAAATAAGATTCTATACTTCTTTTCCCTAATCTTTCCTTCACACCTTTTTGCTTGTTACCGTCTATAAAATAACAATTGTCAAAGTGGTCAGTGGCTTTGATGCTAAATCCTACTTTCGTGATACTTGTCTCACTGATTATTTGAAAATATTATCCTTATCAACATTCTTAAGATTCTCTCTTCTGTTAACTTTCCTCCCATCAATCTTTTGGAGGCCTCAATTCCAAATACTTTTACCATGTTTTCTTCCTCTTTTTGTTCCTTATGCAATATTTCTCTGTGTTCTGTCCCTTGGCTTCCTCTATTCACTATAAACACCCTCCATTCTGGTGCTTTCTCATTCTACAAATCCAACTCAAACATATGTGGATACATCCACCTATTGGTCATCTGTATTTGGTTGTTCCGTAGGCACCTCAAATTTAACCTAATCAAAAGTGAATTCATCATAATATCCCTTAGCACTCCAGGAGAACACACTTCCCCTTAAACTTGTTACTTATTTATGTGCATGGTACTTTCATCCACTCAGTTACTCAAGCTAGAATCCTGAGAATTACCCTTGAATCCTCCATTATTTTTCCTCAAACTAATGTTCCACCCTCTCATATTTTATTACGCCAATCTCCTCAACCTCTGTTATAAGTCCTGTTCCTTCCTTTAAATTCTTGGTAACACTATAAAAATGGGGCTTTTGAAATTTCCTCCAAACAGCCTCCCTGACAATAGACATGCTCCTTCACATTACCTCCAATGTGATCCTTCTAAAATAGAAATCTTGATTCACTTCTTTGCTTCTTATCTTTCTTTTAATCACCAGAATAAAATAAAAATTTTTCAGGAAAGCAAGCTAAAATCTTTTATCTATCTCTATCTTTTCAGATCCATTGGTAGTTAACCCATTGCTACACTTTACCTTGTGATTCTATTAAATTATATGCATTTCCCCTAATTCAGCAGTTCTCAACCATGGGTTATTTTGCTCACTTCCTATCTCCAAGGGACATTGGCAATGTTTAGAGACATTTTTGGTTGTCACAACTTGAGAGGGATTCCTACTGGTGTCTATTAGATAGAGGCCAGAAATGTTGCAAAACATCCTAAAATGAGCACCTCAGCCCCCAATAACAAAGAATTATCAGAACCAAAATATCAACAGTACCAATGTTGAGAAAACCTGCCCTAATTCAACATTGTAGTTCTCATCTCCATGCTTCTGTAGACACTGTTCTATCTGCATGGAATGTTCTTCTCTTACTGTCTATCTACTTTCTATTAGTTCCTCAAGTTTCATTCTTTGCATAACTTCCTCTAAAGTTATTGACTATGCTTCTTCAGTCCAAATTATACTAATACAATTTATGTTACTCCAATCACAGTAGCATTCACTAGCTCTCCACTGTCTCCATTGCCAATAATCCTCACCCTGGTATTAAAAACTGCAAAACATGGCAACAAACTACATTGAAGTTTTCCTGTCCCAGAGTTTCTTATTCATATTCATCCAAAATGAGTTTTTCATTCCCACAATTTACATACTCTTAAAGTTTTGATCATTTGTTCCTTTTAATTTATATGTCTCCCTGTCTTTCTGTTCATCTCCACCAACTAAATTTTTACCAGATTTTCAAGGTTCAACTTATGCAAATCCCTGATTCCTTAAGGTTAATTCTCCATATATCTCAGCACATTGATTTCCATACAGTAAGTCACCTTTTTTATCTATAGTGGCTAGCTCATTGTCCTTCCAAATTCATTCTTTGGTGTTGTCTATCCTGCTATGTGACCTAGGAGGTGAAGCTATATGAACTGCACCCATGGGTTCCTTTGTTTTCTGGCTCCCATTTGAGTTTGACCAACAGCAGGCATCAGGAGATCAGAGAAGGAGAAGCCAGGGCTCTCATTCCTTGCCTCCCACCCTATGGGGTCAATATAGGTTGGCTTCTTTCTTCTAATGATGACTGCAGATCCTTTTGCTCATCTTTCCAGGCTACTGATCCACACTAACACCACTCCAAGCAATTTTTCATTAAGACTTCCAGGCAGTTGATCGTACCACTTGATCACGATCATTCCATTCCTCAGTGAAGCCTGTTGTTATCTCAGACGAGATGAGGTCTTCCAGTTCCCTTCCCAATAACACGTTGAATATGCATTACAGTTATATTTGTTTAATATTGCTCTTCCCCATTAAATATGTTTCTGTCATGTTAACTCCTGTTTTGATGACAATACCTGGCACAATGACTTTTCCCTCTCTTAGGGAATGTAAGACTTTCTTGACTTTATACTCTCTGTGGTACCTAGCAGAGACCTTGGCATAGAAGTGGTACTTACTTTTTAGTATAAAATATAGATCTTAACACTCAACTCCAGCATTGTACCCCAATGTTAGTTAATCAATTAGTTTAATATTCATATGTTAAGTACATTATATTTACCAGGCTTTGTTGTCTCCCCTTGAACTTGTTGCTAAAATTCTCAGTTCTTTTCAAATGAACTATAACTCAGTTGTGTCACTCAGCCTGCACCTTTCTGTAGTTAATTTTTGCTTTATGAATGTGGAATTTTTACTTAATTCAGTTAAATTGACTTTGTTGATTTTGGTTCATTTCCCAAGATTTGAACTGGTAATTTTAGAGTAATGTTCAAGAAATGAGGTAAACAGCTTGTCCACGGACATTGAAGACATGTCTATGAACTCACTGAAAGAATTAAACATTTCCATTTGGCACACTTAAATAAAATGCAGGGTCTTGATGACGAAAACCCCTTGTGGTATTGATCTTCCTTATACTATCTTTTATTTTCAATTAAAATAAATACACTGTTTGTGCACAATCTGTGTTATGTGTTGAATTGTGTCCCTCCAAAAGAGATATGCTGAAGTCCTAATTCCTAGCACATCAGAATGTTGTCTTAGTTGGAGATAGGGTGTTTACAGAGGTAATCCAATTACAATGAGGTCATTTAAAGATGCCCTAATCCAATGTTACTGATGTCTTTATAAAAAGGGAATTTGGGGGCCAGCCCTTTGGCATAGTGGTTAAACTCGACACCCTCCACTTTGGCGGCCCAGGTTCAGTGTGGGTGCGGACCTATGCCACTATGTCAGCAGCCAGGTGGTGACCCACAAACACAGTAAAAGAAGATTGGCACAGATCTTAGCTCAGGGTAAATCTTCTTCAGGCAAAAAGAGGAAGATTGGCAACAGATGTTAGCTGAGGGAAAATCTTCCTCAGCAAAAAAAAAGGGGAGGGGGAGGAATTTGGACACAGAGACAGACATACACAGAGGAAAACTATGTGAAGACATAGGGAGAAGATGGCCATGTGACAGGAGTGGTGAAACTGCAAGCCAACAAATGTCAAGGATTGCCAGCAAGCATCAGAAACTGGAAGAGTCAAGGAAGGATTCTGCCCCAGAGCCACCCAAGGACATGGCCTTGATGACAACTGGATTTCTCACTTCTAGCTTCCAGGACTTTAAGAGAGTGAATTCTTCTTGTTTTAAGCCACCCAGTTTTTGGTAGTTTGTTATAGTGACCCTAGTAAATTAATACGGTCTGTGTGCAAGCATTCAAACGGTGTTCTCCTTCTTCTGCATTTCACAGTACTATAATTCACTTTCCCCAGTTTATAACCACTAAAACCTCAAGAAGAAAGTTTCCACAAATCAGCAGTAATAGCTATAACCTTATAGTGACAAACTAGTAGAATAATCAGAGTTTCAGACCAATGGAGGTTTCTTATGCCATCCGTAAGAATGGCACTCAGATACTCAGATATTCATCTCTGTGCTTACAACAGGCATTTCAGCTTGTAAAAATTGCTCTAGAGGTAAAGACGAGACTTTTCTTTTAGGTGGTATTGATATTATAAATTCTCAGTCTTAAAAAATCAATAATAATTTCTGAAAATTCTATAACACAAATTATCTTCACTTATATATACTTACTTTGAGCAGGAGAAGCAATTTTCATGCCTTTTGTGTCCATTTGTGAAGCATTTGAATCTATCCAAATAATATCAATAACTGCCTCTGAGTTTAATTCCGTTCACTTTCCTGTTTCCTTTTTCACAGTGAGGTTGTGGTCCTGTAGAGCTTTCCTGATATTTGGACTTTGTGAGGTCTGCAGAAACATTGTAACTGAATTTTTACGTTCACAAAGTGTAGCACTCTGCCCTAAGTCAATGCTGTTGCATTTATTCTTGTTAATAACCCATGGGCATCTATGCACAGGTGAGTGATGACCCTGAGCATTGAGCTTTTTTGGGTCCATGCAGTGCATCTTAACCCACAGCTAATGGATTGGCCTCAAAGTTGCAGAATTTGTAAAGGATTTATATGATGGCTATTTAGTACCTAACTTGGTTGGCTGTTTCAAATTACGTCTCCTTGGAGAGTGATATTCCAAATGCCTCCAATGAAAGCAGCCCTGCCTGACCCAGTTCTGAGCGAAGAGTTTTCCTAGAAGTATTTGCTCAAAAGAGATAATGTTCCATATCCATAAGTGGAAGTCAGCAGGGACAGACAGCATTCTCTAGGACTGTGATTTTGTTTCAATGTCTATGTCAATATTCTTGATTCAAAACTATGTGTGTACCAAGGCTAGATTACTGGCATGTTGCTTAGAGGGAGCAAAATGAGTTTTGGCAAGAGCACTGAGCCAAGCCATCCCTATTTCCTCCCCTGATAACCTCATACATAGTCATTATGTTTACTATGTTGATATCCAAATGGTCTCTCTTGGGAAAACAGATTCAAGATAATAGTTATGAGAAATTCTAAGATCATAGGAAGAGACTACAAAATTCTTATTTTTACTCTTATTTCCATGGACAAGATGCTTTACGATCAATTAAAGTCATATTCTTGAGTCTGTTTTGGGACTATCTTTTCACTGATATGTCTGTTTACCACTATCACCCTGTTTGAATTACTATTAATTCATATTACATGTCAGTTATTTTAGTTTATAAATAAGATAAGAACCTCCTATTATATTTCCTTAAATTTTCTTAGCTACTTAATTTTACTACTCTTTCAGATTAATTTTAGAAATAATTTCTCAAGTTAAAAATATTTTCTATTTTGACTGGGATTTTGCTTCATGTATAAATTATTTGGGGTAATAATGGAAACCTTTGCACTTATCAGTTCACTTTCATTGAGAAAAATAGTAAAATTTTTCATTTATTTAATTTTTCTGTACCTTTCTAAGTTCAAACAAATCTCATTTTGTGATGAATATCTTCAGATAAAAGTGACTAATATTAGGCAAATGCAAATCAAAACTACAATGAGATTTCACCTTACACTTGTCAGAATGGCTATAATTAACAAGATAAGAAATAACAAATGTTGGAGAAGATATGGAGGAAAGGGAACCCTCATACACTGCTGGTGGGAACGCAAACTGGTGCAGCCATTATGGAAAACAGTATGGAGATTTCTCAAAAATTTAAAAATAGAATTACCTACGATCCAGCTATCAGACTAATGAGTGTTTATTCAAAGAACATGAAATCAATAATTCAAAGAGACTTATACATCCCTCTGCTCATCACAGCCTTAGTCACAATAGCCAAGACATGGAAGCAACCCAAGTGCCCATCAATGGATGAATGGATAAAGAAGATGTGGTATATATATATACAATGGAAAACTACTCAGCCATAAGAAAAAACAAAATCATGCCATTTGCAACAACATGGATGGACCTTGAGGGTATTATGCTAAGCAAAATAAGCCAGACAAACACTGTATGATTTCACTCATGTGGAAGATAAACACATGGACAAAGAGAACAGATTAGTGGTTACCAGAGAGGAAGGGTGTGGGGGGAGGGTGAAAGGAGTAAAGGGGCACGTATGTATGGTAAATGCATAAAAACTAGACTATTGGCGGTTTTTGGTGCACTGAGCCCAATGCAGTCTGTACAGAAACTGATATATAGTGTACACCTGAAATTTACACAATGTTATAAGCCAATATGCTTTCAGTAAAATAATTTTTTTAAAGTGGCTAACAATGGTTAGTAATTGTGCTTGTCTGATATGAACAGAGTCCAAATATCATTAGTCTAAATGAGATAGAGGTCTGTTTTCTGTCATGTGTTACGTCTGGATTTTGGTCGTCCGGGACTGCTATTGTAGCTTTACAGTATGATCAATGTTTCAGCCTTCTTCTTTCCATTTGCACTGCTGTTCTGAGCAAGATGCTTCCCTCTGAAGATTGCCTCATGGTTGAAAAATCCTGACTGCAAAGCTAGCCATTCTATCTACAAAGCCAGCCATCACATCTAGAATTCAGGAATAATTGAAAAGGAGGGGAGAAGGCATTGCCTGGTGAATAAGCCTCCATAATAAATTTACTGGAAGTCCCATCCAATGATTTCTGCTTATATATTAGCAGGCACCCTTGTCTTCAAGTGTATCTTGGGAATGTAGATTTTTTTTGATAGGCATATTTCTACCCTAAAATATAGAGGATCTTGCCCTGAATAGATATTGAGTAGGATCAGTGTATGCATAGATTGATCTGTGCATATACAATATCTATACATGTATATATATATATATTTTTTTCACCTCCCATTCCAGTTTCTCTCCCATTTTCTAGTTTCTCCTCATCAAGAAAATTCAATATTGACATTTGTTTTTAAAAATGCCATTATGAAAAAAAAGAGGAAGATGGCCGACAGATATTAGCTCAGGGTTAATCCTAAAAAGAAAAAAGTACCATTATGAGGAATTGAATGACAGTAAAACTACATTATTAACCTAGTAATGGGTCATCAGTTCTGTTTGCTGCCTAGTGTTTTCCATCATTGATCATTTACTGCTATCTTTACTTCTAATAAACAATGGAAATCTGTCACGACAAAAGTGGACTTTGAACAGTATATCTGTTCAAAAGCGAATATGAGAGTGACTATAAGTCACAGGTCCTTTTAAGATTTTTAAAGCCTCTACTGCCATGTATGCCATGGAGCGACTCAATTTTCTCACTACTTTTATCTATTCAAACTGCTGTTAAAGTTTTCTTCATATGGTATACTATGGCTTCATTTGTATGTGACATAAATGTTTGATTAATTTATTAAATTCTGTCTCTATTCTTTTCTCATTAGCCTGAAAGAAAATAGTATGATACTGTTATTTACATTATCCTTTTTTGTGGTGTCAAATCACACTTTTCAATTTATTAAATAACTTAGAAAGTAAAACTCTAAGTCTACGGAAATGTCTTTCAATTACAAATTAACCCAGCATTTCATCAGAGTTCTGTCAGAAACAGAAATGACTCTTGGTATTGCAAATAGAGGAAATTTAATACTGGTAATTAGATACACAGGTCATAGAAGACCTGAGAATTTATACAGAGAAACGTGAGACAACCTAGACAGGAGAAACAGCATGGACCTGCTAGCACCCCCAGGCTGGAGGGACACATAGGGTAGTATGACTTCAGTCCAAAAGCCTGGAGTTGTAGTTGAAGCTGAAATGATATTCCTGCCCTGCTCTGCTGTGCGCTCCCCTCTGGGAATTGGGACCATGGCTGGCCAATGGTAGCTGGACCATGGAGGATACGCAAACACTCTGGAGATAATGTCTGAGGTAGAGAGAGACTTGGGAAAGTTAGCATGACTTTTTGTTTCCCTCAGTCCTTCAATCTCTGCCCAATAGCTCCTGGTGACCAGAAAGGGTTAGAAACAACTTGGCAAGAAAGTCTGGGGAAGGCAACTCCCTTTAACATTCAGATGTTAACATTCAGATGAAAGAAAGCTCAAGCAATGCATCTGAGAGCAAACAGACAAATGACTAGCACACCTCTGTTTTTTCACTACAGATTCATTCTTTGCTCTTTTCTACCCAAATCTGGGGCCCCAAAAGTTGCCTTCCATGAGTGACCTCCATGGACAGCCCCACATGTACCGCCTTGTCTTTTGGCTTCCATTTAAGCTTAGCATTGGTTCAACATGGAAAAGCTGGGAGAAAGGGAGTTGTGTATTTTTATTCTCCTGATTCCTTTTGTGCCAGCCACAGTCAGAGTCCTATTTTTGACTCTTTTCTCCTGGCCCTGGCTCTTCCTGGATTCTGGTAACATTCTCTCATTTACCTCTTTGGGTTTAGGTGTGGTAAGAGTCCTTGTTCTTGCTAGTTCCACTGTACTTCATCACCCTTCATTGATTCCCTTAATTCTGGAAATACTTCTGTAAATACTCCCCTCATTAAACTATCTTCATTAAACTATCTAAACCCTTTGAATGTACAATCTGTTTTCTGCCAAATCCATGTCTGTTACATTAAGCAAAATGAGTTTTGTCTTTATAACAGCTAGAATAGTATGACTGCAAGATAATTGTTATTTTGACATTTGGACTTGCCTGTCTATTGGCAGTCAGACTTCTTTACCAATACATTAGAAATAGCACCCTCTCATTTTAGATAATTATTTGGTGCAATTTAATCCTAAATTCACATGTAAATATGAGCATAGAAATCAAATAACATTGTTCAATTATAAAATAGTGCAGGAAAGGACCTCAGAGGGTTCTGAAGCTCAGGTTGCCAAGATGTTCTATCTGGAAAAATGGCTTCAGTTTTATAGAAAACCATTAAAACTGTTCTGTGCTTATTCATACAAGTTATGTATAGTTTGTGGCCGGGCAAACATGTAGTCGTTTCTAGAATAGGTGAGTGGTATTGCTAGTCTAGACAGCTACTTTGTGTTAGTTTACGAAAAGAATACAGTTTCTCTGGACAGTCAAATTCATGTGGGCACAAGATTTGGGAGCAGGAAACACCTTTATATGAAGGAACAAATGTTCTCTGTTTTGGGTAGACCCCATCCCCCCAGAAAATCCAGGGCTTCACAGCTAACTTAGTAGGGGAGCGCGCAGGGAACATGGGACAGAAGCTGATCACCAACCGAACTTCAGCATTTCAGTATATTAACAACCAATATGGCTATTTGTTTGAAGACCTCAGTTTGAGAAACACTGATTTATGTGGACATGAGTAATTTACTCTCTTTTCTATGTTGTTACACATTATTAGCAGGTAGAGCTTTCTCTCTGGAAAATCCATGAAGGAATTAAACACAAGTTTTACCGTAAGAAACTTTTTCTTTCTGTGATCTTTTCCTTTATCACCATGTTTTGTGCAGCAAAAACTTTGTTTTCTAAAAGTAGTTTCTGGAAACAAAGTCACCATAAATCTGAGTTGCTTGCAGATTATAGGAAAACACGTAGAGACAGAGAGTAGAAAAGTGCTTGCCAGGGACTGGGGGGGGTGGAGGAAATAGGGAGAGGTTGGTAAAAGTGTACAAACTTTCGGGGCAGCCCTGTGGGGTGGTGGCTAAACTTGGACACTCCACTTTGAGGCCCAGGGTTTGCCAGTTCAGATTCCAGGTGCAGACCTACTCACTGCTTATCAAGCCATGCATCCCACATATAAAGTAGAGGAAGATGGGCCAGTCTTCCAGATGTTAGCTCAGGGCCAATCTTCCTCAGCAAAAAGAGGAGAATTGGCTGCAGACATTAGCTCAGGGCTAATCTTGCTCAAAAAAAAAAAAAAAAAAAGAGTACAAACTTTCAGCTATAAGATGAATAAAGTCTCAGGATGTGATGTTAAACGTGATGACTATGGTTAATAACACTGTACTGTATAATTGAAATTTGCTAAGAGAGTATAATTTACATGTTCTCACCAAAAGAAAAAAAAGGTAAATGTGTAAGGTGATGGATGTGTTAATTAACTACATGGGGGGAATCCTTTCACAATGTATATGTATATCAAATCACTATGATGTACACTTTAAATATCTTGCCTTGTTATATGTCAATTATACCTGAATAGAGCTGAAATTAAAACGAAAAAAGAAAATGAAGTAGTCTACTTTCCTAAAAAACATCAGTTCCCTATAATTGATTTCTTAATAAAATTACAGGTAGAGAAGAATGTTGGCTTGAAAGCGTCCTCCTACCCAGCCCTGCCCTCTCCCCGCCTGGAACATTCAGAGTTCCGACTGCCTGTTGGCACTAGTACTGGGTGTTGATGGCAGCCCCTTGGTTACTTTTGGAGATGTTAATCCACATGTAAAACGTGAGTTTTGTGTGACACCAGATACGCTAACTAAGCGTGAAGTGTAATTTTATTAAGAATTCTAGTAACCTCAGGAATTATTTTAGACCTTGCAGCCTCTTGAACTTAATTATTTTCCAAAAGATCTTTTACATCTAGTAGATAAAATTGAGTTTGACAAGCTGAAGCAAATGAGGTTTAGTATCTTTGTCTTTTTGACATATTTCAGCTTCATTTTCACTTTGCATTATGCAGTTCACTCTTTTCTGGTATCTTAAAATGTCACCTTCTCCCCACACACGCTTCACACCCCTCTCCCACCACTGCCCGTTAGGAGACTTAGTAAAATTGGATAAAGAAAGACTTTTGCTTGCTGAGTCCTTGTGTTTCATCTGAATTTTTATTAAAAATGTAGAGAATTTTAACTATTACACCTATAATAGCAAGCTGCTGTTTACTATTTCAATAAAATGAATTTTTGCCAAAGTGTTGTAAAATAACTTACAAATTACATGTATATAGTAAATATTTGATCTTCCAATTTTAAACATCTGGTCTTCAAATTTCACAGCAGCTTTTCGATACTGACCTCTACTTTATGTGCTTTAAACATTTCGTGTGCAGATTCAAAAGATAATTGTCGTCATTCCAGGCCCTTCTAAAATATATGGGCTGCCTCTGAAACCATCTCCATGGAAACTAAGATAAAATTTCCCGGATGAATAACATTGGTGCTTGCGTTATTTTTTCATTTTTGTTGTCTTACTTCTAAAATTCTATTTTCATATAGACTATGTTCTTTTAGAAACACATTTTTATTAGTTGTTTTCTAATATGTATCCTTCACATTTTGATTGACATTTTTGTTTTCATTTATGAACTTATTTCAGTCTTCTTTTTTCTTCTCTGCTTTTTTCCCCCCAGCTTTATTGAGATATAATTGACATATAACATTGTATAAGTTTAAGGTGTACAACATGTTGATTTGATGCACTTCCATATTGCAAAATGTTTACCATGGTAGTGTTAGTTACCACCTCTATCATGTCACATAAATACCATTTCTTTTTACGTGAGGAGAACATTTAAGATCTACTCTCTTAACTTTCAAGTATATAATTCACTATTATTAACTATAATCATCATACCATACATTAGATCCCCTGAACTTATTTATAATATTACTGGAATTTTGTACACTGTGACTGATGTCTCCCCATTTCCCCTACCCCTCGGCCCTTGCTAACTGCCACTTTACTCTCTGTTTCTATGAAATTGACTTTTTTCTTTTTACATCCTGCTTATAAATGAGATCATACAGTATTTGTCTTTCTCTATCTGGCTTGTTTCACTTAGCATAACGCCCTCAAAGTTTATCCATATTCTTGCAAATGGCAAGATTTCCTTCTTTCTCATGGCTGAATAGTAGTCCGTTGTACATATATACCACATCTTCTGTATCCATTCATCCATCGATGGACACTTAGGTTGTTTCTGTATCTTGGCTACTGTGAATAATGCTGCAGTGCACATGGGTATGCAGATATCTCTTCAAGATCCTGTTTTCCTCTCTTTTGGATACATACCCCGCATATATCTGCTGGATCATAAGGTAGATATATTTTTAGTTTTTTCAGGAACCCCCATAATGTTTTTCCATAGTGGCTGTAGCAGTTTACATTTCCATCAACTGTACACAAAAGTTCTCTTTTCTCTATATCTTCACCATCATTTGTTATCTCTTGTGTTTTTGATGCCAGCCATTTTAACAGGCATGAGACTCCCCGTCTCTGGTAATAAGAAGGTTACTTTCCTTCTGATGTAGGGAGGACATCTTCCATATGTGGATTTTATCTCCTGCTTTAGGAAGAAAAAAGAGAGGTCAGAGATCCTTGCTGGCACTCACTGTTTTTCAAATAATATTAGCTCAAAATAATGCTTATGCCAAAGTGGCGTATTTAGGGGTGGCATATTCTGCTAACTTTTAAGTATTAAAGCCAACTTCCTTTGTCCTTAAGGGCTTTCTTCCATGCAGTAATAACATCAGAAAGGGCAGTTTAAGAAGTATGGACCTAGGATATATTTAGTTTCTTTACATGGCCTATGAAAAGGGCCATCAGCAGACAAAACAGGTCTCTGAAATGGAAAAAGTTCCCTATACACAGACTCAACTTAATTTCTTTGTATATTATAAATTCTTTCCTTATATCACTCCTTGATGGATGCCCCAAATCCTCTAAAACATCCTTCCCAGACTCTCTCCCATGTTAGAACTATCTAAATAGAATCTTTTTGTGAAATACTCTCTTGCTAGCTACTATTGATTTAATTAAGAAATGACTTTTTCCACTATGACGTCACTCTTATGAGAAGAGGGCTCTGTTGCCAAGGACTACTAAGCATGGTTTATTCTTAGTTCAATCCTTGCTGAGCCCTCAGCTCTGCTTGGTCAAATGCCAACTATGCCTGTATCTTGCTACACTCCTGCAGACTTTCTGCCTCGCTTCCTTGCTCTCTGTCTCTCCCCAGTGTGTCACTGACCTCTGTGCACTTGCTTCTAAATTCAATGAATTTAACTCATATTATCTCTAGTAACTACTCCTGAGAATGTTCAGTACAAGAGATTCCCTTTATGAGCAATACCACCCACACGCTAACTAGCATGAAGTGATGTTCTCAGTGCCTGACATGTAGTAAGTGTACAACAAGTGGTAACTACTACGGCAGGATCCTGTTTATGAGATGATAATCATTCTCTCCCTTATGATTTATTGACTCCTCCCCATCTAACACAATGCAAATGCCTTAAGGCATGAAAGACATAGTCATCAATTTTCTTGGCTTTTTGTTTCCTTTGTTATCAGAGAGAAGAGAGGATTCTGGATAGAGGCAATATATCTTTACCCATAATGTAAAGGGAGAAGGTTTCCCTCTGAATCTAGAAATAAATTACTGTGAGCTCTAGGAAGGAAAGCTGAGAGCAGAGAGTTGTACTTCTAAAAACAGAGGGTTCCTGAGAACTGCCAGACTGGGAACCGACTTATGTGCAGGGCAGTGGGCACCTGAGAGGCCAGCTGCGGGAACTGATTACTGAAGTCTAGATCCTTCCCTTTCTTCTCTCTTGACTCCTTTATGCTTTCATCACATTCTTGATCCTGGGGAGTTAGACTGGAAAATAGATCTAAAAGGGACTAAGGTGGTTTTCTTCCAGAAGAGTGTTAGGGGGCTCAAAACAGGAATTACTTTATGTCAGAGAGAAAAATATATTTCTAACACAATTGAATTTGTGGACTATAACTTACAAATGTTATATTGTTACTGTGATTATTGTTCTAATTTCATTCCTGTTGTTCTTTTTATTATCACTCTGTGAGTTAAAGGGCTTATAGAAAATGAATATCCCGGGGTCCACAGTTCAAATGGTCTGGGGATGGGGACACATTGCACAAATCAACTTGGATAAAATTTCACAACTTATAACTTATAACCAGCAGTAAAAAGTTCATCTATTACTTATGTATTCTCATCACACACACACACAATAATGCATTCAGCTTATCTCACTGCCCACCTGAAGCCCACTGTCCCCTTATCAGCAAATATAATTATATTTTCATGGGCTTGCTTCACATTTAAATTTTTTTGCCTCTCTCCTGCCCCAGTTTCTTCCCTCGTGATTTGTGTAAATTCTTTTTCCCCTCCCATACCACTCAGCCTTGAGATATTGTGTGAATTTCTTTGCCCCTGCTTTTCCTTCTTGGGAGCTTTCACAGAGAGTTTTTTTTTTGGCTCACACTTCTGTTTTCTCTAGGCTTCTTTCTTTTACTTCCTTTTTTGCTGTTATGCTGTTGGTTCTTTTCTCTTTCAGCCATTCTTGTAATACCCTTAAAAATGATGCACCTTATAATTTTAACCACATTTAAGTCACCTTTCATGAGGTAAATTAAGAATTGCAGCCATATTATTACTAGAGATGTTTCTTTCACAGCATTTAAAAGGAAGGGCAACAACAGTTATTATCGTAAATGTCACTTCAACAATATTTCTTCCTTCACTCAACAAAAGTGTGTTGAGTACCCCTGATGCAGCAGGCTTTGAGCCAGCCAATGTAGTTGAAAAGATGTTGTCCCTGTTCATGAAAACTTTTGGGAAGCTCTCAAAACAAAACAATTCTTGCTATAATGTAGGTGTGTATAATGTTCACAAAAAACCTAGGGGAACACTTCGAAGAGGGACTGAAATCCTTAATTTGAAGAATCAGGTATACCAAGCCCCCGAAAAGGAGTTGTGTCTAAAGAAGGGCGGAGACAGAGTGCTTCAGACAGTGGGAACATCACGTGAAGCCAAGGAGGAATGAAACATGGGGGTCGCTGTTGTTACAACAGCATGGAATGCTTGATGTGTATGATTTGGAGAGGCCAATCATGATGACAGGAGGTGAGGGTGGATATGTTTTAAGAGAGTGAAGGACCTCTTATACTAAGCAGAAGTCTTTATAATCTTTTTTGTGAGGGTATGCTTCTCAAACTAAGGTATATTCCCTAAGGGTATGCTTGGTTAAGTACAAAAGCTTAGGATCAATATTGTGGCCCCTCCAAGAAGATGTATGTGTGTATATAAATTTTTCATCTATTTTAAATTGGTATGTGGGAGATTATTTTTATATTAAAACTATATTAAAACTCATGATTATTTGTAGTAGAAAACAAAGTCCCCATGGTATTTAGGATAAAACAATAGACTTCAAAAATATTTGCCCTGTAGTGAACCACTTTGAATACTCTTCTGTCCCCAGGATTCAGTCTCCTAATTCTCAATGAGAACATTTGAGAATTACTGCTTAGGGATGCAGAACCACTGAAGAATTTTAAACAGGGTCGTGGCATCATCAGATTTGCAAGTGTACAAGGCTGGCCTGAGGGTGAAAGATGGAGTAGCAGATCTCATAGATTAGAGGAAGGGAGACTAATTGGGAGGCTCTGACAATAGCGCAAATGAGAGATAATGACCGTATTTCATAATGTAGTAAGGAATTTGACTCGTTTTTGTTGTTTGACAGATGACGGCTTTTAAGCCTTTTCTCTCCCTGTGCCCCCTGTTTGGGAAAGCACTTTCTTCTTTGACTCTGGTAGGTAATTCAAGCCACACAAGCGCCTGACCACACAACGGAAACTTCATCCTGGCTCTAGATCCTAACAATAATACAAAGCCCCAAACCAGTCTCCTTTCCTTCCTCTTTCAAGCCATTTATCAGACCAGCTTGGGAAGCCTGCTCTTAAATCCCCAGAAAGCCTTATTGTCTAAGTAATAAAACTTCTCATATCCTCTTGCTATGTGTATGAGGTCATCAGTTTTGACGTCTGAACCAAATTTTGGGCAGGGATCTATCCTGCTTGCATAGGGTGATCACAACATGTAAGGTAAACATTTAGGATATAAGAATGGAAAGATGGTGATTAATCATATGAGGGAACAGGGGAGAACAAGGAATTTCTCAGTGTAGTAAAGAACAAGGCCAAGTCACACATATGAAATCAGATTTGCCAGACATTTTCAAATAAATGAGTTTTCAAAGACAAAAAAAATGAGAAGAGAGGTAAAAGGAAAAGGCAAAGTAGTCAAAGAAAGGCCTTTTGTGTCTGAATCTCATTGGTGTTTATTAAATATTTTCAGGAGTTAATTTTAAGAGCTGAACATAAATATACCAACTAAAACAAGCTTATGTGATAAAAGAAAAATAACTTTTGATGTAAATTTTTAAAACTGAAAATAATTTAACTGCAGTATATACATACACATGTATACTTTAACCTGATTATCTTGGTTGGTCTAGATGTCTAAGACTGGAAAAACAAGAGCAAGAAGAGAAGAGCTAATGGAGCCATTTGTCCTTGTCCGTCTCTTTGTCCCAAGCTTGATATTCTTCTGATTCATTTGGTAGTTTGCTGCCAGCCTGTTTTCCCCCCATAAAATACTATTTTTATGTTACAGCTCTGCTCAAAAACCTTCAATAGCTCTCTTCTGCCTATACAATAATATAAAACAAAGCAACCACCCTCCCAAGCCATTAATTTCTTCAATAGTCCAGTTCTAGACTTTCAATCTGTCGGATGACATCTCATCCCAATGTGACCTTTTTCTTCCAGCCCATAAGGTCTACTCATTTTCTCAAAATATACTGTTTATTATCAATGGATCCCTACGGTTTTACTCATATCTGTTTTTCCTACCCGAAAAACCGTCTTCCTTTCTTTTCCACTCTTCACATTCCACTCTTTTTCTAACTCTGACTAAGCCCTTCCTCTGCTAGGACACTGGCCCTGAACATCCACCAAGCAGTGACCCTTCACTCCTCCAAACCATTTGTCGTCCTTACCTTTTCATTTTATTTTACTCATTATTTTCTAAAATATGCTTAGAATTTGAGGATGTATATGTCAATCTCTGCCATCAAAGGAGTTTCAGTGTGGGAGGAAATAAGCATTTTAGTCAATTTATGGACTGCTACTTGATCTTCCTCACTTGAGTCACTAGCTACATCTCATGAAGTGGCTAAATCTTACAGGTTTTTCATCCTGCATAAGTGCGCAGGAGAGTATGTTTCCAAGGGACCATTTTTGCCCTTCTTCATGTTTCCATGTGCCTCAGTCTTTCATTTGAACAACACGTTGTTTTTCTCTACCCTCTTACTCACTCCTCTAATTATGGAGAAAACACAAGCTTGCTTCATTAGCACTTATTCTAACTCATATTTTTCAAAATTGGTAGTATTAGTAATGCAAGTGATGTCTTGACTTTCATATGCTTTACTCTTATCTCTGAGTTCTTATATTAATTTGGAGGAAAAAGATGATAGCTGTTAAGCCCACTCATACTCCAGTACACTTCTTGGTACATGAAGTTACCCAGGAGATATATGACCTATTTGCTTCCTAAAATAATGATTTCCAAAGTAATTTATGATAACAGAAACAATTCTGATTTAGACTGTTGAGTACCTAGCTGCTGTTCCTATCCTGAGTGGCTAAAATGAAGAAAATTATTTCATTAAAATTCAAGCATTTGACAGGTACATTTTAAATTCTTAAGATAGTAAGTAAGCCCAGTGGTGATGCATAACATATTCTTTAAAAAAAAGAAACACAACTCTGTTTCATAAGATCCATTTATAATTTTGCAGAGGAGGAGATGACAGAGCAGTATTATCAGTTTATAACTCACGATATTCTCCAGTTCATCTCAGCTCTTGAATTTTTTCATCTCCTCAGTGAACATGATGAGTTATTTTTATGAATGAGGCCACCTATCTAGAGATTGCAAAACAACCCATTTTATTTTCCTTTCTATGTCTAAAGTGTACTTAGGGTACATTATGTAAAACAGGGAGAGAAGACCCAAAAGTTACCAATGGAACTGATAGATGTGACATTTTTTATTATAACAATATTTTCCTTTTTTACTCGAAAAGATTGTTTTCTACTATTATAGAAAACTCTATTTGTTATGTAAAAACCATAATACTATATAAATAAGAATCTCTTCAGCCAGCTCTGAGATGTAGATAGCTAAGTTGTTAAACACAATGATTCAGAGTTATTAGTTAAGGAGTGAAAATGACACACTTGCCTGAAATTGTATGGACAATTTAGGCTGAGAACATGATTTCTTGGCATGAAAATTAACCAAGTCTCTTTAAAATGGAGTCAGAGGATCTTGAATGACAATTGTTGTGTGTTGCTGTTTCACTTGAAAATTCAATGAATATGGATTGATCATCTAGTGAGTCTATTCTTTTCTTATTTTACAAATTTATTTTCACTATAAAATCAGCATAACCATATTTCAGAAAGCTTGAAAAATACAAGTAGAAAGGAAATCACTTATACTCATTCTAACACAACTACTTTCCTGGTTTGGAATACGGCTTAGCCTCAGGAGTGACTTTGAACAAGTTCTTTAGCCCCTCAGAGACACTGGTTATATTCTGAAAAAAGCAAGAATGAAATTAATTCCTACCTTGCTAAGTTGGAATAAAAGTGGGAAATTATGTATAAAAATTTTATAGTGAGCTGAGTTCACCAAATCCACTTAAGAACAAAACAAGGAATAATTTATGAAATAATTAGAAAAAATTGTTTAGAGAATTATTTGTTTTGATATATTTCAAGTGAAGATTTTTCTAAGGATTGTGGTTCCATCCATTTCTATATAATACATACATACACAAACACACACCTGATTTTTCCCATAACATTATAGTAAGAAATCTTTTCTGGAGGATTCTGCAATGATTTCTCTTTAGGATGCCTGCACAATGATTGTTTTGGATTTTCACCCTAAATGTCATTCTGAGTATTCCCTTCATTTACTTCCTTTGTTGGAACCTGTGATCACTGAGTCCTATGAGTTCTTCTTTTTTGGTTTAATTTTTATTTTGTGGAACATATCCAACAATCACTTCATGAGTGTCCTAGTTAGGGTTCCCTGGAGGCTGACTCTCTACAAGAAAGAACAGCAAATATATACCTTGAATATGTGTTGATTCCAATCAAGATGGATAGCTGCCCCTTTTATAGTGGAGAGTCCTGTGAAATCAACTTGCCACCAAGTGACGGTTTAAGAGATGTTGCCATATGAGGGCTCAGAATTGGTCTTTGTTTTGGCAGTAGCTAGAGCAGCCTTGGTGGATGGCACCTCATGCATTTGGGTCCATGAATAGTCTTTATCCCTGCCACCATTACTACTTTGGTCAAGAATCCATTGTTACAAGATAGGAACGTCTAAAGATAAAGGCGGGTTTGTGTCAACTGGCTAAGCCATTCTATCTGCTTGGATATTCAGCACCTCTCCCATGGTGGGTACTCTCTGATGGGCATGCGTGTGTGGCACACAGATCTTTACACTTCATGACCACTCAGATAGGTCCATTTATATGCTTTTTCCAGAACTCCTTGTTCCTTATCTGCTAACCTTTGTTTCTCTAGGCCCCTGAACAAGAAATCAAGTCATTTTGCACCAAGAATTTGTGTATATTTTGCCTTAGACACTTCTCTTTCCAAACAATGTGGAACATCAGGTGCCGTGCCAAAAGCTTCTCTCACTAGGATGATTTTCCACTTTGCGGTTTGCATGGCCATCCTGAATGGGACTGCTCCACACCAATAATATATTTTCAGCGTGCACTCATGTACTGAACTGACCCATTTGTAAACCAAGCCTGGCCTTGCTTCTCTTATATCAGTTTTTCATAAGGGAGAGAGTGTCCCTATATCAATAAATTCTCCATATCCAACTGTATAACTAATCTACATTGATCCATCCCTCTCAGATTCCATAACCACATATATAATTGTGAGTCTTTCTGATACGTATTGGCTATATCTTATAGCTCCTTTGGTCTAGTACTTTGGCTTTTTAACAGGCCAATATCTCTCTAGGTTATATCGTGTCTGGATTATACTGTGAGTTTGCCTTAATTTTTTCTCTTGTAGCTAGGAGGATCAGTGGAGGTAGATGCCGAGAGGGGTATGTGTTGTCCTGGAAGGCAGAAGCCTCTGCATCATCTTAAAAAAAAAAAAAAGGTAGAATTCTAGCCTTTAATGGTAAGATTGGACCACTTTTGAAGGCCTACAGGTTTTGGAGAAGCTCAGGTCTTGAGGTTCTTGACTGCATCATCCCAGGGTGGCCACCAAAGTTTTAGCGTCTCACTCATTCCTAATCTGGGCCCTGATTTTTGCATAGCAAAATTGCCAGAGTTGACACATCAGCCGTCTCTGGAACTCTGCTTAGCTTATTATTAAGTCCCAGACCTGATTGTTAACTTTTTGGGCCTCTGGCATCAGCAGATGTGAAACTCGTTTTCATTCTCCAATGCATCAATTGCCCAAGCAACTGCTATCTTATTCCATTGTAGTTATAATAACTACCTCTTCAAAACTATCAAATGCTTGAGATAGTGCACCTGCTGGTATGTTTTCTTTAATTGATTTCCCATCCCACTTTACAATCAATGTGCCTTTTGAAAATTTTACAGCTATAATGTGACAGTTGTTATCATCACTCCAATTACCACACATGATGCCATTCTTGCCAGCCAGCTGGTGATGATCTAGCCCCAAACCCTCATTTTTAGACTCTGCTTCCTCAACCACTTCTGGTAAGAACTGTTTTTAGTTGGGTTCCTCAGGAAATAGTCTCAAGAAGGAAATTTGTATGCAAGAAGTTTATTCCAGAATGCTCTCAAGAACACGTGACGAAGCGAGAAAGTTGTGTAGGATAAGTTGAACTACAACACACAGTATACGTCTTGTTCAATCTGAAAAGGAGCTCTGGAGCTGGGATGGCCCTTCAGAGTTGTTGTGAACTGAGGATAGATGGGTTAGTATTTATACCCTCTCCCATTGACCAGTTATTGGATGCAGCCTGTCCTGGGGGAGGGGACATAACTTCATGTAAGAATGCTTCCTTCACTCAAGGACAATTCCCAAGGAAGGACTTAGCTATGAGCAGTCAACAGCTGGGGAACCGGGGTCTTGGTCTGTATGGAGGATGTTGGTGGTGTATCACAGCATCCACTGTACAGGGAAAGGTGCATGCAAGGTAAAATTGGAGAACTTGCAAGTCTAAAATGCTGCTATTCTATATTCATGCATAATTATTGGTTTGTACATAGGATGCTGGCTTGGAGAAATTTATTACCTCTGAATTTTAAAGTGCTTCTCAATTGTATTCTAAGTCACATTTTGTGACAGGCAGCCTCTAAATTGGCCCCAAGTGATCCTCCGCTCCTGGTATTCACATCCTTTTCTAGTCTTCTCCTCTTGAGTGAGGAATAGACTTGTTATTCACTTCTAACAAATAGAATATGACAAAAGTGGTGGGATGTCATTTCTGACACTGGATAAAAATCATGCGGCTTCTCTTTGGGGCATTCACTCTCTCAATCTCTTGTTCTCTTGCTCTCTTGCAAAAAGAAGCCATTTTCCACGTTTTGAGTGACTCTATGGTAAAGCCCATGTGGCATGGGACTGATGTCTCCAGTCAACAGCCAGTAGGAACCTGGGGCCAGCCCAAAACCATGTGAGTGAACTTGTAATCAGATCCTCTTCCCATTGAGACTTGAGAGGACTACAGCCCCAACAACACATTGACTGAGCCAGAAGTACCCAGCTAAGTCACTCCCAGATTCCTGATCCATAGAAATTGTGAGATAAATATTTGTTGTTTTAAGCTACTAACTTTGGGTGTGACTTTCTACGCATGAATAGATAGCTAATATACAGTGCTTCCATTTACAAGTTCACTGCTACTTTGATCTGAATCTTTGCTATACACCTGTTTTTTCTTTAACTTGCTCTGACATTCTCTCTTTTTGTCTCTGGGACTGTTTAGAATCTCTTCATTTCCAGCGTTCTTAATTTTCATAAGGATGGGCCTCAGATGGGTCTGTTTGCATCTATTGGGCTGAACAGTCTTTGGAACTTTTTATAACATGTATTCAGTTTTGGTAGTTTTCTTGGATTGATTCTGTTTTAATTTTCTCTCATTTCTTTTTGGAACTTTATAATTTTTTTTTCATTCTGGACCACCAAGATTATTTTTTAAAAATTTTCCTCCCTCTAACTTTCCACTTATATTCTTTTGCCCAGTCTTTTGGGAGATTTCCTAAACCTTAATTTCAAATCTTCTATTGAATTTTTTAAATTTCTACTGTAATATTTTTAAGAGTTAAATTTTTTTATAATGTTACTTTTATAGCATCCTGTCTTATTTCATGAATAGATCATCTCTTTTCTCTGGATATTAATGATAATAAAGTTTTATTTTATTTTTAAGTTTTTGTCTCCCTAGATAGTTACTGTTTTGCTAACATTTCTCGCCTTTGTTCACTTTGATTTTCTCAAATGATAATTGGTTAATTTCTCATTTAAGAGTGATGTATTAAAAGGATTGTGAAAGTTTTGTGCTTGTCAATAAGGTTTGTTGACTGAGCCTTCATTGTACCATATCCTCAGGAAACTCCTGTTGTTAGTATGTTTAAGTCTTTTCTCTTGGTCTAGGCAGATTCCCAAGATAAGAGTCCTCCAAGATAAAGCCTGGAAGGTGCACTTTAGCTGCCGGATTTGTGTGTGCCAAGTGAAGTAAGAATGTTGGCAGTCTAAAGACTTAGCATGTAAATTCCATGCACACTCTGTTTTTAATGTAATACTTCTGCTCTCAAATATGCCTGATGTCACCTCTGACATCCAGGAAATGCTGTCTTACCCTCAGTGAACTGCTGGGTTTGGGAAAGGACAGCACCCCAGCCATCGGCACAGAGAAGAATTCTGTGGAGCTCTTTGCTTAGTGAGTACTTTCCAGTTGTCTATTGCTGCCTAACAAGTCCACCTTTTCCCCTCAACTCAGCAGTATCAAACAACAGCCATTTTGTTATGCTCCCAGATTTTGTGGGTGAAGAATTAAGAAAGGGTACAACATGGGCTGCTCTTCCCTCTCCATGATACTTGGGGCTTCAGCTAGAGTGGCATAAATGACTGATAGTGACCCAAATGACTGAGAGACAGAACAGCTGTGGCTGGACAATGCAAGTCCAAGATACTTTATCAATCATGGCCCTGATGGGGATGCCTGAAGAGTGGCCCAACTGAAACTGTCAGCGAAAATGCCTCTGTGTGGTCTTTCCACCATGACCATCTCAGGTGACTCTCTTACATGGCTCCAAGAGCACGTATTCTGGTGAACAACACAGAAGCTGCATGGCCTTTGATAACCTAACAGCAGAAGTCACATGGTGTCACTCTTGCTGATCTCTACTGGTTGAAGCAGTCATAAGCCTGCCTAAATTCAAGGGGGATGGCACAGAACCTCACCCTTTGATGGGAGGACTTTCAAATAATTTTTGGCCATATTATAAAAACATGATAAGGTCTAATTTCACTTTTTTTCAACCAATTCTGTTTTTAGACCAACTTTACCTCCCTGACTACTTTGGTTAATTAGTTAGGATGCACAGGGCAGCAATTGTGCCGTGTTTGTTTATGATTTGAGTAGTTTGCTTCTTGTGAATGGGCACACACATCCTGCTTCACATTCTTGACGGCTCTCCCCACTGCATCTGCTTCTGCAGTGTCCTTGCAGACATAGGCTGGAGCTGTCATTTATTCATGCTCTCCTTGCCCTCCCCCTTCTCTCACCTTTGGATCTTCTTCACAGTCAACCCTCCATTATACAAAATTTTTAGACTTCTCATCTTGGTGATAAAATGGTTCCATTTCTTTTTTCCTCTATTCTCCCTCTATTTTTTGTAGGTCTGTAATGGGGTATAAATACTTCGAGAAGCATTCCCTTAAAGGAATAACTTCAGACCTGCTTTGTCATACCTCAATAAACTTCCAGTTACTTTTTGGAGAGATGCTATATAATTTTCAATTATTTCCTCTATAAAATAATATCTTATTATAAGGCATTTGACAGTGGGAGATACTGATATGAAATCAAATAAATAATAGATTGTGGAAACTCTAAATGGGCAATTTTACTGAGCTTTTTGCTTGAAATGATTAATATCCCTTCAAATATACCTACTTGAATTTCAAGGAGAGACTTAAGTTCCTTAAAGAGTTTAGCCTGTAGATTATTATTTATAATCTTTGAAGAAAAAAATCTCAAATCTAATATACACCTTTTTACGTCTTTTATGAAAACACTATATGTAATTTTAAAGTTATTATATTGTGTTAGTAAAAGATATAAAAGATGAAGGAAAGTTTCTCAAACTCTATAGAAAAGTTGAAGCAAGTGACTAAAATTGCCTTTAGGGGGTTCATTCAGAAGTGGTGGCAAAATGTTTAAAAATAGGATCTTTCTCTTTGCTGAGACTGTGAAAGATAATCTTAAAGAGACACTCACAAAACACAAGCTCCTTTTCTGGGAAAAAGAATCATCACCCTTGTTATCCCACAAAAATTCATCTTCTCCTTTTCCGCTGGCTGAGATGAAAACTTGATCCGTCCTTCCCTTTAGGTGCCATCTGTGTCCAAATGGGGCTGTTCCTCTAACTCAAAGCAGACTTGCAAGAATAAAATAATCAATCTTCATCATATTGCTGCAGTTTTGACAGTTAATTTTCTAGAGTAATTTGTCATTGTGAGGAGCGTGAGATTTGTCTGAATTTGTGTCAAAGGTTATTGACTGAATTGCCACCTCATCTTTTCAGTCAATCTATAAATATGGGCAAGTTTGGGCAGAGGCTAATGGCCTTCTCGCTGAGTGTTTGAGATTGTCCAAGTTAGGCAGCTGATAAGAGGTAGGAATATCTATTGTTTTGTTTCTTGTGGTTAGCATTGCGTTAGTGTTAATCTTGAAAACTTCATTTAACTTTCTTAGTGCTTTATTTTTTAATTTTTTCTCTAAAACAAGGCTAAAAATAGTCATGACCATATTCTAGTTTCCACACAGGCTAATCTATGCATTAAAATTTACATCCTGACCTTGTGAGAGTGATCCTATATTTTCCACAAAACTGACGGTAAAATATTTTTATTTAACTTCCATTGTACTTTTATGATAGCTTTTGCTTCTTGGAAAAAGCCATGTGATCTCTACACTAATGGTAATAAGCAACCTTAGGTCCGATTCGTGTTCCTTGTTTGTATCCAGAGTCTAACATTGGGAACACGTCTAGTGGTTATGTGAGGGATTTTATCACACTTGCTGCTCTTTTAGTTTTCTTTCTCACTTTAATAATCTAATAGTAACAGTTAGGTTATAAATTTTTATTGGGAAATATCCATTCCCAGTCCCTGCCAATGATAGGGTTTCCTCTGTAAGATGAGAGCCAAAAGGAGGGAGAAAATCAATTCACATATTATGGTTAAACACTAATAAAACATTTGGCTAGACATCTTTCTACATGAGTTATTGTAGAATAGATTAGTTTAAAATGTATTTATCCCTGAAATATATAATTGGATTATTTTTCATGGACATCAATTATTTTGCTATTCATTACAATTTTTTATTGCTGGTACATAACTCCTTGAGAGCATGTCATGATCGTGGTAACAACAGCAACAACTACAGTGGATAACTATCAGTTGTTGAGTTCTTCATATGTTTTATACAGTATTCTGAGTGCTTGATATGAATAGTCACACTGTATAGTCGTAATAAACCTAGGAGGATAAAGAAAGCTAAATGATGGATCCCCAAAGCTGTCCATGTCTCCTAACCCCTATAACCAGTGAATTGTTACCTTGAATGGCAGAAAGGACTTTGCAGATGGAATTAATGTTGAGAATCTTAAATAGACAGATTATCCTGGATTACCTGGGTGGGTCTTTAGAAGTAGTAGAAGAAGACAGAAAAGTGGGTCAGAGACATGTGACTACAAAGAAGCAGCAGGAGAGACTCAATGTACATTGCTGACTTTGAGGATGGAAGAAGAAAGCTATGAGCCAAGGAATGCAACTGCTTCTAGAAGATGGAAATAACCTTCAACTGGCAGCCAGCTAGGAAATAGAGACCTCACTTCTAGATCACAAGGAACTGAATTCTCCCAAGAACTTGAAAGAATAAGGAAATAGATTCTCCCTAGAACTTCCAGAAAGAAATACGGCTCAGCTGACACTTTGGTTTTAGTCTCGTGAGACTTATGTTGGACTTCTGACCTATGGAACTGTAGGCCACTGTAGAAAACTAACAGAGAAGTAACATTTCCATTTTATAGATGAGGAGACTGAGCTGGGATATGACTTTAAAAGAAAACAAACTGATCTCAGTTCTTAGTAGAGTGCCTGGTATATGATAAGCACTTAGTAATGTGTTTGTAGAACAAAAGAATAAATAAATGAATAAATAGATTTTTCATGTGTTCTTCCCAAATCAACACATGTGTAAATCTTTCATGAACTAGGTACTTTCCTAATGAAAATATTTTGGTTAGTCGGTGATTCTACACATATTTTCTGCCCATATACAAGATATGACTCCTCAATAAATGTGCAATATAATTGAAGCAAAAAATGGAGAGCCAGCAGAAGTTAAACAAGAGAATATATTGGTTATTCAAGACAAAAAGGAAGCAAAATTTTAATAGAATATTTTCGTAATTGGAAAATACACAAATTACTATTGACCTCCTCAATTTCAACTAATATCAAGTAAAAATTCCTTTCTGCTTCTCACCCTGAGAATGCTATATAGTGTTTTCTATGTGAGAAACAGCTCAATTACTCCTCTCTTCCTGAAATTCAGAATATCTACGTTTGTGACTTTTGATTTGAAAATTTGAAACCAGTTTTGGAACCAATATATATTTTCTCTGTCCATGGTTTAGGCACACCTATAGGCAAGGACTTTGTTATACTTCCATTCTAGCTGTCCAGGGAAATAACTGCTTATATCTTTAAAGTACCCCCATTTCTTCTTTTCCTGATAGTTAATTTCCATATGCCATATAGCCTGTGCTACTGGTACAGTAATAGTACTCCTAGTACAGTACTGGTGCAAATCAATACCCTGGTTTCAGCTGTTCTGGTAGATGACAGACCATATCTTGCGAAAGGTTTCCAAGAAGTTCCAAGTTTTGTGTAGGACGTGTGGGCTATACTATAACCAACCCATCACAGACATAGCACCTAGATTGAATAAAAATGTTCCCAGGTTTTTTTTTTTTTTGAGGAAGATCAGTCCTGAGCTAACATCTGCTGCAAATCCTCCTCTTTTTGCTGAGGAAGCCTGGCCCTGAGCTAACATCCGTGCCCATCTTCCTCTACTTTATATGTGGGACACCCACCACAGCATGGCTTGCCAAGTGGTGCCGTGTCCACACCTGGGATCTGAACTGGCAAACCCCGGGCCGCCCAGTGGAACATATGAACTTAACTGCTGTGTCACCGGGCCAGCCCCCTACCCAGGTTATTTTGAATAATACAGCAACAGACAAATATAATGTTTTATTTATGGATATAATATTTAGAAGATTTCAGAAAAAGTTGAAATCACTTCACCTTAGATGATTAAAAAGAAAAGGACAACCCAAAGAACTAGAAATAGACTTAGGTTTTAAAGTGTGTATCAGATTCAACTAGCAGAACGGAGGAAGTGGCGTACTCAAACTGGAAAAGAACATAGATCAAAGCAGATGGTGGGAAACTATAGGTGTTTTGAGGGGATCGCAAGCAGACCAGTTTAATAGAATTAACAGCAAATTCATGAGAATTATAGGAAATAAGCCTGAAAAGTTATGTTGGAGCCAGATTGTAAAAAGTGTTGAATATTAAATAAAGAATTTGACCCTAATCTGAAGTCATTCAGTTTGGTCAAAAGTCTTTTAAGATGAACAGTTACCATAAAATCATGTTTCATGTGTTCAAAAAATGTTATCTAGTAAGCAGTTTAAAATGAGTTGCAGGTTAATTCATAATGAATGATTTCTAAAGATATTGTACTTCCATTCAAATGACTTGACAACATAAGCATAGATAGGTAAGTGTACAAGTAGGAAAGTGATAGACAGGCAGACTTCTTTATCTATTTTAAGGCATGACTTCAGAGATTGCACATGAATAAGAGTATGTGTTGAATAGGAAAGAGTGGGTGGGAGACTATATTCAGCAGTAAATTATATTTTAGGTGGACCTTTGTGGATGTGGTGAGGTTCAATATCTGTCTACTGAAACCTTTTGCTGCTTGCTGCTTTGGTTGAATACACTATTGAGACAAGGTTCTCATGTTCAGCCTGGTGCTTCAGGTCTCCAAGGATTAACCTGTTGATAGAAAACCAGAAACGTACTCTAGGAGAACTGATGGCACATTGTGTCCAGCTGACTGAGATGAAATAAATTGGCTTTTTCTAAAGTGCCTGCATTGAAAATTCAAGCGTATGATGTATCGCAAAAAAGGGGAAAACACGATAAAACTTTTTTCATCAAAACAAGCCTAGCAATTTCAAAAAATCTTCGAGATAAATGTAAATTTCATGCCTCAAGGAAAAATCTAATAAATGCTTAACATTCTATTTCATGAAACAGACTTGTGTATGCTGTGGACATAGGGCTTAAGAAGGAAGAGACACTAAAGTTAACACTACATTTTAACTTATTTGAAGTAGAAAATGCTATTTCACATGTTTATTTTTCTGTTAGTTTGAAAAGAATTCTTATAGAGAAAGATGAAACAAAATGTCGCTTTCAGGATTGCTTAGTAAAGACACCCACATTAATTCAAATGAATTGTAATAATGAGTTATGATTCCTGTTACTTCCCTGAAATATTGGACATACTATAAAATTTTTTTTATTTTGATGATCAAAAGTTATGCATCACAATGATTTCTAATGAAGTTACTCTCAGCTAACGTGCTGTTTCAAGTAGTTGGAGTGGCTTTCATAACAGACAGTGGAGTTTCAGATATAGAAGACATCGATCACCATAACAGGTTTAGCCCAGCCGCAGAAACGTGGGATATTGCTAGCTCTAGGACTGTTCAGAAGTCAAGTTGCTGTAAGAGAAACGTAGCACAGTAGGCTTCTGTAATGAACAGAAACCTGATAATTCTCAGGGTCTCGGATCTCTGCATGGATACACACATTGTGTATCTGCTATACCCTTATTTCATTGCAACAATCTTGTTCTCACAATTATCTCTTCCCCTGCATTCTTTCCTCATCTTTCTTTTTTTTAGGCTTATTCAGTTCTCCCATACTTGTACAATAAAACCTAACCCAACAAATTAGCATTCCTTAATTAGGCCTTAAACTTTGGGCTTCCGTGTTTGTCCCTACACAGTCTAATTTTAGCAAAGAATCCTGCTTACTTGGTTCAGCGAGAATTCTCCACCCTTGGTATCTGATCATCCTTGATACTGAGGAAATTCCTGATCCCCACCCTTGGTATCTGCTCACCCTGGCCTGCCTTCAGCAAGAATCCTGTCAGGTTGGCTTAGTCAGAATCCCCCTTCTTCCGATATTTCCTTTTCCCAATCCCCCAACCTGCTCCTTGGCTGTGAATCCCTACTTGTCTTTGCTGTATTTGAATTGAGCCCTGTTCTTTACTGAGGCCTCTTTTCCCCCATTGTAATAGTTCCTGAATAAAATTTGTTTTTACCACTTTAACCACCATGAGCTCTGGTTGTCTGTGACAGTAGACATAAAGAGCAGACCCCAGATTAGCAGCAGCAGGGGACTAGACCTGCTTCAGACTCCTCTGCCTTCAGTTCAGAGTAATCCCAGGTACAAAAGCCATGCTGAGCAAGTCACGTGGTTCCAACGATCCAGCCGTGAGAGAGGAGAACTACAGATTCTGGAATCCTGGCCAAGCCCCAAGTAGAGAGATTTTTAAATATTTAGTGTTTGATTAGCCGACTCTACTGGTATGGATTTCAGAAAGTTTATTTTTAGCCCAATTTGAAATGCCACATATTTTGTGTAAGCAGAGTTTGGTGTTTATTCTATTCTATTGTTTCAACTCAAGAGTAGCCATACTTCCACGAGTGATAAGAACGTAAATTGAGTGAGGGAAAACGGTCTGGGGACTAGATAAATTAGAGTGTTCAAGATCTCTGAATACATAATACCTGGGCATCGACGGAATCTTTTGGAAGAAGGACATTGCTGGCATATAAATATGAAGAATTATTATTGTATCTGGAGGCCTTTTATTTGAATTAGTTTGCTATATATTATTTTGGCTTGGGTACGTGTAAAAAGAGAAACAAATCGAAAAACCATAAACAGGAATCACACAAAAATTAAAGAAATACATGAGACAAATGTTAATAGAATTGTTACCCTGGCTGGTAAGTATTTCTGAAGGGAGTTCAAAAAGAATAGCTATTTAAGGGAAAGGAATTCAATCATTAGCAGCTCAATCAACTTTCGAAACATGTTTCCAATTTGTGTTATTCTTTTTCATGCCACCAAATATACTATTGTGATAGTAATAAGAGAAAATTATAGTCATTTTTTGCATTTCCCAAGCAAGTATTTTTACATAATATATATTTTAAAAACATATATACACATACCCACAGACATAGTATCAAATATTAATTACTGGTCAGATGACTAAAACGACTTTGGGATGAGTTCGCATATAAACTGAGAAGGCATAAATACGAATAATTTCCTATATATTAAAGGTTATTAGTAGTCAAGATAATAAGAGCAAGAAAGAAATTGTTAATAAGCTAAATTATTTTCTCAGAGTCATTTTTGTTGGAAGGAGAACATATAAGTGTAATACTATAAGATTCTTTCTATAAATTACTTTATTCCTAACATCATGATTAATTATCACTTAAAATAGATTTTCAATCACTACTATAAAATTTGTTCTTTTTCTGCTTTTAAAAATTTCTGAATAACAAGAATTTCTTTATGTGCGTTTGTAGCTTATGAATTTTTAAAATATAATTTTGTGTGTTTCTTATCCACATTGGGTGGGTCTAAAAGTTCTACAAATAGGATACAGGCATGCTTGATACAGTGGCAACTAAATGCAGGTTCTGACAATGTGGTCTGGCTTCAAAGCCAGCGGTGTGTGCAAGTACAAAGAAATAGATGATCATTCTTGCACAAATGTTTTAGGCTTTCTGTGATTCACAAAAACCTGTGACAAGCTTTTAAAATGGTGATGGATGAAGTGAGTCACAGAATGCCTGCCAGGGGAAGTTAAGAACGGAGCCTTGGAACATGCAAAACAGAACACTGGGGTGATAGTTTGGCTCCACGGGAGCTAAGAGGAGAAACATCAGTGGTCATTGGGAGCATTATACAATTCAGGTAAGAAATGCTTACACTCTCAAGGGAAGTGTAAGGTGCTCACTCGTGAAATAAACAGTAGAGCAGCATTCATGGAAACGTACCAAGAGAAGAGCCCTCATCAACCTCATGTGGCAGAAAAAGCACTGGTTTGGGAGTTAAAACTTGGTTCACAATCTTATCTCTAAAATATGTTTTTAGAATTTTATAGTTAACAAAGTAGTTTTGATAAGCATCAGTTTTCTGATGAGTAAAACAAGATTAATAATTCGTCTGACTACGCAGGATCATTATGAAGATCACATGAAATGATACACGTAAAAGGTGCTGTGAACTCTAAAGCTCAGTACCCAATATATACGTAAGGGTATCAGTGTGATAGACAAAGGGGCTGCACTTTGTGGTCAAACGTATCTGGACTCGGTCCCAATTTTACTATTTACTCCCCTGTTTTTTGTGTCCTTTTATCATCAACTTCTTTATCTTTAGAATGATTATATCAACCTCATCATATTTTTCTTGAAATTGTAAAAGATAACATATGTAAAGCACTTAAAGTGTCTGGCACATATCAGAGCTTCATCTAGAAGCTGTTCCTTTGTTTAGTAATTGCTGACACTTATAGAACATTTAATTTGTTCTAGGCACTATGTATATATTAATTCATTTCATTCTCACAACGAATCTCAGAGGAACCCATGACTATCAAATCCATTTTATAGATGAGGAAACCTAGGTGCATGCTGACTAATTTGTCAAAGGTTACACAGTGAGTAAATGGTGGTGCCAGGTTTTGAAATCAGGCAATAGGATTTCAGAACTCTGCTGTAAACCATCATGCAATACTGTCTCAAAGTTGAATTGTTGAAAAATATTTTTCATAATCATCTACTATGTGTAGAACTCTGTTCTGAGTACTGTGCGTATACAGAGGAATAAGACAGAATTTGATATATATTTAGAGAAACAGGAGGTCTGTGAAGACCATGAATAGTTTAAGGGAGAATAAATGTTCCCAAGTGTTTAGAAAGAGAACCATTTCAGAAATGTTATGGTTTCACCGCAAGGATGCAATTATTCTAGTGCTTTTGGGTCCATGTGGACCTTAGACAAGCAAAGATGATGGAAAGAAGCATTCTGGAGGAGGGAAGGCAGAAAATCAAGGGTATATCCAATGTGTTTGGGGGCAAGGGGAAAATAGAGAGAACCTTATTTCAATTCCTTTAGTGATTTGACTGTGATAAAATTGCTATTTTCAACAAGCTCATTATGAGTTTCTTCTCAGTAATTCTATCAGGCTGAATTCCTGGATACAAGAAGACGAAGAGTCCTAACAGTTTGGAGAGTCTGATTATAGTCTCAAAACTATTTTTGTTTTGTGAGAATTTCTACTACCATAGTGAGGAGGATTGGTTTGCCTTATTTATTGCATGTGGATCTTTGGGAAACAGTTGTTTCTACAATGAGAATGTGATTAAGTTCATTTCTAGGCTAGCCCCAAGTCTGAATATATTCTGAGATTTCTTATCAAAAGGAAAAATTTCCACTTCACGCTTGATAAAATATATCATTTTCAGATAATTCCAGATTGGTAACCCGTAAAGATGGATCTCATCTGCTTATCAGAAGACCTTGAAAAAGTGCCTCCGAGAAGCAGCTGGCTTGCAGCCTGTTACCCAAGGAGAAAGTCCAAGTCACGCCTTTATTTGCCAGATTCAGTATAAAATACTATCCAGGTTTGAAATGAACGGAGTTCAGGGAAAGACTGATCAAAATCTGTCAGGCAAACATGTTTCCACCATAAGCAGTTGAAAAGATAAATAATTTAAATCTCTTACTCCCATGCATGTATATTTCATTGAAATTGGAGGGACAATGTCCCGAGACCCAAGTGCTGAAACAACTCTTTTTCCCCTTATCTAGATTGTCCGGTCGAAATGGTGTACCATATGTCTCCAGGACATATGTCCACTGATTTTTTTTTTTTAAATTTTGGTTTCTGCTAGAAAATTGGTTCTGGTGGCTAATTTCTCTATGTTCTGAATCCTTTCTGGCTTGTTCTACCATTTCTTTTAAATTTTTTCAGTTCCCTGCAGTGAGGGGACTATGATCTGAACTTTCTCTGGATTAGGTTTCAATGACATACTGGCAAGAAAAACCTCATATCTGCAACATATCTGGTTATTTAAAAATTCATGGAGATGTGCTCCCTGGAACAGAAAGTTCTGTCATTCCATCGGAATCCTTAAGAGGACTTGATTAAATGATTTTATGTTAAAATTGGAATTCGCAAATATTCAGTCTTGTTAACGGTAACATTGAAAGCCATTACGTCCTTAGTTAACACTCTACAATTTAGTAATTTGTTCCTCTGAAGTTATAGAACATAAATTTATGAATGAAACTTAGGATAGTTGAATAAATGTGATCCATAGGAAAAAATGCAGTCTGTATTTAGGCTATTGTTACACTGGACTACTAAATATGCAAAAAAATAACCATTGGAAAAAATTACAAAGAGCCAAACTGGCTTGTCTGGAATGCCCATTCAGATGTTCTCTAAAGCTGTCTGTATGTGTAGTGATGAAATGAAACTGGAACAGAAAGTACCACTGAGACAGCTGCTCCTGTCTCAAATGAGCTTAGTAGGAACTGAAATATGTGTCAGATAAATGAAGAAATGAATGAATGAATGAAGCCATTTTAATTCAAAACAAACTTTCCAATTTAAGTGAATGAAGGTTTGGATTCATGCCATTTGAGTTAAATGGAAGTTTAAATAGAGGCTGAATTGGCCTCATGCACAGTACTGGCTGGTATAGGGAAGATACTCAGAAACCAAGAGAGAGGATTTTAGGATTAATCAAATCAGCATAGTGTAGTAGAGGAAGTTTTCCAGGTTTAGATTATAAACTCATGGAGTTTACTCCTCATTTTATTTATTTATTGGTTCTACTGGCATTAATAAAGCCCTACTATGTGCCAAATAGTAGGCTAGACACTCAGGACATAAACATGAGTGATCTTTACTCTCAAAATCCTATGGTAAAATAAAAGAGACAAGCAAGCAAACTGCTTATTCCAATTCAATGTGATTCATGTTGTAATAGAGATTTGTTCCAGGCTTTATAGGAGCAGAACAGCAAGCAAGCACAACAGCTTTCAGGTTTGGAATAAGTTTTACAGAGGAGTTGGAATGTAGAGATGCCTAGATTCAGCATTTTAAATAGAGGAGCAGTCTCTGTAAAGACATAAGTGAGAGAAGAGTTCGTTGTGTTTAGAAAATATAAGGTGCTCTCCATGTTTGGATGGTATTCAGTGATGAGAGATGAGGCTGGTAAAATCACTTGGGGATAATCTATGAAACACTTTGTATGACATGTAAGAGGAATTTAATTAATCCTACAGACAGGTAACGTGTATGATCCGGACCAACTGACAGGAACCTATACAAGTAAAGGTCAAAGTGAGGTCTTGTTCATATCACTCAATACCTATAGAAAAGTTAACCCTGAATATTTTAAGAAAAATGCTTTAAAGCTTACTCAACTTTAGTTTCCTTATCTCTAAAATAAGAAAGGGTAGACAGTATTTCTGAGGCCCTTCTAGCTCTATAATGCTATGAGTAATAAATGTCATAGACCCCGTTCCTAAGTGATTCACTTATCAGATTCCTTTGATGCTTATAATTTTCACTGTTCAACTTATTCATTTGCACACAGACATTCTCTGAGAGGTACATATTGAAGGATATTCCCATAGAAGATACAGTATCATCTGTTGTATTAACAGGAGATAGTTGTCAATTGGATAGCTTTTGATAAGCACTGATCCTAATGGAAGCCACTCAAGCAGACCAATGAATGGTGGTTGCTCTGGCCCTGTTTGAGAGTCCTGGAGACACAAAGGGAGAAGAAAGGTGAAGTTACTTAGCTCTTTGTGGAGTGAGGAGCTTCTAGGATATGGTAAAATATGTGTGATGTGTGTGCGTGTACATGTGCACCTTTGTGAGCATATTTGTTTATTTCTTGAGTTCAGAAGAAGGGTATTGTTCAGAAAACGGCATAACAGAGGAAACCATAGCTTTGGTAGATTTCCACCACCACTTGGATCTACTACTGTTAACTTGGTAATTTTATGTAGACGCAGACCCAATAGCATTCTTCACTCAGCGCTGGTTTCCTTCGGGTTTTTAAAATGTAGCTAATTAGGTTCTTTGTGAGGATTTTATTAGACAATTAGTTAGAACTGGTATTTGTCCTTCCATATCGAATTAGTCAATGTTGACAGATAAACAAATTCTCATCTTGACATTCCCTTCTGTGCACTTGGCAGGGTGAAGAGAAAGGGAGGGATTTCTTTCCTCTTTCTCTCCTGTTGATGAAAGCAAATGCTGACTGGACATAAATTGTTGAGTAATGACAGTGCAAGAATACTTAGGGTGATTTATAAGCTTTTTGAAAATTTATCTAATTTTGAGAAAAACATTTTATATATACATGTATCCAACACATCCACTCACTCAGGAAAAAGCAGGTACCTGCAGATGTCAGTTGTTAACTCTCTGAGGTAAAAAAAAAAACATCATTACCTGTCTAAGTTTTTAAATCCAAGTCAAGTGGATTAAAACAACTCAATACTGAATTTTCAAACCTGAGGAACCAGAGCTCCACCTGTCTCTGAAGCTCCACGAAGTTGATTTAAACCCAGAAACGCGGAGCTCACATTAAAACACTAAAGGCTTCACTTGAAGAATAATTTCATGGTAATAGAGGTCAAGGTGAGAGGCTCATTTTATATTGTAAATCATTTTTCCATATACTTGTAAGAGAAGAAGCATATGCAAATTCTCATTTAATAGTAAAGCACTAATTGAAATTTACTTTAAACTAGTGTAATGACTTCATTATAAGAAATTTAACAGATTTCTTTATTTATGAAAAGATTTTGCTGTTTCTTGCAATTTATACCATTAGGTGCATGGCAGAACGCACCGGTACGTGTAGGTTTGTCTGTAGTCTTGAAGACAGACACAGCATGATGTGGCAATTCAGGTTCCAACACGATAGGAGTGATCTTGGGTGACTTGCTAATTTCAACGACATTTTTCTCATTCTTTTAGAATGTGGAAAAACAATATTCTATTCCTTTTCTCATAGAATTGTTGTGAGGTTGCCATGAGGCAAAATATGTTAAAGCATTTTGTAAGTTATAAAAAGCTACAAAATATGTAGGATTTTTAGAATGCGAAATCAAGGGTCTTGTTTACAATGTGGTAATTAGCCTTACTATACTACAAATTTGCTTGAATTCTGATTTCAAAATCTTTCCCCACTGTTTATAAGACGCATACTATCTTGTTCTCATTAAATAGAAAGAACTAACTAAGAGACTGACCTCGTTCTTTAATCACAGCTTTAAATACAGTTCTATACACATCAAAGGTCAGGACAATTAAATACGTTAGCTTGCAGATGAAAGCAAATGGAAGCTACATGTATCTATTCCATGGTATTTATAATGTACTGTTTTTACAAATACCTTTAATGAAATGAAAACTGAGAAATATAGTACTTAATTGGGCCTTTAAATAAAATCTTCAATTCAATGTTTGATTATATTTATAAATATAATTTAAATTTCTTTCTGTCTCTACTCAAATTCCAGCTGACAGCCCTAAGCAAGACTCAGATAGACTACTGAATGTAATTTCCTGACCTGATTTTTTGGTCAGAATCAATCTGTTCATCATTTCACCGTACAAACAAATTGGGGTGAAAAAGAGTAGCCAAACCTCATTGGAAGTAACAGAAAAAAAATCGATCAAATTGTGTTGTTAAAAATGGTATATTTTAATAGGTGAGCCAGGATGTGACTTGAAACTGCATTCATGCTAAACAGGATTTGATGGAAAATGACAGCATGTGGATTGCCAGTTATCATGCATTTAATAGTTTTTTGGCTTGGCTTTCTTAGACTCACTGAACATACAAAGTTTGGTACTAAGCACGTTTCTTGATATATCAGTGTGGTTTTGGCAGCACCACCAAAGATAATCAAATTCAGCATCTGAGGGGAACTCTGAAGCAAAACAGGCATCAACGGCATAAATTAAAGGCCTTAGTTTGTTATTTTCTGTGCGCATATGCATACTGAGTTCTATCATGGTTATTCAAATGATCACTTCCAAAAGAACGCTAGGGAATAAAGAATACCAGCTGTTAGATGCGACATCTGTTTATTAATGATGAGTCAACAAAAGTAGAGATATTTTTAAACAGTTTAGATCTTCAGGATAAAGTGAGGCAGATTACCTACCTGCTAACATCTGTGCTCCTAAAAGTTCAAGAGCCTATTCATATGTGGCATTTATGAGTAATTTATGATTGAACAAGTGGCATTTAAAGATTGATAAGGACATCTTGACTTCCAAATAAACATTAAAAATATAATTTCATGGCTAATAATTTCTAAACATTGTGATTTAAGCAAGAACTGAAACTGGATGTTAAATTGTAGTGAATGAAGCTAAGTTGGTAGAAGAGATGTTTGAGTCAGACTGTGAATATCGTAGAGCATTCCAAAAGAGATTTGTACAAATGTCTGAAAGTGTATGTGGAGAAACGTTAGAAGAAAAGAAAAGTAGGTAGCTTTATAAACTTATGAATACAAGTATAATAATCTTTATTCATGAAAATTTAGTCATCTAATGAGTACCGAGTACATCTATATGCAAAGGATGATGTCTTAGAAGGTAATTTATGCTTTCAAATCACGATCAGTTTGGGGAAAAAATGATTGCTTTATTGAAGGACTTTTTTATATATCATGTTAGCAATAACTTGAGGTAAATGGTTGTTTTCCTTTGAAAGACATCCGTAACATTAAGGAGCGTTGCTAGCGTATGTTGAAATTGCTCACATGCTCACATGGAAGGGAGTGATCCTCACACATAAAACTGTATACTAACAAAAGTAGTTACTATCATATATGACATCAATTGAAGTATTGAAGAGAGTGAGTTTAATATAGGAAATATACATCAACTTATATACACTAATTAAGCAATGTGGTCTTATAAAATATTTGCATTGAAATGTATGCTATATATTGGTATATTGAGGGAGTACCATGCTACAATCTTAGTGACTTTTTCTTTCTTTGTGGTTCAAGATTTATTGTGTTTATTCCACGGTTAATCCAGTTGGGTCAGACATCAGTCTCTCGTCAGGAAAACAGGGCCTCTCCAAGTATTATCTGAATATGATGCTTACTATGGGAATTTCTGTACCTACATTTTTACCAAAGGGAAGAGCTGGGGGAGTAAACATCTGAAAATCTACGTCTGGAGAATCGGAGAAAGAGTCCCCTTGCTATCCACCCATAAGCAGCTCTGAAGCAAAGCAAGAAAGCTGGAGATTGCAAGAAATGCTTGTACCATCCTGATGTTGCAGAACTCTCTGAACCTCTATGAATGCAAAGTGGGAGCTAGTATAAAATCTGGATGCTTACTGTGCCAGACCACCCTGGCCTCTGCTAATACTGGCTTTTGTTTTGCTGAGCTTCTCAATCTCCTGAAAGCTCCTTACAGTGACAACCTCCAACTCATACATGTACAAGAAAGGAGATTCTGGAAAACAAATTTCCTGATCTTAGAAGAGATGGATGGTGTTAATGCCAAAGTTGACAACCAGTCCTGCACAGGTTGATACTCATAAAATAATTTTTTGTTTTGTTTTTGTTTTTTGAGCCAAAGTCATATATGTTATTTTTATTTCAGGTATAAACAACCCACTGTGCATTGCTATTCCAATTATACTAAAATGATCTAATGGACCATGTCCACTGTTTCTATGAAAAACAAAACAAAAACATCTATTTTCTGAGCCTTTATTCCATTCATCAGGAAGTTTATACCATGTCTGGTATTCCTAGTTATGGAATTGAGGGGTAGAAATCAAATGGAGGTTTGGAGCATGGGCAATTCTACTAGCTAGTTGTTATTCTTTGCAAAATCATAGCTGCAAAAATCTACCCAGTGTACCTTTTCTAGTCCTTCAACTTTTATGTAGCTGCACGTTTCTTGAGCAAAGAAGCAGTACTTGATGCATCTTTATAGCTTTCACATTATCTAGCAAATTGTACTTCTGTGTAGATGGCCTTTAAAAATTGTCTGTGTCTAGAAGGACAGTATAGCATATTATTTAACAATATTTTTATTAGGATCAGAAAAAAAACCCATCTTGATTTGATTCTTACCTCTTCCATTTATCATGTGGTCCAAACATAATACTAAATATCTTTAAGGCATAATTTCCTCACTTTTAAAATGGGTGTAATAATATTGTTTACTTTTTGGAGAATGCTTAATCCTTACCTTTAAGGTTTCTTTTCTGTGACTTGAACTCATTTTAGCAAATATGTGGTTCTCTTTTGTTTACTCACTCCATCCAATGGGAACAAAAGTGAATTATTGCATTGATGAGTTGGAGAAAATAAAATGTCATGGTGAATATCACTCTTCCCTTCTTCCTCTTGGAAACAAATGGTCCTCATGTGGAGAAGGTGCTGCCAGGTTCAGCTCTGCCTGGAGGTATGAGGGTATTTCCAGTAGACTCTGCAGATCAATAAGCCTACTTGCTTATCAGACCTAAATCCATATATTCCAACTTGATCTCTTTTTCAGAGTGATATTTTAAATTTCCAACTTCCATTCCTTCTTTTTGCTTCCCACTATGTTGAGAATGTGGGAAGCAGGATGTAAGCTATTGGGCTTTTTCAGAGACCCCAACATCTACCTTATAGGACTGTATTTGTATTAAAAAATAATTCAGTTAGAGTGCATTTAATAAACTTCAATAAATATGTTGGTCACTGTTACCATAGGTCAGTCTGAAATTAAGTATCCATAAACCAGTGATTACATGGGCTTTAGTCTATATATCATCTGTAATTTGCATTACTTTTCCAAATGCTGCTATCCTAGCATAGTTTCAATCAAATTTTGATGCAGTTCATTGCTAAGGGTAGTGTGATTTTTACTAAAAGCCAAATATTTTACTTCAATGATTATTTAAGAACCAATATAATGTAGCGTAAATATATTGGCCTGACTTATAGACACCCATGAATCTCCTACCATCCCCATAAAAATTGATTTGTAATGTTTGATATACTAAACGTATTAAGAAGCTTGAGATTTTCTCCCTGAAAACGGAAATACCTATATTCTCTATCTTATGAAGATGCTTCCATGAGTTGGCAATATCCACCAGTCCAAGTTCAATGAAATACATTAAAATTTATCTTGGACTCCAATTAACATAATCTTTATCTACCTTTGAGTTCTTTAATTTTACAGACAGGGCTCAAGGACCTTCTGTGGGTGACAAATGTGCTTTTTTTTACAATAACCTATTTTTGTCCAAGTGGTACTCCAAAGCTTTCTGTGTAATTAAAGTTTTCCCTTCCCTTTATTGTGAATAAACATTTTCAAATTACACTTGAATCTTTTCTTGTGCCTCATACTTTTATGAAAAGTATTTCTTCCTTCTTGGTTGTGATAAAAATGCCTGAATTAGAATTTTTTTTATGGTGGTAACATTTGTTTATAACATTATATAAATTTCGGGTGTGCATCATTCTATTTTGATTTCTGTGCAGATTACATCATGTTCACAACCCAAATCACAATCCATGACCACACACATGTGCCTAATATGCCTTTCACCTTCCTACCTCCCTCCTTCCCCTCTGGTAACCACCAATCCAATCTCTCTCTCTGTGTGATTGTTTGTTGTTTTTATCTTCCACTTATGAGTGAAATCATATCATATTTGACTTTCTCCCTCTGACTTATTTCACTTAGCATACACACTCTCAAGTTTCATCCATGTTGTCACAAATGGCCAGATTTCATCATGTCTTATGGCTGAGTAGTATTCCATCGTGTACAAATACCACATCTTCTTTATCCATTCATCCTTTGATGGGCACCTAGGTTGCTTCCAAGTCCTGGCTATTGTGAATAATGCTGCAATGAACATAGGAGTGCAGGTATCTTCATGCATTCGTGTTTTCATGTTCTTTGGATAAATACTCAGCAGTGTAATAGCTGGATCACATGGTAGATCTATTCTTCGTTTTTTGAGGAATCGCCATACTGTTTTTCATAGTGGCTACACCATGTTGCAGTCCCACCAGTAGGATGTGAGAGTTCACTTCTCTCTATATCCTCTCCAACACCTATTGTTTCCTGTCTTGTTAATTATAGCCATTGTGATGCAAGTGAGGTGATAACTCATTGCAGTTTTGATTCACAATTCCCTGATAGTTAATGATGTTGAACATCTTTTCATGTGCCTGTTGGTCATCTGTATATCTTCTTTGGAGAAATTTCTGTTCAGATCTTTCACCCATTTTTTAGTGGGGTTGTTAGATTTTTTGTTGTTGAGATGTATGAGTTCTTTGTATATTATGGCTATTAACCATTTATCAGATATATGGTTTGCAAATGTCTTCTCCCAATTGTTAGGTTGTCTTTTCTTTTTGTTGATGGTTTCCTTTGCTGTGTAGAAGCTTTTTAGTTTGATGTAGTCCCATTTGTCATTTTTCTATTATTTCCTTTGTCTGTCAGACACGGTACTTGAAAATATGCTGCTAAGACTGATGTCAAAGAACATACTGCCTATGTTTTCTTCTAAAAGTTCAATGGTTCCAAGTCTTAAATTCAATTCTTTAATTCATTTTAATTTTTGTGTATAGTGTAAGATAGTGGTCTATTTTCATTCTTTTGCATGTGGCTGTCCAGTTTTCCCGACACTATTTGTTGAAGAGATTTTACTTTCCCCATTTTACGTTCTGGGCTCCCTGTTGAAAATTAGCTGTCCATAGATGTGTGGGTTTATTTCTGGGTGCTTGATTCTGTTCCATTGATCTGTGTGTCTGTTTTTGTGCCAGTACCATGCTGTTTTGGTTACTATAGCTTTGTAGTATATTTTGAAATCAGAGAGTGTGATACCTCCAGCTTTTTTCTTTTTTTCTTAGGGTTCCTGTGGCTATTCAGTGTCTTTTATTGTTCCATATAAATCTTAGGATTCTTTGTTCTGTTTCTGTGAAAACTGTTGTTGGAACTTTCACAGGGATTACATTGAATTTGTAGATTGCTTTAGGAAGTATAGACATTTTAACGATGTCAATGCTTCCAATCCAAGAGCACAGAATATCTTTCCATTTCTTTGTGTCTTCTTCAATTTCTTTCAACAATGTTTTATAGTCTTCAGTGTACAGATCTTTTGCCTCTTTGGTTAAGTTTATTCTTAGGTATTTTCTTCTTTTTGTTGCAATTGTAAATAGGATTGTATTCTTAATTTTTCTTTCTGCTACTTCATTGTTAGTGTATAGAAACATAACAGAGTTTTATATGTTGATTTTGTATCCTGCAAGTTACTGTATTCATTTATTTCTAAAAGTTTTTTAGTGGATTCTTGAAGGTTTTCTAGATATAAAATTATGTCATCTGCAAATAGTGACAGTTTCACTTCTTCCATTCTAATTTGGATCACTTTTATTTCCTTTTCTTGCCTGATTGTTCTGACTAAGACTTCCAATACTGTGTTAAATAAAAGTGGTGAAAGTTGGCATCCTGTCTGATTCCTGTTCTTAGAGGGATAGCTTTCCATTTTTCTCCATTGAGGATGACATTAGCTGTGGGTTTGTCATATAAGGCCTTTCTTATGTTGAGGTACTTTCCTTCTATACCCATTTTATTCAGAGTTTTTATCATAAATGGATGCTGTATCTTGTCAAATACTTTCTCTGCATCTATTGAGATGATCATGTGATTTTTATTCTTCATTTTGTTAATGTGGTGTATCACATTGATTGATTTGTGGATGTTGAACCATCCCTGCATCCCTAAATAAACCCCACGTGATCATGATGTATGATCTTTTTAATGTATTGTTGTATTCAATTCGATGGTATTTTGCTGACGACTTTTGCATCAATGTTCATCAGTGATATTGGCCTGTAATTTTGTTTCTTTGTGTTGTCCTTGTATGGTTTTGGTACCAGGGTAATGTGGGCTTTGTAGAGTGAGTTAGGAAGCTTCCCCACATCTTCAATTTCTTGGAAGATTTTGAGAAGGATAGGTATTAAGTCTTGTTTGAATGTTTGGGAGAATTCACCAGGGAAGCTGACTGGTCTGGATTTTTATTTTTTGGAAGGTTTTTGATTACTGTTTTGATCGCCTCACTGATGATTAGTCTATTCCAATTCTCTATTTATTCTTGATTAAGTTTTGGAAGTTGTTTGATTCTAAGAATTTATCCATTTCTTCTAGGTTATCCATTTTGTTGGCATATAGCTTTGCTTAGTATTCTCTTATAATCTTTTGTATTTCTGAGGTATCCATTGTACTTTCTCCTCTTTCATTTCTGATTTTATTTATTTGAGTCTTCTCTCTGTTTTTCCTGGTGAGTCTAGCTAAGGGTTTGTCAATTTGTCTATCTTTTCAAAGAACAGCTCTTGATTTCATTGATTTTTCAGTCTCTATTCCATTTATTTATGCTCTGATTTTTTAAAATTTATTTTGTTGCAGTAACATTGGATTATAACGTTATATAGCTTTCAGATGTACGTTGTAATATATTTCCAATTCTGTGTAAATTACATCATGATCACCGCCCAAAAACTAATTATAGTCCATCATCTCACATGTGAGCCTAATCACCCCTTTTGCCTTCCCCCCTTCTGCTATGGTAACCACCAATCCAATCTCCATTGCCATGTGTTTGTTTGTCATTGTTTTTATCTTTTACTTATGAGTAAGATCATACAGTATTTGACTTTCTCCCTCTGACTAATTTCACTCAGCATAATACCCTCAAGGACCATCCATGCTGTCACAAATGGCCGGATTTCATCATTTCTTATGGCTGAATAGTATTCCATTGTGTATATATACCACATCTTCTTTATCCATTCATCCTTTGATGGGCACCTAGGTTGCTTCCAAGTCCTGGCTATTGTGAATAATGCTGCAATGAACACAGGGTGCATGTATCTTGCTGCATTTGTGTTTTCAGATTCTTTGGATAAATACTCAGCAGTGGGATAGCTGGACCATATGGTAGATCTATTCTCAATTTTCTGAGGATACTCCATACTGATTTCTACAGTGGCTGCACCAGTTTGCACTCCCACCATCTGTTCTGATTTTTATTATTTCCTTCCTTCTACTGATTTTTGGTTTTGTTTCTTCTTCTCTTTCCAGTTCCTTTAGGTGCACTGTTAGATTGTTTATTTGAGATTTTTCTTGTTTGTTGAGATATGCCTGAATTGTTATAAACTTCCCTCTTAGAACTGCTTTTGCTGTATCCCATAAATTTTGCCATGTCATATTTACATTTTCACTTGTCTCCAGGTCTTTTTTGATTTCTCTTTTGATTTCTTCATTGACCCAATCATTGTTCAGTAGCATTTTGTTTAGTCTCCACATGTTTTTGGCTTTTCTGATATTTTTCCTGTAGTTGATTTCTAGTTTCATATCTTTATGGTCAGAAAAGATGCTTGGCATTATTTCAATGTTCTTAAATTCATTGAGACTTGTTTTGTGGCCTAATATGTGATCAATCCTGGAGAATGTTCCATGTGCATTTGAAACGAATGTGTATTCTGCAGTTTTTGGATGGAATGTTCTGTATATATCTACTAAGTCCATCTGGTCTAATGTGTCATTTAAGGCCAATATTTCCTTATTGATCTTCTGTTTGGGAAGATCTATCTATTGGTGTAAGCGGCATGTTAAAGTCCCCTACTATTATTGTTACTGTTTATTTCTCCCCTTTTGTCTGTTAATAATTAGCTTTATAAATTTAAGTGCTCCTGTGTTGGGTGCATACATATTTACAAGTGTTATATGCTCCTGTTGGATTGTTCCCTTTATCGTTATGTAGTGTCCTTCTTTTGTTCTTGTTACAGTTTTTGTTTTAAAGTCTATTTTTTCTCATATAAGTATTGCTATTGCAGCTTTCTTTCCTTTACCATTTGCATGGAGTATCTTTTTCCATCTCTTCACTTTCAGTTTGTGAGTGTCTTTAGGTCTTAAGTGTGTCTGTTGTATGCAGCATGTATATAAGTCTTGTATTTTTATCCAATCAGCCACCCTATGCCTTTTGATTGGAGCATTTAGTTCATTGACATTTAAAATAGCTATTGATAAGTATGCACTTATTGCCATTTTGTTATCTTTTTTTCTGAGTGTTTTAGTAGTTCTTCTCTGTTCCTTTCTTCTTCTCTTGGTCTCTTCCCTTGTGGTTTGATCCTTTTGTTTAGTATCATGTTTGGGTTTCTTTCTCTTAATTATTTGTGTATTTATGATAGGTTTCTGGTTTGTGATTACCATGAGGTTTATACATAATAACCTATATATATAGCAATCTATATTCAGTTGATGGTCTCTTTAGTTTGACCTCTTTCTAAAAGCTCTACTGTTTTACTCCCCTCCCCCCACATTTTATATTTTTGATATCATATCTAACCTCTTTTTGTGTCTGTGTGTATATCCATTACCTTTTTATTACTGAAATAGGTAATGTTAATACTTTTGTCTTTTGACCTTCATAGTCTCTTCATAGGTGTTTGATCTGCTACCCTTACTGTATATGTGCCTTTACAAGTGATTTTATTGCCTTTTAAAAAATAATTTTCTTGTTCCTATTTATGGTCTTCTCTTTTCCACTTAAATAAGGTCTTTTAGCATTTCATGTAAAATTGGTTTCTTGGTGATAAACTCCTTTAAGTTTTGCTTGTCTGGGAAACTCTTTATCTCTCCTTCCATTCTGAATGACAACCTTGCCTGATAGAGTATTCTTGGCTGTAGGTTTTTCCTTTCAGCACTTTAAATACATCATGCAACTCCCTTCTAGCCTGTAAGGTTTCTTCTGAGAAGTCCACCGATAGCCTTATGGAGTTTCCTTTGTATGTCACTTGTTGCCTTTCTATTGTAGCTTTTAGGATTCTCTTTTTATCTTTAAGTTTGGACATTTTAATTATAATGTGTCTTGGTGTGAGCCTCTTTGGGTTTATTTTGTTTGGTGCTCTCTGTGCTTCTTGTACTTGGATGTCTGTTTCCTACTTTAGGTTAGGAAAGTTTTCAGCTATTATTTCTTCAAAAAGATTCTCTGCACCTTTCTCTCTCTCTTCTCCTTCTGGGACACCTATAATATGAATATTAGTGAACTTGATATTGTCCCAGAGTTCACTTAGACTGTTCTTGTTCTTTTTAATTCTTTTTCTGTTATCTGTTCAGCTTGTGTGATTTCCTCTAGGCTTTCATCCAGCTCGCTGACTCATTTTTCTGTATCATCTACTCTGCTGTTGAGTCCCTCTAATGAATTTCTCATTTCCAGTACTGTATTCTTTATTTCTGATGGGTTCTTTTTTATATTTTACAGTTCTTTGTTGATGTTTCACTGAGTTGATCCATTCTTCTGCCAAGATCAGTGAGCATCCTTACCACTTTTTGTTTGAATTCCTTGGCAGGTAGATTGTTTATTTCTATTTTGTTTAGTTCTTTTACTGGGGTTTTGTCCTTTTTCTTTCCTTGGAACATATTCCTCTGCCTCTTCATTTTGCCTCTTTTTCTGTGCTTATATCTATTTATTAGGTGGGTCAGCTGCACTCCTGATCTTGGAGAGGTGGCCTTATGTAAGAGATGCCTTTTGAGGCCCAGCAGTGTGCTTTTCTCTCATTACCAGTTCCAAATGTTTCAGGATTGACCCTTGTGTAGGCTATGTGTGTCCTTCTGTTGTGACAGGGTTACTCGTGCTGCAGGTGCCAAGAGGAACACCTGGCTGTACCCCCGGCTGGCAAGTTGTAATGCTCAGCTGTGTCTGTCTGCTACGGACCCTTCAGTTACTTTATTGGCTTTGAGGAACCCCAGCATAGTTGTCTGCAAGGTCTAATAGCACATTCCTGTTGCAGTTTTTCTGTTAAGTGAGTAGGCCCCCACAGTGGCTAGTTGCTAGGCTCAAGAGTTACAATTTTTGTAGGCCTATTTCCTGCAAGGCTGTTCTCAGCTCTCTCAGGATTGCAGCTGACTGGGGCTGGCCCCAGGCATGGGAGCACTCAATTGTCTCAGGCTTTGGATGATGAGGCTGATCCCCTATGTGGCTATTTGAGAAGCACGAGTCTTCTGCAGCTGACAAGCCCCACAGCCCACAGGTCCACACACACTGTCAACACAGTATTGGCTTGTGTGCACATCCCAACCCCCTGAAGCAAACCCAGTTGCCCTACTGCAGAAACCCCACACACTCTACCAACACCCCACACACTCTACCCACTCCTCATGCACACCTGTCCCACAGAGGCAGACCCATTGCCTGCCTGTAGAGGATCCACGCATCTCACCTTTGCAAGCCCACAAGTTGCCCAAGGGCTTGCTGTTGAGTAGGGCCAGTTTTTAAGGCATGCTACCTGCCCTGGCTGAGATGGATTAAATCAGGCACTCTAATGGGCAGGTAAGACCCTGGGCTAACAGGCCAGAGGAAGAATTCCCATAGCACCTGCTGGCGTCTGTGTCAGTATGCCTGTACTAGGTCACAATGATAGCTGCCACCAATGTCTCAGTCCCTGGAGAGGTCTTTCCTATCACTGAGATGGGCCCAGAGCCTATGAGGTGAGTCTCTTTTCAAGAAAGCATCTTTCTTTCCTGTGATTTTAGGTTGCTTTCTGAAATGGGTGAATTTGTGTGTGTGCCCTTTAAGAGCTGGCTTTTTTCTGCTTATGTCCCATAGCTTTTCTAGGGGTATTCCCTGTTGTATTTAACGGCTGGAAAAGCCAGATATTATGAGACATTTTTCAGTTGTGCTGAGTCCTAAGGATGCTTATAGCAGTAATATTCTCCTGCTCAGGTCCCCTACTCCTCCATGGAAGGCTTCATACCTTTGGATTGTTCCTGGCTGGCTGTGAAGCTCCACAGCTTACAAAGGTGATTTTTTTTCTCTCCAGAAAGGAATTTCTGCCTCCTCCACCTCAGTCAGGACTGTCCCTTGTTGCAGGGGTTCTTTTTATCTAGTTTTCTGTTCTCAGGGGTAATTATTTCAAGAATAGTTGTAAGTTGGTTGTGCCCATGGGAGGAGGTGAATTCAGAGCCCACCTATGCTGCCATTTTTGCACCAACCCCCTGAAGTATAATATTGATGATAGTAATGCTAGTTGCAATATTGTTGAATGCTTACTATGTACCAAGCAGCCTTATCATCACTCCCATTTTAAGGATAAGGAAATGGTGATACCAAATGGTTAACTAGTTTAGCTACGATTAAGTAGCTATCAACTGTGGAGTTGGGATTTGAGCTCAGCAACTCTGATTCCAATACGCGCATATTCTTAAAAATTACACCATGTTGTGTCTTGTGACCTGTGTCTCCATATAACAGTGTTAAAAAGTTTACTTGGGGGCCAGCCTGGTGGTGCAGTGGTTAAGTTTGCACGTTCTGCTTCTCGGCAGGCTGGGGTTCGCCAGTTAGGATCCCGGGTGGGACACAGCACCACTTGGCATGCCATGCTGTGGTAGGCATCCCACATATAAAGTAGAGGAAGATGGGCACAATGTTAGCTCAGGGCCAGGCTTCCTCAGCAAAAAAGAGGAGGACTGGCATTAGTTAGCTCAGTAGCTAACCTTCCTCCAAAAAAAAAAAAAAAGCTTACTTGTGTGTTTTCTCAGACACTTTAATTCTAAAAGAACTCACATAATGCTGTTCTTTATCTTCTTTGAATGAGATATACTAGATGTGATGATGGGATAATTTAATTATATACTACAAATTAAAAAAATTATCTTTAACTTCAAGTGCTATTCTTAGGCAAAATTAAGTAGCATATGTGATGTGCATATTAGAATAAGGATGGTAAACAACATATTCTTATGAAAATCTCTTTAATAAATTTTTTTTAGCAAGGTGAGATTTTGGTGTGAAAAGAGAAGTTGGCTAATCACAGACTGACTCTAAGAATGATTCATTATCAGAATCTGTCTGCAAGCTAAATAAAATAAAAATGGAGTTCTCCAAAAATGCATTGAAGAACTTTGACTTAATTCACATTTGATTAAATATCAAACTTATTATCTATTTGCTTTCAAAATTGTGTTCTCTTGTGTTTTTAGAATCTGTATTTAACATTGGGTAGATAGACAAAATTATAAAAGTTGATGTGTGTCTGAACTTTTTTTATTAAGTTTAATATAAATTGTAAACTTGGCCACAGAACACTCTTCCCAGAATTGACCTAAAATAATTTAGTCGAAGAAAAACAGGTCTATTGTTAAAAACATTACTTTACACTCATGCAGCAGAAAATAAATATCTAGTTTGCCCCTAATATGGTGAAGGGGAAGTTAAATATTTTCTTCTTTGTCAGAGTAAAAATATAACAATATTTTCATGGAACAGACTTGAGAAATTCAAAGATAAATCCAGATTTAAACATTATCATGTATTACCTTGTTCATTTTCAAGCAGAATTATATAATGAAAATTGTTTTGATATTCTAAAATGAAAACTGGAAACACTTTAAAGGATAAAACTTCCCTAAGGGAAATAAAGTGTTGGTTCACATTGAACATTTGTTCAGGTATTAAAACACAGAAGCCAAATGTCCTACAAACAGCAAGGTGCCCTAGTAAAAATCCTGGAGGCTCAAAAAGCTGTGTCTCTGGTAAATGAGGGAGAGGAAAAATCTGGACCAGTGTCAGAAAAAGCCCTACAATAATAGTTCACCACCCATTGTTCTTGTTGTTTAATGTCATTTCTAAGATGTCAGGGAAACTAGTCCAGTAAGTTCAGGCTACATTTCAATGTCATAACTGCCAGGTACCTAAGAGGAACAAACTTACTTGTCAAGTTCAGAACATGCTCATGTTACTGAGACAAGATTGCAGCAACGTTGCATTATGTTTGCATTTGAGTGTCAAAGGAGGAATTCACATAAGAAAAGAGAAAAGCATTTTCTGATAGACACAGCACCACAGGAAGCTGTGCATGGAGTGGCACGGGAGCAATACTTCACTGGATGACAAAAGCGCCTCAACAAACACCTGGCCCACTGTGCTGTAATTGACATCAAAACAGCGCTCCAGGAATGATCCAGCATGGTGTTATCTTCCCTGTTAGAAGAGGATTTCTTCGATGCGATTTGTACATTAATTTTTGAATTGCCCTTCTTAATAATTTCCTAAATCAATTGAAATGCACTCAGAATGTGTTGATGTTTTCACATAGAGCTCAGAGTTTGGAATTATAGATACATGGAACTTGTATTTGTGATCCTGTGATAAAATATGCTAAGTTTTGGATTGAATTTTGTCCCAAATGTTAGTTCTCTGTAAAGGCTCTGTCCAATTAACTAAGAAAATATATAAGCATCATCTTTCTCATCACAAAAGTTTTGAAAAGAATATTTTATGCAAAAGCAGACGTAATTTCCTCTAGATCAGAGGTTCATGAAGTTATAGTTGGAGAAAGGTAGCTTCAGGTTAGGAAGGTAAAGAAACCTCTGGAAGAGGTGAAAATTAAAATTCATTGGAAAGCTATCCTCTTCTGATTTGGGTCATGCAAGAAAAATGAAGAGAGAAGATTTTCAAGACTTCCTTTGATAAGTAGTACAGTAGTGTAATTTGTTTATTATTTTCCTCTTGTTTTTCCATGCAGAAGAAATCTGAAAGAACTCGCTGGTTCTGATGAACAGGGAGATTAGGAATCAGTTTAGAACATTGCTCATGGCAGGATACTGTCAAAAGAAGGTACCCTATGTAGTGAAAGCAGGCGTAGGCAATGTATGATAAACAGAATGATGATGGAAGGGTCCGGGTGAGTTAATGAGTTAATATCAAGATATCAAGCATGTAAATATAAAATATCATACTGTACAATGACTACACATATATATTTCAAAAGCAAAATGGGTCCAAAATTGGAGAATTCACAATGGGATTGGAATCCTGAATAACTATCAAGAATAACTGAAGGATGCGGTTTTAGATCGAAGGTGGTAAAAATTGAGCAAGGAATTCCTGTAGGAAAGGGATGCCTCGTACATGATTGATTCAGAATGAAAGCAAACAAAAAAATAAAAACACTTAAAGGAAAATTCAGTATTAAGTAAGAACATGATAATGAATAAAAGAAAAGAAAAAATTATTTCTCTCTTCCTTCACTCAATCTCCCTGTATTTTCTTTGATAACCAAGAGAGAGGAGGAGTTAAATAATCATTATGGTACTTAAACGTAAGAGAAGATAAATCTTTATCTTTAGGACTTTACCCAGAACTCTGGAAAGATATATAAAGATGTTGGGATTTCAAAACTATTAAAAAATAAGTAGGTAAAAGAAGGGTCCAAGTACTTTTCTCTTAGAAGTTCTAAAGAAGAAACAAACTCAGAATACTAGGAGCTAATATTGATAAGAATACAAAATCACAACTTAGTGTTTATTAAGTTTAAAGTATGGGCTAAGGACCACATTTCAAAATGTAGAAACTATTTACATAGAAACAGGGGTTGAAGTTCAAACTGCTGAACTACAAGGTCATGGAAGAAGCAAATCAACCATTTCAACAACATTTATCAAATTCCTTATAAACAAAGTATTTAAAATACGGAGATGGATAAGTGCTTGATAAGTGTGTTAACACCAAGAACGAAGTACTAGAAGAACATAGCAAAAGGAAAAAGTAATTCTGTTGGGAGATTTAGGAGTCAAATAGGAGTGGATGATCCAACCAAGAGGCAGAATTTGTATCACGTTTTGTAGTGTAGAATAGGATTTTTCCTGACGGAAAATAGCAGGGGGTATTTGTGTCTCTATTTAGAGGTAGGAGGGGAGAGATTTCTTCCTTCCTTCATTGAGAAGACATAGCTTGGACAAAGGAAAGCAAGAGAGCACAGCTTGCTCAGGGCTCATCAGACACATTTGTGTCTGATGGGATTCGTGGGTAAAGAAGGGCAGGAGATCATACTGGGAGGTGTAATATGATGAAAAAGCATGTTATGCATAAAATTCCACGATAGCTGGGGACTGCAAACTGGAAAGGCTGGATGACTTCCCAAGGAGTCTAGAGGCTTCCATGTGACTGGAGCACAGATGAGGAGAAAGCAGAGCTTATGGCACTGAGCCAGAAAAATGGGAGGAGGCCTTATGAGATGGAGCCAGGGAAAAGGTGGAGGGCTGTGTGGGAATGTGATCCATGATCCCTGTGTGCATGTGCATGTGTGTGTGTGTGTAGCCAAACTTGCAAAATTTGTGTGATTTGATCTCTTGTGGGAAAAAAAGAAAGGATGGTATATTGAGATCTGGAATTCCTCTGGGGCAGAATCAAGGCAGCATGCATAGTTTTAAGGGATTAATCTCACAAAACAGACAGAAGAGGTCATCAGACCCAACATTCTGTTTGCCTGCAGAGATAAACTGTGCAGAGATCCAAGGAGGGAGGAGAGAGGGGCCGTGGTTCATTGGGTTTAGAGCTGTTAGGACCAGAGAGTTGAGGGTAGCTTGAGTCTTGTTCAGGAATTCTAGCTGTATTCTGAAGGCCCAAGTCAGAAACAGGCAAGCATGCCAGGCTCTATCTTCATTCTTGCTTTCTTCTCCCTCCCACAGAAAAGCATGTAGCCAGCAATCACTTAAATAACTCTGTTTCTTTTCATCCTTTTTTCTTTTGGTGGTTAAAAATTTTTCTAGTCCACCACACCCACACACAGACACCCACACACACATGTACACACACTCAAGTCTTGTGTTCTGTTTTAGTTCATCTGTGTCTGTGCATACTCATTCTTTGATATCAAAATGATATATGATATGTGCAGGCAGGACCACCACTTTGAGTCCCATCAATGGTATGGTGCATTGCTGTGGTGGCAGAGTAGTGATTGTCTTTTCGTATGTGGCAAGTCAAAAGCAGTGGGGAACGTATATAGGAAGTAAAATTAAAACCAAGGTGGAGCTTGTAAATGACCCATCTCTCCATACAAAACCTCTATACAAGAAAACAATATTTATATTCCAGATTTTATTAAGCATTAGCTATAACTTACAGAAAAAAATGTGAAAGCAAGACTGCTTCCTAAACTATATAATTCATACAATTATGTACCACAAAACTCAGACTTATTAACTTTTCTGTACCAACTGCTTTGTTATAATCATTGTCAAAGCAGTGAGGTGATAAGCCGTAGTGCCCCTCTTGCAAAGAATCTTCTATTCAGGCTGTCTGTTAGGGGAACTTTTTGAATGTTTCTCACAAGTAAAAAAAATTAAATAGTGTTGTAATTGATGCTGCACCAAAGGTTGTGATTCTATAAATTCTATATGAAGACAACATTCTGTTGTTGAATCTGCCCAATGTACTGATTCTGACAAATAACTGCAGTCAATTTATTAAGGATTTTGAATTTTAAGTACTTAAAAATCTATTTTTATTAACTAGCATTACTATAAGATTAAACAGATTTTACCCTGAGATTTCTTTGAGTTAAATCACTGTCATGGGGGCCAGCCCGGTGGTACAGTAGTTAAGTTCACATGTTCCACTTCAGCGGCCTGGGGTTTAGTGGTTCGGACCCTGGTTCAGGCCTATAAAGTAGAGAAAGATGGGCACAGACGTTAGCTCAGGGCCAGTCTTCCTCAGCAAAAGGAGGAGGATTGGCGGCAGATGCTAGCTCAGGGCTAATCTTCCTCAAGAAAAAAAAAATCACTGTCATGTATGCAATATTCTATTTCTAAATAGTCATTCTTAGAAGTGTTCAGTAGTATAGGTGATATAAAAGAAGGAATTAAATGAACATCAGGACGATTAGGAAGTACCTGTAATTTTAAAATATTAAGTTATAGATGGACATTTTATGATTATAAATCCTTTGGGGCAAATGAATGCTCAAGTTGAACTAACATTTAAGAGAAACGGCTTTGAGAATATATACAAAACAGATGTAGTAGGTAGTACTAAAGTCTATTAATTTCCATTTATTTGAACAAAGATAAAGGGGAATTTACAAAAACAAAACAAAAAACAACCCTCCCATTCCTTGGATTGCTGCCAACATGCAAAAGTTTCCCCAGTTTGTCTCCATGATTATGCAAAATGCGAGAAGCTAGGCCCTGAATAGTCAAACATACCTCTGCTCTGCCCAGGCCTGAGACAGCACATTGACGAAGGAGGACCAGCTGTGTTCTATAGATCTTTTCATCGGTATGTTCTGTGGATTGATAAGAAATGGACATTAACACACATCCACATCTTAAAAAAAAACTCAGATTCACACACTGCCCTGTAAGAAAGCTGAAGTGGGACCCATAAAGAGTGCATCCCAAAGGAATGGAGTCTGGGATAGGTATGTTTTTATTGGATGCGCATTTGGGGGATAAGAAATGAAAGTATTGGAGAATTAGGCACATCTGTTTGGGACCTTAGGTATGAGCTTGAGGAGGGATGGTGACAACATTCATGTACTGCCCACATAGTAGAAAGAACACCCTGGCCTGGCAGTTTGATTGCCTAAATTCTGGTCCTAATCTTGATCATTATTTTCTGAAGAACTTTATACAATACCTTGTCATTTTCTGGTATAAATTTCTTCATCTGTAAAATGATATATTTAAATTAGATAAAACCTCTTCCAATTTGAAAATACAAAGGCTATATACAAGGTAGGCAAAAATAATACCAGCATTCTAGTGAAGAAATAGCTTACTTTTCCATGAAAAATATTCTTAAATAAAAACAAAACATAGACTTTGGAAAAGGAGGGAAGATTGATATTTTTTTGAGTATTTATTATGTACATGGTGCTATATTAAATTCTGTAGTTACATAGTCTTGTTACCTTACCAACATCTCTAACAGATGCAAAGAGGTTGCTGGAATTTGCCCATTTTATACAGGTGGGTAGATTGATACATATTCTCAAAATAATAACAAATATAATTAAGGAAAGACACTCTGCACACGTAGAAAGGGTTATGGAGAACATTGAAATGGAAGAAAATATATTATATATAATGAATATAGATGAATATTTATTTCAATATATATTTAAATATAAATGAAACTGTCTTAAATGTTAAGAGCATATTCTAACATGGTAAGATAATTTTGCTATGTGAATTCCTGAGCTTACTTTTTTGTTTTTTCTACTGATAAATAGGAAAGAAAAGAGAATAGAGAAGAAATACTAATCTTCCTATAGAAGAATTATCAATTCACAGCTAGCTTTTTTAACGGGAATTATGATTTTAGTTGACAGGGGCAACATATTTAAAGCCTTGCAAACCATTGGTAAGTTGATATCATTTTCTTCCGGATTTTATCTGTGTTATCTTATTCCTGGAAACCACAGCCAATTGTAGAACCAGCCTTTTCTGCCTCTACCTATGATTCTAATATCCCTTGTAACTCCACGAGGAGTTTGTCCCATAAACTTCAGAGCACAGATGTGCTGTTTTCACTCTGAGTTCACACAGAAATATATGACTCTGAGTGTCATGTTCCACAAAAACAAAAAGAAAAAGCTTTCTTTCCCTTGGACTTGGTAACCCCTAAGATGTCATTCTATTTTTTATTTCCTTGTATGATCAAACATCATGTAACTAGGGCTCTGTATCATATTTTATTCTCTTTTCCTGTTATCCTTTGCTCCTCAGTTTGCTGCAATCTGATTTCCATACATAGGCATGACTAAATAATTAGTCTATAATTAGAGGCCATCTTAATGTTTTATTGATAATTCCATGGCATTCCAAATCTCCTGTCTCACGTTCACTGTATTTTAAGTCATCACTGAGATTTTCCTTCCTGGGATTTATAGAGACTATTCAATTCCAGCTTGTTTCATCCTTCATTGACAGATGCTTCTCTCTTCCTCCTCTATCACCTATCCAATCTGTGACAAAGGCTTGTTAATTTTCTTTTCTATAAAGAAACCAAGTGTGTTCACTTTCTCAATTCCTAATCTCACTGTGTTAGTCCAGTTCCTTCTCATTCCTCACTTACAACACAAATCTCTGAAGTCTTCCCATTTTCAGTCTTGCCCCAATAAACCATTCTTCACATTGACAACAAGGTACAATTTTCTAAAATACAAATCTGAGCATGTGATTCCTCTATTTAAAACAACTTCAAGGGTCGGCTAGGTGACGCAGTGGTTAAGTTTGCATGTTCCACTTCCGGCAGCCTGGGGTTCACCAGTTCGGATCCTGGGTGCGGACATGGCGCTGCTTATCAAGCTGTGCTGTGGGAGGAGTCCCACGTATAAAGTAGAGGAAGACGGGCATGGATGCTAGCTCAGGGCCAGTCTTCCTCAGCAAAAAGAGGAGGGTTGGCAGCAGATGTTAGCTCAGGGCTAATCTTCCTTAAAAAAAACCAAACAACTTTAAGACTTTCCATTGCCTACAGGGTAAAATCCAAGCTTTGAGATCGTTCATGATTCACTTTTGCTTACATTTCCAAACTCACTTCTCATTCCTTCACCTTCATACACTTTCCATAAACTATAGTAAATTATCTCAGTCTCTAAGTACATAAATGATGAAAAAAAACTTTCCAGTAGATAAGAATCATCTGCTAAAAATATAATGAAAAAATTAGCAGAAGCAACAACATGATGAAGCTCCTAGGAATAAGCTTAACAAGAAACGTGTAAGATCTATGTGAATGAAACTTTAAATTGCTAACGAGACAGAAAAGAAGTTTTGAATAAATTAGTTTTCATAGGGAGATTCAATGTTCATATTTAATAAATACGTCCTATCTCCTTAATCTGTACATTTAGCATGGTCTAAAGAAAATAGAGTAAATGGATTCTAAAGTCCACGCGGAAAACTAAACTTTAAGAATATGAAGTACGTTCTACAAAGGTTGACTTATGAGAGAAGGGAAAAGATTAACTATAGCAAATAAAAAAACTAAATAAATAAATAAACCACTGTACAGGATGTAATAAGCAGAAGAGGTGTTCATAATTGTGTGGCTTATTTTCTTAATTTTTAAAAATATTTTTAACTGTTAGCAAATAGGATTCTCTTGAAATAAACTGACCTTACATCTTATGCTTAATTGTGGTGATAATACATCCTCCTTTGACAGTCACAAGCCATCTTGGGATCAATCAGTCCCCCTGTCTTCAGCCCTACTCAGCTAAGGCCACTGATGCTTCTCACTTGACGGTACACACAAATAAGTTTCTGAATTAGTCCTGAGTGCACATCTTAACTCCTCCAGTGGTCAAGTTTGAATTCAATATCTTACTCCATATCACATCTGCGAGAGTTAGACATAAGCTTCTTCATACCCAATGAGCTGCTACCTGCTCTGGAAAGCTCTACTGACTTTTCTCTCTAACTGTGCTTTATTCTTAGTTCTTGATGAGCATTCTATTGTAACTTGAATGGAGATCTAGTGGAGTTGATAGTCTTCGTAGTTGTTGCAAACTCCCATTTCTATGGGAGTCAAACCTTGTCCCTAACCCCTACATACTGATTGTCACGCATTCCAAATAGAGCAGCCCATATAGAACCATTAAGCTTTGCCTTCCCCAAATGAGACTCATCAATGCTTAGGTACTGCTTATTCCCATTCTAAAACTAGGCCCCTAATTTGTTGTTTGTCAAGATCCTTTTCAAGTTTCCCAAACGAATTTTGTAAATGATCAAGATTTCTTCCCTCACAGCTCTTATCCTTATGAGATTTCCTGATCTTGACTGTGTCAGTGGTCATCTTGATCCCCCGGTTGGCCTCACAAATACATTTTCTCTTTCCTTCACATTAGCCTTGCTGCTTTTGTAATTCCAATTTGTATCTCAGGAAAATGAGAAATGACATATAATGACCCTCTGGATAGCTCACAAATGCTGAAATAGTGACTATCACATTTTGGAATGCCTGGGATCTACAAATAGGCTCATACATATAAGTAGGCAGAGTGATTTATGGCTATCAGATAAGGCTCCCACATCTAGAAAAGAATCTTTCACTCTATGTCATAATTGAAGTTATTCTACTTTTAGAGAGATATTCCTTTATATTCTGAAAGTTTTGATGTTATCCAGAAGCCATACTTTAAGGTATTATTATCCAACTCCTATTTTAGAAATCAGCTGACAGGTATTACATTCAGTCATTGCTGGGTCTAGGGTGAGGATGGACTGTGAAAGAGGCTTTGTCAGAGTTCCAGAGGCAACTATCAATTACCTGTCTACTTTCCAATATCATCCAAGGAAATACTAGTTTGTAAGATAAAGGCTAGCAGAGATAAATTAAGCAATACACATATTTCTTTAAAATTAATAGTTGCTGTTAAAATCAAGGTAAACAGTGATGCAATATATTGTATATTGAAAAATATGTATGGGTTGAAATGAGAAAGACCAAATTTGTGAGTTTGAGTCCCAAAAGCCCTCCGACTGAGACTAAGATGAGATGTTGGGGAGCATGAAATTTGGAGTTTCAATTCTTAGGAATTTAACTTGAAAAGCGATTCAATTTTAGCACTTTTGTTTCTCCCCAAGAATTTGATAATAAGAGAGAGTTCATTCAAATTTGGGTGATGACTTTTATAAATTTTATTAATGGAGTATATTATATTTCACATGGAATCAAATTGCAAAAGCTTTAGTGAATTATACTGAAAAATGTGCAGAGACATAATTTGTGATGTGAAATATAATATACAGTAAGTGTTTAATCTTTTGTATCTGGGATTTTCTCCATAACTTTCTCCATAACATGCTATCCCTCTCTTAAATAGTCTCTCTAATGACCCTTTGCTTTCAATACTCTTCTTGGTTCCATTAAGATAATGTTGGACACCTTTGTCCTATTATTCCATATCTTATAGCTCTGAGAAGATCTGCCAAGAATTTTTAGCCCCTAACACTCAAAAATTAACTGAAAATTCATATTTTGACCACCAGAGAAGAGATTTTTGGTGGAACTAAATTGTTTGTCATGTGTACATCTGTATGTTTGTATGCATAAGAGAGAGAGAATAGGAAAGAGAGAGAAAGTAGGTTTGTGTGAGTTTTCTTCTCCCCATATGATTTCTGTGTGTTCTACTTATGTGTCCATAGATTAAAAGTAATCAAAGAAAAATAAATTATTAAATTAATCAATGTAACAGAGTTTTCATGTAAAGAGGTGTTTGCATTTATAACATAACGGAGAGTACTTAGCTATGGGTTGAAAAGCTCTACAAAGCTCCTGTTTTGTGTAAAAATTACATCGCTTTAGGAAATATTTTGTTGTCTAGCAAAGAGAAATACTCTTAGTTGTACATATTAAGCTGCCTCCAATCAATATGACCTGAATGTGAATTATATCATTAAATCTTTGTCAAAAGGAAAGACATCTGTAGAAAAACCAATTTTTGTTGACAATGGGAAGGAGAGAAAAAAAGGAAGAGAGAAAAAAGATAAGATGGGGGGCCAGTCCAGTGGCTTAGTGGTTAAGTTTATGTGCTCCACTTCAGCGGCCTAAGGTTCGTGGGTCTGGATCCCAGGCACAGACTTAAGCACTGCTTATCAAGCCATGCTGTGACAGGTGTCCTACATGTAAAATAGAGGAAGATGGGCATGGATGTCAGCTCAGGGCCAATCTTCCTCAGCAAAAAGAGGAGGATTGGGGAGGATGTTAGCTCAGGGTTAATCTTCCTCAAAAAAAAAAGATAAGATAGGACATTTGGGTGGAGAATATGATGTAGTCTACACAGAAATTGAAATACAATGATGTACATCTGAAATTTATATAATGTTATAAAACAATGTGTCCTCAAAAAAATGTAAAAAAGACATAAGACAAAAAAAAAGTAAGAAATGGTGAGGCATTTTAAATATAGTATTTTAAAACATTTGATCTGTGGAAAGCATCATCGTATCTGACTTCACAGGTCCATCATATTTCAGGTCAGCACATGCCTGGAAATAGTGATGATGTCTTCTCTAAACAGGAACTTAGCAATTTCACTTCTCCTGTTGGAGCTGATAGAATGCTTTATGATGAATGTTGGTAAAAATTAATGTCTATTTGTTCTTGACCATGAAATTTATAGTTCAATCTTAGAGAGTTTCTTGAATCAAAGGAACTAGCTATTAGTGAGGTACAAGTTTCTGAGTTTTGGTTACCTTTTAAGGTTCCTTAGGAGACAACAAAAATTTAGAAATTGGATGCTTTCTCACTATGTTTTATTCAATAAAATATAAATCTTTAATTAGTTGCTGGGGCCTCATTGAGTTTTGAGCACCCTTTCACTTTCCTTGATGATTTTAAGAATCATATGGCCATATGTTTAAAAGTTATTGAAAAAGACCACTGTTTGCTAATCAACATTGCCTTCTATTCAGATCTTTATACAATTTGATATACAGTTAGGGTTGAACATTTTAAGGCTCTTTCAGTGCTTGTAATAGTCACCTCCTTCTTGTTTTAAATCAGCTACAGGATTTTGGTCTAAAGAAAACATATAGCCATTGAACACATATAAGAGAGAATAAATTGTCAGACATGCTTGAAAGCTCATAATTGTGAAACCAAAAGTATTTAACTGGGTTAAAATGAGGGAAGAACTCCTTTTCCACTTTGTATCTAGGAAAGAGATTTTTTGATTTATAGTGTCATTTAAATTCAACTGTTTCCTAACATCTGTCACATCCCTACCCTGTTCCAAACCCTCGGGTAGGTACTGAGTATTCAAAACTGTACTCAGTTGTCCTTTATCTACTATCCCTTTTAGAAAGATAAATTCAAATCACTTCATCTATCCCCCACTCATTTGCTCAACAACTACTCATTGAGTGCCCACTCTTTACCAAACACTGTTCTAAACACCAGGACAGAGGAGTGGGCAGGAAAGAAATGCTGCTTCCTCTTGGAGCCTTCATTTTAGTAAGGGATATAGACACCAAGTCAGTATACAAACAAACACATAAATCATTGTGATATTTGTTCCTAAGGATAAAAATAAGGGACTGAGACAGAGAATAACCTGACTGGGTGGACAGTGGAACTTCAGAGAGATTTTTCTGAGAGGGTGACATTTAAGAGGAGATGGTGACCGCATATGTGTGAGGTGCTGTGGAAATATAGAGGAAGACCACTTGCTCCAACCTGGGCAAGCCAGAGAAAGCTTCCTACATGAGAAGTCATGACTCAGAGACAAGTAAGCATGAACACACCTCAAGGGGAGAAAAAGGCAGTTCAGGCAGGAGAATGGTAGGAATAAAGGCAGAAAGGCATTATTGAGCACACCAGGAGCTGCAGACTGTATGCCATGAGCTGTAAATCATGAGCTATAAGCTGTTTAGTTTAGAGGCCAGTGAGTTGTGCAAGATGAGATTGGAGAGGGGCTCGGAAGCTTTACTTTGGAGAATTTCACAATATCCATAAGTAGGGTCTGCTGTCATTGTTAACTGTGTCTCCTGTGTGAACACATGACATTTTTAATATAATAAGTTTCCCATTTGGGTTGCACACCTGTCTTGTTAGCCTCCTGTCACAGAATAACAAGGAACATTGTCTAAAAAAGACTTGTATGTTTACATGAGTTTACAAGAAAGTGTATATCAGGGGAAGGCCATGTGGGAAATGGGGACAATAGGACTTGAGAACATATTTGTCTTTTGAAAACCTAGAGAAGGGGTGTTTTACAAGTCCTAACCAGATTGGAGCTTCTACTTCAGGCATCTAAGGATGGAATTATAGGATAGTGGCATCAAGGGAATGCCAATTCATTTCCTTTCCTGAGGGAAAGAGTCAACACAGTAACTTTATCACAAAAACTTAGCAGTTAATTCATTTAACAAGATAGTTGTGGGCGACTACAATGTGTCAGTCACAGTGATAGCTATTATTCTTTCTGCATTCGTGTGTTGTGACTTTATAAATTTAGTGACCTCTAAACTCAAGGCTTGCACGATCTCTTGCTAGTTAAACTTATGTCCCCATCAAGCTACAAAGGTGAACCTGATTAGTTTTGGATCTGATAGGATGATTCCTCTTATTGGCATTATTTTCCTTCCATGTTTTTGGAGCTTTGTGCCCTGAATACAGTAGACATTACTGAAAAGAAAGTAGAAAAGATGAACCAAGAGAAAAAAGACAACACATCAGAAAGAATTTCCTTTTGATGCCCGTGTGCTCAGTAATTGCTTTGGAAAGGTTCATAGTAGTGGAATTATGCCTAACTGAAGTCCTGCTATAGATGAACAACTACAAGTTACCAAGCAGACAAAAACGAGAATCTACTGACCTTGGCTAGTTCTCTAACAGGTTCCGTGGGCTGGATACAGAGCACAAGAGCTACGATTTCACTTTTACAAAAAAAGAGTAACACGGTATCATTTGGTTAAACAAAAAAGAATATAGAAAAATTGAGATCAGGTTAGATATTTGGTAAATCGAGTGATTTGATTGCTACAGAAATTAAATGAAAATATTTTAAAATTTTTGGTTATTTCAACATATTTTAAAATCTTAATTTTGAAACCAAGAAGGACCTGAAAAATGATCTATTAATAGCTAATTTTAAAGTTAACACAGATAAAGAAACAGGCTTCTGAGAGTTTGACTTGTCCGAGTTCTTATAAGTGGTGCTGAGGCTACATCAAATACGGCATTTTGTGACGCCGAGGGCAAAGTTGTTCCATCCGTAACAACCAGAACACTTTCTTTTCCAGTTAAACTTTATCCCAAACTCACTTTTTTAGTATTTCCAGTTGACGTGCAGTATTGCATATTGTCTGAGACATGTATTCTCTATAATTTCTAATTCTGCAGTAGCCTAATTACTGGCGCAAATTCACACAGTAAGTCAATATCAGAACTAGAAACTAGTTGTTCTCATATGCAGTGCTAAATGCAATAATCTGCTTTTCTCTTATTAGTAAGCAAAGAAAAATAATCATAACCTCCATTTCCTGTGAATGTGACCTTATTTGGAAGGTATAGTCAAGTAAAGATGAGACAATACAGGATTAAAGCAGGTTCCAAGTCCAATAACTGATGTTTTTATAAGAAGAGGAGAGAACACACAGAGACACATGCAGGGAAGAAGGTTATATGAAGCTGAAAGCAGAGACTGAGGAGATGCAGCTACAATCCAAGGAATGTCAAGAATTGCCAGCAACCACCAGAAGCTAGGAGAGAGGCATGGAACAGATTCTCCCTCAGGGCCTCCAGAAAGAACCAACCCCAATGACTGTGTCATGCTGAGGGAATAAATAATCCCAGGCAGAACATGTCACTACTTGTCCCCTCAAAGTTGACTGGGGAGTCTGTACTGTTTCAATTTCAATCCAAGATCTGGGATGAGTGAGTAGCCAATTATTTAAAATTGCTCATAATCATAGTAGATAGAAAGAAAGTGGTGAAGCTTGCACTGGCTCTTAAAACTTCTTCCCAGGGGTGATATATGTTGCTTCTGCTCACATTTCTTTGGCCAGAGCATGTCACATGGGCCCTCCTAACTTCAAGTGGGAGGTAGAATACAATCCTGCAGCATGCCAGGAATAAGGGCGAACTGGAGTTGTTTGTGAACAGCATTAACGATACTACAAAGAGGTTCTATTTTTTGTCCAAATGAAGGCATGGAGATCCTTTGTAAATTGTCTGAGTTCATACAGCTATTAAATTTTGAAGTTAAGATACAAATACAGATAGCTTATGTCTAAAGCCTTTGAAAATATGGGCATACAATTTCATGCACAATTTTCTTATATAATTACAAGAGATTCCTGGGTGTCTATTCATCAACTCTGGATGAGTCAAGCCAGGCCAGATTATGCTGTAGTAACAAGCAAACTTATAGGTCCTTTGGCCTAAAACAACAAACTGTTGTTTCTATATGCTCAATTTGCCCATAATGCATTGGAAGGAGATTCCTCTTATTATTGTCATTTAGGATGCCAGGCGAAAGAGTAGCCTCAATCTGGAACATTTATACATTGATATTTGAGATGGAAATAGGAGCTCTGGGATGTTTCATATTGCCAGTTTAGGCTCAGCCTAGAAGAGATACCTGCCACTTCTATTTTCAGTTCATTGGCTAGAACTTGTCGCATGCCCTGACTCAGTCAGATGGCATTCTAATGTAATTCTACTGTATTCTCAGAAAAGGTTAGTATGTCCAAAAAAATGGACAAAGAGTATTAATGATAACTACAGATCCCATCAAGATATTAGATTCATATATTAAATGAATTACAGAAGTGTGGTGTTGTGTGGCGTGGTGGCCACAGAGGCAGCACACATTTCTGCAGAAATATCACCAACTAATATTTTTACTAAATATAGAAAAAAATTCAGTTAATATAGCAAAAAATTCATTCTACACACGTAGGATTTCATCAGTTCCTAGAGATGAAAATTTTGAAATATTTTATGCTTTAATTTACAAGGTCATCTTAAAATAAATCTTCACCTTAAATCAACATTTGTAGTATCAGTTCTCCCTATAACTCCCAATACCAGTTATCCATCCCTCTATAACTTATATGTTTCAGTCAATAATCCTATTATTTTCTAAAAGTTACATGACATTTTTGATGTCTTTTGATGACTTATTCATCACCTTTTTACTCTTCAGCATGATCCCCACTGCAAATGCTGAATGCTAATCAAAATGGAAAATAGTTGGTTGTGGTTATATTTAAACAGAAAATTACTCCGGTCTGTGGGATGCCTTTAGGACATTAATGCACCATGCTGTTGTATTTGAGGTGTAGCAGATGGTATGCAATGGCTGTCCATCACTGAAATGGGATGGCTTGATTATTAGGGTGGCAGGAGTGTGGGGAGTCAGAATCCATTATCTTTTATTAAATGTCATCCAATGTGACACTAGCTACTCTCTTCAATCAAATGTTCACTCCATTACTATAATTAAAGGCACAATGTTTAAAGATGAGAAACCTAATGACAAATGAAAAAAAATGCCTAAAAATATAGTTGTTACTCTAAAATTGGTAGCCATCAGAAAAATTGATGGTGATTTACTACTTCAAAAAAACCCCAAAACCCCAAAATAAACAAAAACAAAAATAAACTTCTCTAGCTTTCTCTCCATTTTTCACACTGAATCAATCATCAATTGCTATTGATTCTCCCTTTATATTTCTTATACTTTTGTACTTTTGTGTTCTTTTTCATATTCCCATGGTCATTTTCATAGTTCAAGTCTATATTCCAACAGGACTATTGAAAAAATGTATAACTTCTCTTGCTGCCACCACGAATATATACTGTTAATTCAGCACCATCAGCTTTAGTATCTTCTTTCCTTTTCCAAAGATTTTCACAATTCCTTATTGGTCAGGCCAGTGTTTCTCAGTCAGGGTGATACTGAACCCTAAGCAGAGTTTTAGAATTTCATAGGCAAAGTTTTGTTTTTCACTATAATTGAGGGGACACTACTGGCATAATTGAAGGTCCTGAGGCCAGGCTTCCTAGACTGCAATATGTGGGGCAGCCTCATAACAACAAAGAGTTTCCTGGAATCTTGCATGATTTCCATCTTTTGGTCAAAAATCTACTTAAAATTATATGAATCTAGAAACTAACCCTATTTTTCATAAGAACATAAAATATTTTATACATTTTACTGTATAGTGAATTTCCCAAAATGCCACTAACATTTACCTTGAAAGAAGACTTTCTAGAACTTGATGAAGAGTTATTTAATATTTCTGAAAATTACATTGCTAACACTCATTATACATGTGGTGTTTTAGACATAAGTACTAAACACTTATATTGTTACACACTTATTCTTTCATGGTGATTCTTCATACAGATGCCATTGAACTTCATTATGTGTTCTACTGTAGTTGTGTCTAAACATTTGCAGATCAAAATGCATATTATTTCCTTATAAGTTACTTTCCATATATAGTTTCCTTTATATTGCAGTTAAGACATTGTATTTGTATATTGGAAATGTTTATAATCTACTTCAGAATATTAGTAAAGGTGTCCTCACAAAATACTTGCTATAAAAATAAAGTATTATATCTAATACAGATGAGAAGCTGCTCAAATGCATCACAAATTATACTTGTCTTTTCAGACCCTAAACAATTTCCTTTTATATCTTACACTCCAATACTTTTCAATGTGCACATTCTGTTTCTGCCAAATTCGTTGAATTCTTCTTCACTGAGTGGTTCTCAATCCTGCCAGGAACACCTTGTCTTCCTTTTTCCTCTCTGTCAAAAGATTCTCCATTCTTCAAAGCCATTCTTTCCTGATTGCCCTGACTTTCAGCGTGGAATCTATATCTTTAATCTTCACTAGCATGCATTAGTCGCTGAAATCATGCTATGTATCTAGTTTTTGTCTGTCTTCAGAATAAATTTTCAGCTTCTTGAGAATTAAGATGTAGAAACTCTCTCTCAGACTTGTTCATCCTCCCCGTTATGCCTAGCATACTATTTTTACATAAAAAGTACTTAAGTGTATTTGTTGATTGATTGGTTTTTCTTGGTTAATGTACATCTTAGTGCTTCTCAAAACAGGGTAGGCAATCACGATCATATGGGAGGTTAACAGTGCAGATAGGGAGGCTGTAGCCCAGATCTTATAGGTCCAGTTTATTGAGTTATAAACTCAGAGTCTATGTTGAGTTTCTGATTCATTTGTCTGGTAACTCCAATGTCTTCCTGGAGTGTGAATCTAGCTGCCCTTCTCTTGACGTCACATAGCATTTGTGATGGGGTCTGGTTAAGTGTTACTACAATTTATCACACAAAGCTGGTGCTATAAAGTACAATATCGACCCACTGGCCTCTGCTGAAGGTGTTGCTCCACTTTGCTTCTGTAAAGTAGCAGATTTTGTACTTGCGTAGAAACAGCCAGAATGACAAATAATTCCATCTCCTATGATCACTTCTATTCTAATATCCAATTTTAGTTGCCAAAAGATTGGAGACTCCTGATAAATCACAGGAAAAATAAATTGTGAGCTGCATTTCCTTTGTAGTATTCATAAAATTTCCATATCCATCAAAACTTTGCCCTTCCCTTATTTCCATAAATACATTATTGGTTGAGAATTTAATCATTGGACTACACAGTAAAACACAAAATAAGCAAGCAACCAACCAAACAAAGCAAAAAGCAATTTTTTTTTTTACTTTAATATTATCATTCCAGCTTCAGGCAAAAGATATAGTAATTTCTCTCTCTGTTTTAATAAGCATCCTGAATGTTGCCATGCAGATATAATACCCAAGATTTCCACTAAACTGAGATATTATCTAGACATAAATATACTTCTTCTAATATTCTGCTTTTTTTTTAGGAAAACACATAAAAAGGACCACTGTATCCCAGATCAAATTTGTTTGAGTAGCCTGCCAAAGTTGGTTCTTATTATTTTCTTATTCAGTGAAAGACTGCCAAATACTTTCTTGTACAGATTCAAGATCCCCTTGAAGCAATTTCTAGGGGGTCTCTGTAGGGGGTATCTCAAATTACATAAACGTGTTAGAGACTAGCTCCCTGACCAGCAGAAAAAACATAATTCATTCACTTATTCATTTAGTAAATAATTTTTGAGTTCCTTCGTGACAGACACTGTTTTAAGTATTGCGAATACAACAGGGGCCACAATAGACAAAGTCCTTACAATTGTGTAATTTACCAGTGAGAAAGAGAAAAAATAATATAGATATGTGACAACAATATCAGGTTGTGTGAAGTGCCCTGAAGAATGATGAACTGGATTAAGGTTGTCAAGAATGATAGCGACTGCTCTTTCAGATAGGATGTCAGGGAAAGGCTCTCTGAGGAGGTGGTACTTGAACAAGGCAAATCAGACTGTGCCTGAATCTCAGGTGGAGAGAAAGTAAGTACAATCTTGAGGCAGGTGTGTGCACGGCATGCTGGAAGAACAGCAGAGCACTCTGCTGCGATGGGGTCTTTGTGAGGGTCCCTGAAATAATTTCACATAGGAGTAGAATGAAACAGAGCCACTGGGCTTGCTGTGGCACTGTGTTCAGAAGAAGGTAAACACAGGGCTGCATTTGGGGCACACAAACTGCTGGTTCAGATCCAGCTTTCATGTAAGGTCTCAGCCCCCTGTTTCTGAACTAACAGCTGCTTATGTGTGGGTCTCTGGCCTGCTAGGGCACTTTCAGCTGAACAGAACCCAGGGTGTTATCCTTCCTTGAACATCAATGCAGCTGGAGGAGGTTCTAGTGGCCAGTGAGGGAACTGCCTTTGATACCATGATACCACCTTCTGAGCAGCTTAGCCTCATAGGCAGTCAACTCCTTGCAGGCTTGACTTCCCACGAGGTGTAGCTCAGCAGTGTCCTGGTCCCTGAGCTGTGCTGTACACGTTCGATAGGTCAGTCCCAGGGGCTGGAACCTCCACCTGCCTAGGAAGGTGGTGCGCATAAGAACCTGCACTGACCTGACTCCCTGGGGTGCCTCATGCCCCACGGAAGAGGCTGAATAAAAGAATTCAAAGAACATGGACTTTTAGCAACTTGTGTGGTTTGTAGAGGCATATCTGGGTTAGGGAGGCCTAAGACCTCTTTAATTTTGTGAAGTCCTCCATACAAAAAGGAGTATACAATTACATATACAAAATTAAGACTGAAAGTGAATGTTAATTTTACATGAGAAAATAAAATGCAAAGAGTTATGAATTTTGAATGCTGACACCTATACAAACATAACTTCTGAAGTAAATAGCATTTTTAAAAAATTAATTGATTTCTTTACACATATTTGTAATACTTTCCCCCTACATTTTCTGGCTGCATGCTCTTTAATCATCTCTTCATATGACAATAATTTTGTATAATCATTTTCTATAAAGAGAATAGAGAATTCCATTTTTCTTCTAACATGGCTGCTCAAAATTTGGTTTTTATTATTGATAGTTTAGCAAAATGGTAAGCAAACTTTCTCTTCAAGGGCCAGATAGCAGAGATTTTTGTCTTTGTGGGCTAACAGGCAAAACAGACAATACTACCTAGGTGCTCGCATAACCATTCAAAAGTAGCCATGTGAAATATGGAAATCACTCTTGGCTCGTGGGGAATAATACAAACAGAGGCTGTGGGCCAGATGTCATCTGTAGACTCCTAGAATAGAAAATTTTCTTTCAACTTTATGACTCCTTATTTGTAATGTTCATGTTAATTTGGAGATTCTTGTTAAATTCGGAAAACCTCCATCAAGTTTCTTTAGGGTGGCTGTATAACTTAACCAAAGCTTTGAGAGGAAAAAAAGAGTGCTATTACTAATTGCATTGGCATTACAGACGTAAACCAGAATATTCCGATCAACCATGACATATGGCCACCCTCAGTTATCTGACTTTTAATATTTAAGGACATGTTACATTTTCTAGTGCAATAACTAATCAAATGTTCTTCTAATTCATCATGCTCATTAACATGACTGCAGTGGCACTGTATTTGTTCTCTATTGCTGCTGTAACAAATTACCATGAACTTGGTGGCTAAAATCAACATAAATTCACTCTCTTGCAGTTCTTTAGATCATAAGTCTGACACAGGTCTCACTAGGCTAAAATAAAGATGTCAGCAGGGCTGTATTCCTTTCTGGAAGCTCTAGAGAAGAATCTAATTTCTTGCCTCTTTTAGCTTCTAGAAGCCACCTGCATACCTTGGCCCATGGTTCTTTTCCTCCACCTTTAAAGCCAGCCATGCTGCCTCTCTCTGACTCTCCTTTCTTAGTCACGTCCCCTCTGACCATAACTGGGAGACAATTAGTTGCTTGTATGGAAATGTGATTAAATTGGGGCCAGAGGGCTAATCCAGGATACTCTGGGATAATCTCCCCATCTCAAGGTCTTTAATTTAGTTACATCTGCAAAGTTCCTTTTGCTATGTAAGGTAACATATTCACAGGCTATGGGGATTAGGATGTAGACATCTTTGGGGGCCATTATTCTACCTACAATAGACACATTATTAATTTTGTTTTCCTTATTGATTTCAATGTTTCTTGTCTAATCAGCAACAAACGATATTTTCCACAAGTGTTCTTATGATGTAGCCATTTTCATTAACTAGATTATCAAATAATCCAGGAGCCTATTCATTACTTTGGTTTAAAAGTTCTTTCTTCACCTTAATGAATTGCTGCTTTTATTGTGAACTGCCTGCAGTTTCCTCTGGATCTGCTACACTTCGTTAGGATGAGATGAATTAGATGTGCTAAAATGACCCTATATGCTGCAATGAGCAAAACATATGACTCAGATGGAAGTGATTAGTATGTGTAGTCTTGCTCCAAATTTGTTGCCTATAAATTCTATTTGGTGTGATTCCATAAAAGAAGGAGAAAAAAAGAGGTATGGCACATTTATAATTATATATGCTGCATTATCAGGCATATTTCTGATTGGAAAGAATTTCCGTTGTGACTGGGCATCTATAAGAACCAAATCTTCTGCTTAAAATTTTATGTACGATGATTGGACAAATTTTCTGCAGACTAGCTTCTGTCTCCAGAACCTGTTTCTTTTTTCCATCTACTTCCCATGCTAGAGGCTGTAGGACGTATTCTTATGCTAAAGAACCTCTGGCCCTGCAGCTTCATGTCAAGAAAACATGTGTAGGAATACTCCTGGGAGCTAACACCAGTTTAACCATATGCAAAACTAACAGCAAAGTAAATATATCTCCATAATCCAGCCAATTGTCTTCCCAAGTCAACTTCTCCTCACTGGACTCCCCAGCTGAAATGACAGTCGTTCCAATGCCACATGACATGAGAGGAAATGCAGTCAGAGGGACATCAGAGGGAAAAGAGACAGCTGTCTAAACTGCTTGTGGTTAAAATGTCTTACTTTGCATATTGATAAAGCACACATCCACATGAACACATGGGAGGGCTCTCCCATGGTCTCGGAACAGACCTATTCCAAGCAAAGCGTCCAAAAGTTTAAGATTCAATAGCTTCATGATATATCCACCCTTTCCGGTTTGAAAAAGAACCCTCTTTACTGAATGTCACACTAGGAGTGGGTCTGCTCATCTTCAAAGTTTCTCTACAGCAGGGAAATAGACAACCTCGTTGCCTGGAATGGAATCTTCCACTGAATGCAAGACTTTTCTCAGTTATGTGCCTCAGGTAGTACCTGCTAGTACTCAGCAGTCATGGAACTTGATTCACCAATATAGGTTAAGAAAACATGCTGGACTCTCCCATTTTACTAAACACAAGTGAGTCACCAGATCCTTGGGGCAAGTGAGAGGAATTTCTTGTATTTCAGAAGGATTTTCATCTGCTATCAGCAGTGAGGACTCAATCCCTGCACTTTGGTATTGGACTTTTGCTTACCCTAAATTACAAAAAAGGACAGAATAAACCCACTGTTGCAAATAGATTCGGATTTTGGAGTGTTCTTGAAAAATGTTGTATGGGAATGACACACACTCGGAGCCCTGGAATTCAAGGAGGAGATCAAAGAGATCATCAAAAGAAAGGGAAGTGAGAGGCTACTTCTGCCTATAGAAATCTCTTTTTAAAATGTAGGTGTTTCAGAGAAGTGTTATATTCTAAGCCAGTGTCCTATAAAAGCAACTGATATTTATGAAGCAAATTGTGAAAGTGGATATCCTTTCTTGAGCACCTATGGTAGATTCTCGCAGCAACCCTGCAAGGTAGGTATCAAATTTGCGTATGAGGAAACTAAGGCTCAGTTAGTTTAAAAGACCAACCTACCCAAGACCATATATTAGCAGAACTGAGATTCCATATTAGGACTGCTCTTATCACTATGTTTCTACTCTTTCCTATATACCACAGTGCAAAAGACTGCCGGATCTGTCATGGAAAATTTTAAAGTATAAAACAATTTTCTGCACTCAAAAAACTTACAGTATACATAGCAGATAAGTTGCAAAATGTAAAATTACAAGAGATGTTCTGTCAGATGCCATAAATACTACATAATCAATCTCAGACAAATTTATCCCAAGCAATCTGAACTTATTTACCTCAAATCCCACAAATTTCTAACAGCTATCTTCCATAATGCTTTTCACATTTAATTGTAATTTCTACAATCTAGAGATAATGTGACTTGTATGTAAACAACTAGGTTAACTTGGTATCTTCCTATCAACTCTTAGTTATCATCTTTATTTTTGCATAAGGAAGAATAACCTCAGAAAAATGGCTGACCACATTATGCTTCCGGGTGATGAGTGGAGATGTGCTTGGCTTTCTCCATATTAATGAAAAAAACCCATACAAAATGACCTGCATTCAAAGAACTGATGCATACCTCATCATGCATCGAGTAGGGCTATGGGACATGGCCTTGAGTTTTTCAAACTGATCTGGGTTAAATTAAAGCCATGGTGTTTTACAAAACAGGCTTACTGTTTTCAATTTCATCTTGACAATTTGATGATTTAATATTTTTAATAGCTTCAAGGTATAATATTTCTGTGTGTTGAGTGGGTTTGATGAAACATTGGAATGATAGGTTCTGGAGAATCTCTTCCAGAATTTTAGCTGATGCTATTTGTGTGAGCAGTCCTGACAGCCAATGAAAGACACTACTCAGCTCTTGAAAGAGGCCTATTTCTCTGTCAGTTAGCTGAAGACATCCCTGAAGGCCACTACCATAACTGATAGCAGACTCCAAGTAGAAAATCACGTCTAACAAATATCTTATCTATCCTCAGATTTCCTTTCCCTAACGTGTTATTTTATTAAGTGCTTAGGCAGATATTTACTGTCTAAGTGCCAGGTCACAAGTCCCCATGAATCTCCCGAAACGTGGGCACTTCATCACTTTTTAAAGTTTGCTTGCCATAAAAGGTAAAAGAGAGAATGTCATAGCAACCACATGAATTTTATGTTTCAGTTCATAATATTTTGGAAAGATAACTTTATTTATCCAACAAACTCAGAAGATTTGCAGAATTTGTGATCCTGTAAGTACATACCAGTATCTCATTTATCTTTCATTTTTTCAGGGACTTTTTAGAAGATTGATTAACTGTTAGTTCTGCAAACTGTTCATAGCTACGATTTTTTTTTTTTTTATAATGGCTCAATATTTCCTTACCTTCATCATTCTCAGGTCCTTGACCTTTTGGCTCTAACAGGTTACCCAGTCTTTATAAGGCATTGCAGGTGGAATGCTTTCCAGATATATTCCCCTTCAGCTTTGGGTATTCCATTTTCATTTGATGTAATTTAACTTTAGGACAAATCTTGTACCAAACTATGCCAAGAACCTTTCTTATTAGGTCTTAGACACAATGCTAGGCACTTTCATATACAGTGGGAATTTTGATATCCTCAGTCTTTTATGTTGTCCCATGTTGCAGGAGAGAAAAATGAAATTTGTGTAGGTTAAAGTGTAAGAGACAGGACTCACTTCTTTTTATCTTAGAGTTCATTTTTTTAGTACTAATGCTATATATATGTTTAATAGTGTTATATATATGTTTTATATATATAGCATTTTCTCAGGCTCCCTATGCCTCAGTTTTCCTTGCGGAATTGGCCCCTCTGACCAATAGCATCCAATTCAGGGCAAATCTCTGCTTCCTTTCACCTTCTCCAAATCACCTAACATAAGCCCAAATTTTACAAGTCCTTTCTCACATGCTCTTACTAAGATGGCAGATCGTTCTCCATGGTACGTGTTCTTCCTCATTGCTTTGAGTCAAGAAGGCAACTTTATTTTATTCAGCTACAGGTGTGCCCCTGGTGGTTTATGGTTGCAAGGTATGGAGATGATATCCAAAAACTACCCACAGCATGATGTACCCTAGACCTGAGCTATCACCTTTTATCTAGTTTGAGAGGTTAGGAGCCTATAATTCATCTTCAACTCCAATTCTTCCATTTCTAATCTATGATTGAATCATTTCATTTCCACTGCAACAATCTTTGTCCAAGTTATTATCCTGTCTTACTTGGACCAGATCTATAGTCCTTTAACAGAACCCTCTTCCTCCATGTTTATTTCAACTGGAGAGATTTTTCTAAAGAACCAATATAATCATGTCTCTCCTTTGCTTATTACTTTCAATTAGTTCTCATTGCTCTTATAATTAAGAGCAAAATCCTTAACATGGCCCATATATAGAGCTATCATAAATTCTTATTTGCCTTGGATAGTCCTAATTTATGCCTGCTGTTCAGGAAAAATTAATAGTCCCACCTCTCACTCTTGGAAGTTTAATAGTTTGGATGATAAGTTGTATGGTCACCATACTCAATAGGGACCTGCATTATCTGGTCCATACTCACATCTCCATTCTTAGCTCATGCTACTCTTTCCCTCTCTCTCTGTGCTTCATCTACGCTTACCTTTTTCTCCCTTTCATTTTATGACAGTGCATGAGCCGCCTATTATTAACCCTCTTTCCCCATGGTCCTCGCTCATCATCCCTCTTCTCTCTTTCTAGGTAAGCCCTTTCATTCTTCAAATGTAAAGCCTTAGCTCAAAAGCCAGTTTCTAAGAAAAACTTCTCCTGACCCTCCTGACAAAATCAGAATCTGCTGTATGCTCACATAGTGCTCTGAGGTGTCACAGGATCTATCACAATTATACTATTACATGTTTATTTTCTTTAGCTGGACTTTAAACTACCTGATAGCCAGGCCATACCTTTTTGTTTGTTTGTTTAATCTCTATTTTAGCTGAGGGCCTGATACATAATAATAAGCACTGAGTAATTTTAAATGTATTTTCCTTATGCAGAAACAGTTATTAATCTTAATCCCTAAGCTTTAACACTTACTACCTTAATACTTAATCCTATTCAGTGTGACAATCAGGTAACTAATAAAGAGGCATTTTAAATCTCAATCAACACATTTGTTTATCTCTTTCACCTCCAGGAAGATACGACTCAAAGATCACCTTTGAATGATAGTAAAAAACATCAGCTCGGTCTAGACAGGGATTGTTCTGCATGTCTGCTCACAAAATAAGAGGAATTAGGGCAGGTTAGAACGATTTATTCCAATCTCCCCTCACTTAACCATGTGGGAAAATGAAGTTGAGAATTTTTTATATCAGGTCCTTAAAAAATATAGCATGAACAAGAAGGAGTAACAAATACCCCATGATCAATTACCACCCCACAATTCTGAGGAGGGATATTTGCCCAGTCCCACTGATCTCCTCAGGGATGGATACAGCTACTGCAGATGCCATGTACGCTATCCCCTGGGAGCAAGCGCTCTACAGTCTAGCTTCACAGCAAGATGACTGTCTCAGGACACTTCATTTTCTTGAGGTTGTGGGATCAGTGAAAAAGATGCATTCATGATATGCCAAATGACAGGGATACTCCCTCAGTTCTCCAATATCTTCACAGGTAGACAGACAGACAGACAGACAGACACACACACACTTTTCATCATTAGAACTATCATTTGTCTGCTCCTCATTGTTCCAAATATTCTAAAGTGCAAGAACATATTTCTCACTAACATACTCTTACAACTCATTCACTATATGCTTAGTAACACTAAAAATTACAGTGTATCCAGACAATGGATGAAAAACCACTAAATACAGCTTAAAGAAGTCTCCTATATCAATGTAAAACAGGACACAACATATTCAATATATTTGCAATATGCAAAAACGGGGGGGAGTGAATCCTTTCAGGAAATCTGTATTGTGGTATACAAAATTAGTAACATGACATACACCTTCTCAAATAAATTTACTTTTACAACTGACTCGTTTGGCAGTCATAAGAAAGTAATTTGCTATTAAAAAAAAAAGATGTGAGAGATCACAGAAAAATAGGCAGGAAATAGAAGAGGCATTTTGTAAAATAGTGAGATATAAGTATCAAAACTCACTTTTTAAAGTCATATTTAAATAGAATTGTTTTTGATTCTCTATTGCTCAAGGTCAACTATATCATATCTTTTCTAGAACAATGTGGATATTGAGAGTTGAATGTCACATGCTTTCCTTCTTCTCCAGAGAATGATCTGAATGTGACTTTCTACTGTGAGGTCAAAGGCAGCAGGTCCAGGTGAGAGAGTAACAGATATACCTGGTCTATAGTCAAGACTCTGGTTTCCTGACATAGGAGTTATAGACTTGTTTTCCAGACACCAGTTGATTTATTGCAGAGGTTTTTTGGGGGGCAAAGATAGAAGCTACTGAAGAATGATTCCTGAGAAAAAATTATTGCTTGTGTTATTATTGTATATGATAATATGGTGTTAATTAATTGTCTTCATGTAATGCTGATGGAAGTTATTTGTTGTAGCCTCATTCTCAAGAGATTTGGCCCCATGTTATAGTTCTGTGGTAACTGATCAGTGAAAGTTTGTGGGAGATGAGAAAAGAAGTTGAGCTCTACATGACAGATGGCTGGGTACAATGAGTCAGGACTCATACAGTTGAAGTCCAGAAGATCAGCTAAGGAAAACAAGAGCTAGGAGGTACTTTAGTTCAAAGGAGCAGAGTTGAATCCAGGAAAGCAGCTAAGGCAGAGGTAAGAAACACAGGTTAAGAGACTAGAGAGCAAAATATCAGGAAATTAATACTGAGACTGTCTGAGATTGATTCTTTGCAGGGCTCTGGCACCAGAAGCAAGCAAGAAAGTTGATATTGAACTATTGCTCACACCTCTCTCGTGCTGTGATTCCTTATAGATTTAGTAGCCAGCCTCCAAGATGGTTTCAACGATCTCTACCTCCTGGATTTCTCATCTTTGTCAAGTTCCCTCTGTCGTTTTACGAGGATTTGGCTGTGAACATTTTCATATTGCAGAAGTGATGATGTATCAATTCTGAGTTTAGGCTTTAAAAGATTGTAGCTTCCATCTTTGATGCTGCTTTATATAAATGGGCGAAAGATGGTCCCTGCATATTGGCTCATATGTTATTTACTTTTTCACGACAGGGTAGGACCATCAGCTCAAAGCCCTCTGGTGCCAAACTCAAATTCTTACACATTCATGTGCTTTAAATAAAAACCAGATACGCATATGTTTAGCTTTTTTGAGCCTGCCTGCTTTGCATACCCAATGAAACTGCACTCAACACCTGCTAGTCATAGATAAGACAAACTCTGTAGCTGTAAAACACCCCAAAGTGCTGCCACATTTTAGAGCTCACTGATTCAGACTCCTGCCTTGGCTGAATGACATCACCCAGATGTGCAAGCCCCCTCACTTCTCCCCCAGGAGTTCCCTTGCTCTCTTACCCTTCTGGGTGGTGACCTCTCGCTGTCTCTGGAAGGTCTCCTACTGGGAGGGACTTCCTTTCTTGTGCAACCCTGCCCAAGTGCCACTCTATGAAGCTTGTTGCGAAATATTGCCATCTCGTGGTCTTGTTTTTTCCCTGATCAGCATCAAAATCCTCAAACTCACCCCAGGTTGCCCACACTCTTTGTCTTTCTTTTGGATCTCTCACTTTGGAGGAAGGATGCTGCCATATTATAAGTTGCCCAATGGAAAAGTCCAAATGGTGAGGAACTGAAGCATCCAGCCAGCAGCTAGTGAGGAACTGAAACCTGTCAACTACCACAACGGAGCTTGGAAGCGGGCTTTCCAGCCCCAGTGAAGCCTTGAGATGCTTGCTGCCCCAGACAACAGCCTGACTGCAAGTGGTGAGAGACCCTGAGTCAGAACGATGCAGTGAAGCCACTCTGAGATTCCTGGCCCTCAGAAACTTTGTGAAATAATCAATGTTTGTTGTCTTAAGCTGCCAAATACGGAGTGATGTTTACACAGTAAGAGATAAATAATATAATAATCCTCCTACTGGAGTTAGTCACCTCAGAGGTTGGATAAACACGGTCCCAGAGTAGAAAGCAAGAAAGCACGAGATGGAAATACTGACCAATAACTTCCCACCAGTCTTGCTTCACATCTAAATATGAAATTAAATTTTAAAATCTAGTGATTAAAATTGACCTTCTTTCCCAATGAATTTGAGCAAATAGGGGAACTTCAATAGTGAAAATGCAAAAAGAAATGACCTTTATGAGTTTCATTCACATATTTCTATATCTGTGCTAGATGGGAAGAAAATGAAGTTGTTCAACAATTCAGGAGAGTTTATATTTTATTTGATTTTTAATGTAGAGGATACATTAAAACAAAGCTCCTTAGTAAAACAGCACTTCATGCATCACGCTAGATGGCATTAATCACTTCTCTTTCCTCTCGCTGTACCTGGAATACCGTCCCGCTATTGAGCATGTATCACTGAGCTGTGCCTCCTTTTGTTTGTGTATATTTGCTTCCTTTTGTATCCTCAGGACTTTGTAGGGTGTTTGACACATGATCAGACAACAATAACTCAGTTTTGAATTGAATTCAACTGAAAATTAGACATTTCAAATTTTGCCAGGCATATTCTACTTCCTTTCAATCTTTCGGACATCTCATATGAAGTCTGAGATGAAAATTAAAATGCCACTGAAAAATAATGGGAAATGGGGAGTTAGGTAAAACATTTCCTTATCCAGTTTGATCATTTCCCTTTGTGGAGGGCTTCCTATGTGGGAAGTCATTGGCTTAAAAGTGAGAGTAAGAGGACAAAGTAAAACAGTCTGACCGTTTAAAAGGCTTGAAATCTCATACGGAGAGTAAATAAGAAACAAATATAGATTGTGGGATGAGACTTTTCCTGATGCCCCACAATTTACTCCTGGGCCCAAACTTATAAGTAGAGTGGCCCTAAGTACCCGACACTTTGAAGAGACTTGCTCTCTTTAAAGCTGCCAATAGTTTGAACATGACATCCCCTCTTGAGTTTACTAAAAGGGACTGTAACCAGGCAGTTTAAGACAAGTGCCATTGCAAACATACGAAATCCTGTAAGTTTATAGTGAATGGAACCATCAGTTCACTCATTCATTCATACACTGATTCATTGTGTAAATATTTACTCCAGTGCCTCAGGCACTGCAAGAGGTGCAAAGGATAAAGCAGTGAATAAGTGATTCATGGTCTCTGCCCTCAGAAAACTTATATTGCGTGTGACCTTGAAAAACAGCTAGTATTTTAAAATGCAGAGGTGTGAGTAGCAGATTCCAGGTGAAGGAAAGGAAAATAATATGAGAAAAAGCACTGTAGACCAGAATGTATAGTAAGATGGGTAAAGAGGGGTGACAAAGGTGGGTTTGACGTAAGATTGATTTTTGCAGAGGAAGAGTATAAGAAAATCATGTTTGTATTCTAATATAGAATAAAGAAATTTACTTCTGTTTCAACTATTCAACTTATTGCTAAATATACATTTTTTGGATCTACATATTGAAATTTATCGTGCAGTCACCTCTTTTAGTATCAACTTTCTCATTTGTGAGATTGACTAGCTGGATAGCTGAGAATTCACAAACTAGCTGTCTATGGATTATCAGCCAAAGACATACTCTAGAAATTTCTATGTGAGTTGACATCATTTAAAATATGAGAGATTATACATAAATATATAAGTAGCCCATTTATCTTGAAAAAATGAACATATGATAACACTAGGTCCAATTTATCACATGGCAACACTTGGGTGAAGGTGATAAAGCTGCCTCTTTTAGAACAGTTGTGCTTTTTCTCTTAGCTTTCATCTTCTGTATTACCCGATGTCCTCAACTGCATAACCTGCCTGCCCACTGTTGGCATCTGAATTAGAAACACTGACCAGGGATTCTTGATATGCCTTTCAGAGTTAAGTATCTGGGTTCTATGATTCATTTTATTTCATGCTTTACCATTTACTCTTCTAGAAATCTCCAGGAAACTCTTGTTAAGCCTGGCATTATTCTAAAAGATCCTTGGGGAACAAAAACACTTCCACGATGTGAAGAAAGGGGAACATTTGCATACTGTTGGTAGAATGTAAATTGATTCAGCCACTATGGAAAACAGTACGGAAATCCCTCAAAAAGTTAAAAATATAACTATCACATAATCCAGCAATTCCATTTCAGGGTATAAATCCAAAGGATAGGAAAACAGGATCTTGAAGAGATATCTATACTCCTGTGTTTATGGTAGCGTTATTTACAATAGCCAAGATATGGAAACAATCTAAGTGTCTGTCAGTGGATGAATAGATAACAAAGATGTGGAATATATATAGTCAATGGAATATTATTCAGCCATGAGAAAAAAGGAAATCCTGCCATTTGTGACAACACGGAAGAACCTTGAGGGCATTATGTTAAGTAAGATAAGTCAGACAGAGAAAGACAAATACTATATGATATCCCTATATGTGGAATCTAAAAAAGTCAAACTCAAAAAAAAGAAAGTAGAATGATGGTTAAAGAGGCTAGGGTGTGGGGGAATAGGGAAGATATTGTTTAATGGTACAAACCTGCAACTAGTAGATAAAGAAGTCTCAGAGATCTAATGATTGTACTGATAATGATAATGATCATAGTGATTATAGTCAACAATACTGTATTAGAAACTTCAAAATTGCTAAGAGACGAGCTCTTAATTGTCCCTACCATAAAAAAAAAAAAGATAATTATGTGACGTGATAGAGTTGTTAGCTAATGTTATGGTGGTAAGCATACTGCAATATATAAATATATATATCAACATGTTATATAGCTTAAAGTTACACAATGCTATATGTCAATCATAAAATAATTAATTATTTTATTAATTAATAAAAATTTACATAAAAGAGATTTCATGGATGCTGTTTTTACCATTTGAGGACCTTTGCTAAACCAAGATTTTTGGTTAGGCAGGTTGAATGCCTTCCTTTATCAGTACTCATAATTGTAAACTGTATCTGGAGAAAAAGAGAGGTTACAGACTCAGTTGCCCTAATTAAGCTAACAAGACAGAAAACAAAGCTGACTCCTGAAAGGAGATGAAGAAGCCAATAATCCCCTCACACTTCCCATGCCCATTCTTTATGTTATTATTAAAAGACTATATTTAAATTAAGAGCAAGGAATGACTAACATTCTTGAGTACTACCATTGTCAGGCACTTTACATAGATCATCTCCCTCTTAATTCCTACCCGTCATCTGAGATTGATAATATTATTATCCCTATTTTGCAGATAAGAAAATTAAAACTTAGAGTGATTAATAACTCATATGAGACCATGTAGCTGAGCATAGTCAGATTCCACAGTAGACTGCGTATCTCATCGGTTTTTAAAACCATCCATTGGCTTGTAAAGCTAATCATTGTTATTCACAGAATTTTATATTTACTATATTCACTAAACATTTTTATCCCCTATCATTATCACTATTTAAGCCCTGAAATAAGTTCATATCTGTTCTTCAGCAAGTCCTGTCTGTATCGTATAGAATACACATGCAGGGGCCGGCCAGGTGGAGTGGCAGTTCCTGTGCTCCGCTTCAGCAGCCTGGGGTTTGCCAGTTCAGATCCTGGGAATGGACCTACACATCGCTTATCAAACCATGCTGTGGCAGGTGTCCCATATATACGGTAGAGGAAGATGGGCATGGATGTTAGTTCAGGGCCAATCTTCCTCAGTCAAAAGAGGAGTGTTGGCAGCTAATGTTAGCTCTGGGCTAAACTTCCTCAAAAAAAAAAAAAAAGAATATACATGCAAAAAAATAAAAATTACACTACAGAGTCAGTCAACTGTTATGGGAGATGTCTTCAATCATATGTTAATCAGCATCTGAGGAGTGCCAACTATCCAGTGGGTAGAGAGAGCCGGACCCTGAATTCAGTTACTTTGACAGCAAAAGTAGCACAGGAAAAGGATAGATAAAGGAGTAAAAATCTATTAGAAAAGGTCACATGTTCTTTAGCAATTAATCTGTTAGTAGGGTGGCCATATAGTGTGAAACTTAAAATTATCAATGTCTGGTTGTGTTAATCTTTTATCTAAATGTGAACTCACTTTTGCTTGGCTTTTGAGTGGTTTTGCTTGTATCAGCAGCACACACCAATTGACATTAAATTGCAGAACATATTTTTACTTAAAAATTTATTTTTACTTATAAATTTAATTTTATAAGCATGCTGTTTGCAAGAAAGTTATTAAGGTCTACTCCTAGAAATAAGCTATATCAGTTACTTATTAGACAATTTCTTTATAAAATGTTGTTATACGTGCTTGGAAAAATCTAAACTTCTGCATTTTAAAAATTATCATATCGTCAGTTAGTTTTGCAAACAAAACTTTAATTAAAAATGCATACTTTGCAGCACAAGGTATCTCTAAGAGCCTCTGCTAATCAGAATGCTTGCTTAATTAGCATCTTTTTATTTCCACACCAGGGTGTGCCAATTAGGAGGATTCTACCATATTATCATCTTGTTGATATTCTATATCATATCTCCATCATCAACTCATCTGTTTTCTTGATTCCCTAACTTTCAGAAGAAGTTCATCTGGATAAGGATAATAGCTCATTGAAATGAGTTCCCTCCTATTGGAATTTCTCTCTCTATTACAGTTTTTGTAATGGAGTACTTTTCTTTGTTAAATAAGTTGAGGTGATAGAATGGAGACTCCAATATAATTTGGGGCTGTATTATCTTCTTAAGTTTCTACGCAAATTGTCATACGAAAATTGAAGAAAATATCTATAATAAACAGGAAAAAATATTTTATTAGGGTCTAAATGTTTCTTACTTGTGGCCTCTGGTCTGTAATTGACTTACTGTGGGGTTTAATTTCTCTTTACATGTCCTACCAGGCAATTGCACAATCATTCATTGCCTCTTTGGAGAGAATTTTGGATTTTCTCTACCCTGTGTATGATACTCTCAGAATCTTGATGGGAATGCCTATTTCCTATAATAAAGTACTAACTTCATAATGTTAGCATTAGCAGTTTAAGTGGGAGCTTCACTAAGAAGAAAAGTAACTAACATTTTTTGAGCACTCATAATGTGTCAAGAACTGGACCAGTCAAATTGATGTTTATTAACTCATTATAAACTGGAAAAAAGACTGATTTATTCTGTTATCTAATCTGTAAGTGATTTTTCCTCAGTTCAGAAAGATCTTTTCTGTGATTTAGTCATTTGCATTGCTAACACAATCTATTTAACTCTAGTCAACTTTGGTGAAGCAAAGACCAAAAATGGGATTAAAGTGACAATGTCAAAATGATCATTGGTTCAAAATGGCAGGGGAAGATTGAAGTGTTAAAAATAACTTCTGTAGCTGAATTTAGTACAGCTAAATTGGTGTGTAGTGGAAGTGTGTGTTTCCAGGGTGAGTGGGAGTGATCAACTCACATAGAAGTGGGAAGGAGGGACATGACACACACCTGGGAGAGAACTTTTAGGTCAAGTAGAATTTTTTGTCTTCTAAATACCTTTCAGTTCCAGATTCATTGCTTAGTTTTGTGGCTTCAGGCTAAGAGAAGAGATTTCTTCATCCTTGGCCAAGTGATAAACACTATAGATGTAATAGGGCAGCATGCCCTAAAACAAAGAAGAGGAAAAAAGGTGTAAATCTTGGCTTGAAAAAAAACTTAGTAAAAGTTCTTAAATCTTTCAGTTTTGTTCAATATAGTTGTATCTGAATCTATCCTTTTTTATTTCATATATTTTACTTTTGGTGAAGAAGAAAAACAGCTAAATATAGTGTAGGGGAGGAAAAATGATTTCCCCTCTACATTTCCATGTTCTTGGCTAAGACACCCTCTCCCAACCATAATAAAAAGACAGAATAACAGGAGAAAAACAGAAGTTTAGCAACATTTATACCTCCCTGTATATGGGTGATACCCAGGAAACTGAGTCATTCCCTTAAATGGTCAAAGCCACCACCTTAAATACCATCTCCAGCTAAAGACAAGAGAAGACAATGGGTGAGGGGATTCAGTTATAGAAGGTTATGCAGATTTAGGTTGCTCCCTTATCCATTGATCAGTGTTTCTAGAGATTTTGTCATCCTCCTCTTCCTGGTATATAGAGAGAGACACTTGAGGTTTCCCTTATAAATGTAAATATTTCTTACAAAAGGGTAACTTTTACTAGGTTCTCAGAGCTCCTCTTGTGTCTCCAGTTTCTTCAAAATAACTAGGGGGAAAGAAAACTATTCCTCTACCTTCTGGGTCCTTCTGGATGGTCGAAGAATTAAATTGATGTAACAGACAGAATAACAGGAAAAAATAAAACAAATCTAATAACATGTATGCATAGGAGAAACCCAGGAAAGCTGAGTAACTCAATAGAATGGCCAAAGCTGACAACTTAAGTGCCATCCTCAGCTAAAGACAAAGGAAGATGTTGTGGGTAGTGGTTTGGGACTTCAGAGGGGAGGAAGACAATTTACATGGAGGTGGAAATGCAAATGTTTTGTAACAAGTTTTTCCTGGGCCATCAATAAACAGTGTGACCTGAGAGACAAAACTTTGATAAAAATGGGCTTGCTGGTGCCTTTCTATTACACCTATTTTACATTATACCATAGTTGTCTTATGGTATTAGCTCCTCCCTGGAACAGGCCTTCTATCTTAAATTCTTTTAGGCAGTTAGGGGGAAGGTCAAAGTTTCAATATTGAGCATTTTGCTGTGGCTTTTATGTAGGAGTCCCCAGGAGATGATGCTGAAAGATACGTTAGTGCTACGTGTTAGAGAAACCCAGCAAAACAGAGTAGCTCACCAAAATGACCAAAACCACCACCTTAAATACCATCTTCAGCCAAAGACAAAGGAGGATGTTGGGGTAGTGGTTTGGGACCTCGAAGGGGACCTCAATTCACATAGAGATGGAAAAGTTCCTCTACTACGTAGCACTAACATATCTTTCAACATCATCTCCTACAGCCTCCTACATACAAGCCACAGAAAAATGCTCAACATTGTCCTATTTCTTGAGCATGCTGTATAAGTTCAAATATTCATTCAAAAGTATGTGGTGGGGTAGGACTTCAGAATGGCGGAGTAAGGAGCTTAGTGGAACATTTTCCTAGGACAATAATTTGACTGATGAAAATTATGAAACTAAATCATTTAAAGTCTCTGGAAATTGTCCTAAGAGAAGGAATGGATGCATGATACTAAAAAACAGGATATAGGAAACACAGGAAATAGAGTAACATTAATTCAAGACAATCTACTAAATCTTGGTAAGAACATGAGCGTCTGTGGCTTCAGAGTCATAAATAGCTTCCATACGTCCTCTCATCCAGCTCCCTGTTATGGAAAGTCGAACCTGGGTGCTCTACTCTGGGCAAATGCAGCTAAGAATACTGAGCTGCCTTTCCCACTAGATCCCAGTCTACGGCTGGGTACCATGCTTAAAGAATCCAAGGAAGATATGACAAAATGTGTCATCCAAGAAAGAATATCAATGAAGAGACATAAATTGTTAAAATAGAAATTCTGGAGTTGAAGAAAACAATAAGTGAAATTTAGAAATTCACTAGAGGCATTCAAAAGTAGATTTTAGCTGCCATCAGAAGAAAAAAATCAACAAAGTTGAATAGAGACTATTCAATCTGAAAAAGAAAAAGCAAAAAGAATGAAGAACAATGAATAGAGTTTCTGAAGAATCTGAGACACATGTATAACTTTGAAATAACCAGAAGACAACTCAGTCCATCTAACGGACTCATAAGTGGAGAAAAAAATGAACAGAAAGTACAATTAATATAAAATATGAAATAAAAATGACACATAGTTTTTACATAAAAATAATTTCAAATCAATGTCTATAGGCTTAATTTATCAATTAGAAAAGTACTTTTATTTTGCTTTTTCCTTTTTTTTTTGAGGAAGATTAGCCCTGAGTTAACTACTGCCAGTCCTCCTCTTTTTGCTGAGGAAGCCTGGCCCTGAGCTAACATCCGTGCCCATCTTCCTCTACTTTCTCTGTGGAATGCCTAACACAGCATGGCGTGCCAAGCAGTGCCATGTCCGCACTCGGGATCCGAACCTGGGACCCCTTGGCTGCTGAGAAGTAGAACATGTGAACTTAACCGCTGTGCCACTGGGCCGGCCCCAGAAAAGTGCTTTTAGATTGAATAAAAAAAATAAGACCAAACAATTTTTTCAAGATTCTCTCTTTAGAAATATACTGGAGTTTAAAAATAAAAAGGTTGAAAAAGAATACCAGACAAATATGAATTATTATGAAGATTATATAATTTGTAATTATAAAGAAGGTAACAATCTTAATAATCATCAAAATAGAATTTAAGGCAAAAGAAAGAAAACAGTGTCAAAGAAAAAAGATCTTCTAAAAGGAGCAATAAAAATATTTATCATAAACATGAATAAACCACTTTGATATATATTAATTAACTTTTGACAGAACCACAGGGTAAATGTAAGTCAAAAATTACAATTGGAAATTTTAATATATTCATCTCAGAAACAGAGAGGTTAAGCAGTCAAAAATAGATTTGATTGTATATCGAAACTTTTCAGTGAATAAAAGCTTTGGCTGAACTGTCAAATTATTTTGAGGTAGACTTTCCTCCTCATTCACAAAATAGTCAAACATCTGCCTGAAGTTCATTCAAACGCTTCAGGAATTATTCATTAAGAGGTGAAAAAATTCTCTGACAGAGGAATCAACCTTATGTTCTACTTTCAATTCTTATCCCAAACACTCAAAGAGAGGGTATCAGCAGGTCTTGTGAAGTTCACGTCTCCCAGGGAAATTCCAAACCTTCTTCCAGAATCTTAAGCCTCTTTTTTTTTTTAAAAGATTTTATTTTTTTTCCTTTTGCTCCCCAAAGCCCCCCAGTACATAGTTGTGTCTTCGCTGTGGGTCCTTCTAGTTGTGGCATGTGGGACGCTGCCTCAGCGTGGTTTGATGAGCAGTGCCATGTCTGCACCCAGGATCCGAACCAACGAAACACTGGGCCGGCTGCAGCGAAGCGTGCAAACCTAACCACTCGGCCACGGGGCCAGCCTCATCTTAAGCCTCTTTTTGACAGCTGTTCTATGAATCATGACTCGTTTACACAGATTTTCTTTGCCCAAATAGCAAAAACAATATTACCAAGCATTGCACACATTCCAGTTCTGAACAAAGCATCAAGACTTTACTTTCAGGTAAATATTTTAATAGCAGAGGAAATTCAGAGGATTTTGAGGATTCTAAAAGGAGCTTTCTAAATAAGAATTCTTTCTGATGTTATCCAAGTGCACATAAGAGCTGAACTCCAGGAGTCCGCTGCACAAAGAGATTACAATAGTTTCATGTAGCTGCATGCTGACGAGAAAAGATAGCATCACTAATTCTTCATGAACTTCTCTAGTATATTAGGAAACAAATGTTTCTAGAGGGGGTGGTATCATTTGTTACGAGTACTGCTTCACTTTTCTTCCTGAACAATAAGCTACTGAAGACGAGCATAATTTGCAACCCCAAAATATGTCTCTTTGGCATAAGAATATTTTAAGCTGATTATTTTTAAGAAATATCAAACAGGAAAATCTCTGAAAACTGAGTATAAGGCACCCTTCTGTAAGAGACATTTATATTTATAAGGGAAACCTCCATTAATAAGGGTGTCTCTCTCTCTGTACCTCAAGACAACGATGACTAAATCCCTAGAAACTGATCAATGGAGAAGACAAAGACTTAGACCTGCCTAACAACCTTCCCCTCATTTACTGTGCTTTTCCTGATAGCCTCCCATCAGCGGCTCCTGGACCCTCAACATCTTCTTTTGTCTTTAGTTGGAGATGGTATTTAAGGTGGTGGCTTGTGCCATTTTGAAGAGTTACTGAGTTTTCCTGGTATCTCCCATGTATATAGGAGGTATGCGTGTTATTAAACTTCTGTTTGTTTTTCTCCTGTTAATCTGTCTTTTTTATTACAGTTGGGTCTCAGCCAGGAATCTAGAAGGGTAAAGAGAAAATCATTTTTCCTCTCCTACACTACAAACCAGCTTATCCATTGTCAGAATGTATGGTTATATAAAGGTCTCTCCAATTGTAAGCACCTCTGTTTCATAATTGGAAATGGAAGATGCAATCTTGTACTATCCTTCCAGGAAAGGATTTGATTCAGGTTAGCTTTAATTTCCAGGCCCTTTAAACCAAGCCATCTTCTCGTGAGAAATACCAATGCTCTGTGATGTATTTTCAGGTTGGACACATCTGAGAAGCTTTTTCAGCCTCAATGGTTCAGGTTACCATTGGCAAAAAAGTTTGCTATTTGCTAAACTCTGTAGTTTCCTGACCAATTTTTCAATGAAATTAAAGTAAAAAATAATTTTAATTTCATTTAACCTTATTTTCTTTGATAGCTTCCAACCTAAGTTATGCCCAATATAAACAATAGCAAAAAGATGTATTTTCATTAATTTATATTGACCAGCAGCTATTCTAAATGAAATATGTTATGAATAACAACTATACTCACTGTGCCGTTTACAGCAAAGACATAATAGCATTAGGGTAACATTTCTCCATAGACAAATAGACATTTTTCAATGTGACAGAAAGATAATTAAAGAAATGCGTGTGTGTATGTATGTGTGTGTGTATGACATATTTTTCTTAGCTATGTCTAGTTCATGGTCTCCTAAAGACTATCCACAGGTAAAAGATTAAAGCTCCTGGTCTAGAGGAATTTTAAAGTCTACATTTACCAAAATTGGATGCAGGACCAGAGATATATGGATTTGTAACTCAAATATGAAGTTATTCTTGTCCCTTGCTGGAATAGACTGGAGAATGAGGGTTACTTAAAGAAATGTCACACAGCTTTCATTGAGTAATGTCCCCTTGCTCAAAAATCTATAATTAGTCTCCACTTTTTCTCAGAATAAATCAAAATTCCTTGCTTTGGCATTCAAGACACTCATTATTTCCAAGCCCATTTTTAACTATTTTCCAGAAAGGCTACAGTATAGCTAAATGGAGCTACTGAGTTCTTCTGTATGTACTCAATGCTTCCTCACCTCCATTGAAACCGTGTTTCACTTCTCCCACACTCCTGTTTCCTTAAGGACTAAATATTGCTCATCTTTTACAACCCAGTTTAAATTATATTCCTTCTATATTGTCTGCCCTAATCAAGTCAGTTAAAAATAATCTCTTCAATCTCTTGGGGTATTCTGTGCAATTTTAGTATGAAAATAGTCACTTTTTATCCCTTATTAATCACATTTATAAATTGTTTATTAACTCTGTCCTTCTTGATTTATCTTTGTAAATTTTGAATCATCTCAGTGCTTTGCACACATTAGTCATTCATTAGTTACTTATTGAGTGAATGAATCAACAAATGAAGTAATAATGAAGGGCAGAATCTATTTCTTAATAATTCTTTACTTTGGCTCATGTTACCTGTCAACTCAAGTTAGCAATAACTCTTGTTCTCAATAGTTTCACAATTGATTATCTGTTTAGCAGCATGTAATGAGAAAGCAATTCTTAGCTGAGAATATAGATCCAAAGAATCATTTTCTCTGCTGTAGTTGATATGACTGCGCAAATAATGAACTTTTAATTGTCAAGACAGCATTATTTGATTTTTTTAAAAAAGAAGCTTAAACCTCTAGCCATATAAAATCACACAAAAATGGAAAGTCTAGTGATAAAGCCCCAGATCTTCCGTTGTAGGCTATTTATGATCTGATTGCTGTATAAGAGTCTGTTGTAAGCCAGGCATTGTGCACAGACTTTACATCAGACCTCGGAAGAGCCCTCAGATTAGGTGTAACTCCGTTCCTTAGATGGTTAGGTGGGTTCACGTGGCATAACTACTGGTTGGTAGATTCAAGATTCATATCCAGGTCTGTTGCCTTTCCACTGTACTGAACTTGGGGCAAAGTACGAACATCTTTAAAATGAGGATAATACTAATCCACTTTTGGTTTTTGTTTGTGCTGTAAATGAAATAATACATACATTTGACATTTAGTAAATGTTCAATAAATATTCAATAAATGATAGAATTTTTCTTTTGGAAAATTTTTAATCAACTTTAAATAAAACTGTATGTATTGGGGGCCGGCCCCAAGGCCGAGTGGTTAAATTCACACGCTCCGCTTTGCAGCCCAGGGTTTCGCAGGTTCGGATCCTGGGCACGGACATGGCACAGTGCTTGTCAGGTCATGCTGGGGAGGCGTCCCACATGCCACAACTGGAGGGACTCACATCTGGAATATGCAGCTACACACTGGGGGAGTAAAAAAAAGGCCACAGATGTTAGCTCAGGTGCCAATCTTAAAACAAAACAAAACAAAACTATGTATTAGTTCTCTAGGATTCCCATAAAAAACTCCCACAAATTAGGTTGTTTAAGCAATAGAAACTTCTTTTCTCACAACTCTGGAGGCCAGAACTCCAAAATCAATGTGTTGGCAGATTTGGTTTCTTCTGAGGCCTCTCTCCTTGGCTTGCAGATTGCTGACTTCTTGCTGTGTCCTCACACGATTTTCCCTCTGTCTGTGTTGTTTTATGTCTTAATTTCCCCCTCTTTTAAGGACACTGGTCACGTTGGATTAGGGTGCACCCTAGTGACTCCATTTTCACTTCATCACCTCTTTAAGGGCCCTATCTCCAAATACAGTCACATCCTGAGATAGTGGGGGTTATGAATTTAACATATGAATTTTGAGGAAGACAATTGAGCCCATGACACTTGGAGACCAAGAATATAAAACCAGGAGAGAATATTTTAAGAGTTAGATTAAGGCTATGTAATGGAAAGACTGAAATGCCGTGTTACGGAGGATGACTTCATACTGTAGATACCACTGAGGAATTAAACATTTTTGAGCAGTGAATGATGAAAACAGTTTTCCCCCAGGCAGTTTTGTTTGTGGTCAAATATTTTAAAAGTTTTTCAAAATTTGAATTGAGAATTTAGACAGCAAACAAAATGTTGAATAATATGGGTTAATTTTACCCATGAAAAATTTACAGACAAAAATATGCCGTTATACGCATGATCTAAAGTCAATTCAGTACCGGAAAATGCATGGTATTTGCTTCATACTGGCTGGAATTCATCTCTCTTAACTTCTTTTTCTTTTTCTTTTTCTTTCTCTTTTTTATTTTTTTGAGGAAGATTGGCCCTGAGCTAATATCCACTGACAATGCTCCTCTTTTTGCTGAGGAAGACTGGCCCTGAGCTAACGTCCATGCCCATCTTCCTCTGCTTTGTATGTGGGACGCTTGCCACAGCACACCTTGATGAGCAGTGCATAGATCTGCACCTGGGATCCGAACCGGCAAACCCCAAGCTGTGGAAGGGGAGCATGCGAACTTAACTGCTGTGCCATTAAGCAGGCCTCTTATTTTTATTTTTCTTTATCCTCTCAAGAAACCCTTTAATCTCTGGAAAATCCTAAGACAACCAAGAATAAGTTACTTGTCTTTCTGAGCCAGCCAGCAAATTCCTCCTAGCTGCTTCCCTTCTAGAACATTCACTAACTTATTCCCATTTAAATACCTGTCAAGAACCCAGACTTAGTGAAATGTGAATCCTTTTAGCTTTTGTGGTGGCCTGTAGATGCTTGGTTTCTATCTCATCTTTCCCAAGAGTGCCTGGCTTCTTGCTTTGTTTTCTTCCAATGACTCAACAGAAGGGTCATCCCCACTCTCCAACGGAAAAAAGATAATTTATTACTATTATAAGGAGGTTATAAAGCCCTGTTTCACATTTTTCCTACTTATTTTCATCATCAGCTTTAGATCCTTCTTATTGGAGGTGTTCTGGAAAAAATCTGAACTTTCTCCTGTTGAAATGTTTAAAATATACTTTGAACATAATACATTTTCTTCTATCCCCGACTCAACTATATTATTTGCCACTGCACAGCAGATATTGATTATTTGATTATTTATAATCTAACAGAGAATACTTTTCTTAAGACTTTTTTTTAATGAAAATCTTATAGGTTAGGGGCTTGAATTAGTTTCCTTTAAGAAAATTGTTTGGAAGTCCACATTTCTTATTCTCTTTTTCATTTTGAAGATGAAATGTTCATTCTTTGCTAATTCACATAGCTCAGGTTTGTCCCTTATGCTTTGCTGACCCAGCAAACTTCTTTTTCATGGCGAAAATTTGTTCATTTTGTTTTCCCTCCAGCTGATGATTTTAGTGATGTTGGTCTCAGTCTAATCTATACGCACATAAAAACAAAACAAGATGAAAGAGGAGAGGGAGCAGGAGGTGGATGGGGAGAAGGTAATAATTAATTCGGTAGGCTGGAGGAGATTTTTGGCTGCTCTGAAGCAATGAATGATTGGAATAATTAATTTATATTAAAAGAAGAGGCTCATTTATTCCTCCTCAAATCATTTATTCACTAAGAGAATCTGAAACCAATATAGGTCAACCACATACACACACAAAAATCTGCCTGTTCCCTTTATTCCTGATAATCCACAGTAAACTTGGGGTGACATTTCCTCTGCATATGCTTACGTTTTCCTGTTAGACTTTGCAGAGTAAATTACACTGCATGTGAAATCTGAAATGCTATAGGAGGCAGGGCATCCCGAGAAAAGCATGTTACAAAACTATGTTAGGAGTCGTCTGCCTGCGCTGTTCCTGAAGACCTGAAGTGGTAAGGCCTCACTACACCAAAGCCAGACATAAATAATTTTTAAAATGTATTTTAACTTGAGATTCTGGGGTGTTTTTTTGCATAGGCCAATATCAATTGAATTAAGTTTTAAGGTGTGTCTCTGTTCTTATACAGAGTGACTCTTAAGCACATGTGAGCTACTGGAGGAGAAGTAACAACCTTGGGTTTATGGATATTATGTTGTCTTTTGTTGTTGTTGTTTGACTAAATAAGGCAATTGTATAATGCATACCGTGGTGAATGTGGAGACATCTCTTTCTTCTTCAGTCTTGCTGTAATAAAGTATTCAACTGCAAAGAAAAAAAATAAGCTGTTCCAGAAGAATAACATCATGTACTTCCTTCTTTTTACATTAATTTCTGGTGTATTGAAAATGAGGAAAATATCCTCTAAACGGATTTAGCAGAAATAAGTTGGTTGGACACATAGTGATAAACCTTGGGAGCATGAGACAGTGTCACTCAACATTGTCGCTGGTGCCAAAACTTTTTCATAGCTGTGGCCTTTGGGAGTCCATTTTTATTTTATTTTTTTATTTTTCAAAATAGAAGATAAAGCCTAGCATTATGGACTTAATTGTCTTCCTCCCGAATTCAGATGTTGAAAACCTAATCTCCAATGTGTCTGTATTTGGAGATAAGGCCTTTGAGGAGGTAACTGAGGTTAAATGAAGTCATAAGGGTGGATCCTAATCTGATAGGACTGGTGTCCTTATACGAGAAGAAAGAGACACCAGGAATAACACATGCACACAGAGAAAAGGCCATATGAGGACACAGCAAAAAGACAGCTATCTACAAGCCCAAGAGAGAGACCTCAACAGAAATCAAACCAGCCAGCACCTTGGTCTTGGACTTCCAGCCTCCAGAGCTGTGAGAAAATAAATTTCCATTGTCTAAGCCATCCATCTGTGGTATTTTGTTGGCAGCCCTAGCTGATTAACACACCCCGTCAGACTTTTGGTAATGGGGAGATTGTATCTTCTGAACTCAAAGTACCACAGGGAAAATGTATAAAGTGACACACAAGGCCTCTCTTAAAGAAGCATTGCAAAATCCTGGTCCTCCAATGATGTCTCTTTTGGTCATCTTCACAGTTTTTATTTTCCTTTCTCCCATAATGCAATAATCACCTAGGAAGGCAGAGGGGGCATTGTATCAAGAGAGGTAGACCAAGACTGTGAGCCACTATCAGCATGCTACCATCACCAAAAACTAGAAACAATTGTTTTATTCACAGCCAAGAGACAGAAGGAAGACTTCAGTATCTGAAAATAAAAATTAGTACTTAGGAAAAAATAAAACAAATATACTTAGATGGTGATGGAATCTGCATAATTAATAACGAAGGAAATATCTGTAGAAGAATTTTTAGACCACCCCTGAAGCTATCGATGCTTTATACTTCTATGTAGAAAAGACCATTTGGGTCTTCAAAAGACAAGTGTATTTCAGAGGGGAAAAAAGTAACTGTCATACGGTTCTTGCACTTGATATTCATATATTCACCAACGGAATGCTTTGCATAATCCAAAGGATGATTTTAATAGTTTGAGAAACTATGGATAAGGGTAATTAAAGTAACCAAAGTAATTTGGAATCAGAAAGGTTACATTATGAGGATAATATAAAGGATTAGTACCTATCAGTCTTGAAGGATAAAGAGAAAGAAAATGATTCAAGATAGAAGGTGGGGAGAAGTCTTTTCATAAGATCAAATCCAATAGATATAATAGATATTCCTTGAAGCTTGAACACTTTTCATCATATAATAATACTTACTTGAAGAACATCAAAGAGAAATTCCTTTTTTATATGGTGAATAAAATTTTTTTTCTCCACTAGAGTTAGACTTACTGCATCTAATTTGTTTTTTAAAGTTAACTCTTTCTTTCTTTTTTTTTTTTTTTTTGCTACAGGGAAAAATTCACCCTGAGCTAACATCTGTTGCCAATCTTCCTTTTTTTCTTTCCTCCCCAAAGGCCCAGTGCATGTTTGTATACTCTAGTTGTAAGTGCTTCTAGTTCTTCTACGTGAGCTGCCACCACAGCCTAGCAGCTGACAGACAGGTAGTGTGCTTCCACAACTGAGAAGTAAACCAGGGCTGCCAAAGTGGTGAGAGCACCAAAGTTTAACCACTCGGCCATCAGGGCTGGCTCACACTGCATCTAATTTAATATTATAGTGTATCAATAGCTATACTGTTTCCTATTAATTCGTGGACCCTAGCAGAAAACATAGCAATTGTGAAGAAAGAAAACAAGTCTTTTTCTTCTTTCCACATATCTAATAATTGAACAATGACACTTACATCCCTGACAGATTCTGCGTATTTATACAATAGTGTTTAAGCTTTTTAAAAAATCTTTATTAGGGTTTAAGTCATTATTTTTTAAAAATTGCAATATACCATGGCTGTTGTGACAAATTCTCAGAACTTTTGTTCTAATGTTTTTGGACAAAATGATCCAAGTGAAAAAAAAAATGTCCACCAATTAGGACCTGATGTCAACCAGGGAATCTCATGGAAAATTGTTCTTTATGATTCTTAGTTAATACACACAAAAAAGTGAGACATTCTAATTAAGACCCAGCTATGAGATAGGAAGCAACATTCTCAAACTGGAAGGACTAGAGAACTTTATTTGAAGAGAGACTGAGAATATATCCAAGAGCCATAACGAAGAGATGCTGCTACTTCTGTGTGATGTTTTCATCACAATGGCTTCTGCTGTTTCATCTATCTCATACTGAGATATGATAAAAACTTATTTTTCCATGCACTGGTAATCAGTTGTCTGATTGAAGAACTTGTTGGTTAGACCATTCTAAAATGAGTTTATCATTTAAAATATCAAAATTATTTTATCTTTGAAGATTATTTTCTTTATCCAAGGGACAAATGTTTCCAAACAGTACTAATAAAATCTTTCAAGCCCAGTATATATTTAAAATCTATGTAAGAGTCTTTCCATTATAGCTTGTCCTCTAGCTTTCATTTTAAAACTTATTTCAACACACTGATTTCACTTAAGATTTCACCTAACAACAAAAGATATTCTTTAAGGAAATCAATATGCTTTCCATATTTTAAAATGGGGCATTGGGAACAAATGCTTTATTTCTTAGCACAATAGGTTTACAACTATATTTTACTGTGTTTTTTTTCTTCCTTTCTTAATGTAGAATGCCTTTAGTCACCTTTAATATCCCAGATTAAAGAATATTATTTTTTAATATGAAATCAAATATAGTTACATGATTCATAGTAGAAGAATTGTGTTTATTGTTTAAGATTCTTCAATTAACTTTCTTAGTTTGTTTCCTTATTTTAAAATAATAACGTATTTTTAAAGTACGATAAATGCTACAGAGGAATGAAAATTATGATGTGTCTAGGCCACGTGTTCAGATGACAATTGAGGAGGTACAACTTTACTGGGTGGTAACAGTCAAGGAAATATGAGTCTCTAGGACACAAAATTCTTCTCCAGAGCAGGAATATGTGACACTTTCACAAGTATGGATCAACCTTTCTATACACTGAAGTTTACTTCTAGAGGCAGTTAATCCTAGATACACTTTTAAAATCATAAAAAAAGAAGGTAAAGAAAACATTTAAATTCTAGGCTAAGAAATCAATGACTTTGTGACTTGTTTTACGATATTATAGTACAGTCATGCATCGCTTAACAATGGAGATACGTTCTGAGAAATGTGTGGTTAGGTGATTTCCTCATGGTGGGAACACCATAGAGTGTGCTTACACAAATGTAGATGGTACAGCCTACTGCACACCTAGGCTATATGGTACTAATCCTATGGGACCACCGTTATATATGCAGTCCGTCACTGACCAAAACGTCGTTATGTGGCACATGACTGTACTTTGAAATTCAAAGATCATAAGAGCATAAAAATAAAGGAAGACTCCCATAACATGAATAAGTTAGAGGAATCAAAAATATGCTCTAGAATATCGAGTATTTGTTTATGTCATGTTATGTACATGGGCATGGGTGAAAACCAATCTGAAAAATGTCTGTTCAGATCCTCTTCACATTTTTTAATTGGGTTTTTTGGGTTTTTTTTGTTGAGTCCTATGAGTTCTTTATATATTTTGGATATTAACACTTTAGCAACTATATGATTAGCGAATATCTTATTTCAATTGGTAGGTTGTCGTTTTGTTTTGTTGATGTTTTCCTTGCCATGCAGAAGCTTTCAGTCTGAAATAGACAGAGAATAGAGTGGTGGTTACCAGAGGGGAAGAAAGTGGGGGAGGGCAAAAGGGGTAAAGGGGCACATATGTATGGTGACGGATGGCAACTAGACTTTTGATGGTGAACACGATGCAGTCTACACTGAAGTTGAAATATAATGATGTTCACCTGAAATTTATATAATGTTATAAAGCAGTTACCTCAATAAAAATTTAATTAAAAAGACATTGAAATGAAATCATGCCATTTTACACCTATAAAGATTTGAGGTGAATACCATCACATTTTAGTGGATAACTTACAGAAAGGCATGTGGAAAGAAGATAAAAATACTGCTTTACATACATTTTTGCATAACCCTCAGTCCTTTTAAGAGCTTCCGATCTTCTGGAGATATTTCAGAGTTGATGGATATTTTTTAGAAAAAAAAGTTTAGAAAAAAAGCATACAGTTATAAAATCTTGTGCAGAGGCAACAACAGCTCTTTTGCAAATAAATCTTTTCTTATTAGTGTGTCAGCAGCTTCTACTTTTGCCAAGTTAATCATTTAGCCAGCTGAAACCTAGTGTGTTTATTTGTTGGCTTTGGCCTTGTCAGCAGTAATGCAAGTAAAAGTGGTTTTCTTAATAAAACCTCTTTTCCTCCTTTTTACCTTAGTTGATAGAAATAAATTCCTTTGAAGATTATTTCTCTGGTAAAATTAGTTTTTAAAAAAGTGTACGTGATTTACAGGATCTTTAATTTATTAAGATTTCTTGTCCTTTAAATTGGATCAGCTCTCAGCAAACCTCCAAAATTGGTATGTTTCATTCTTTGCAGCTAATGTCATGATCCCATTTTCTCATATTTCTTTATATACTTCCTGTCAGGTGTTCCATGATCCTCTTCAAGTAACCAAGCAAAGGGTATCCTTGAAGAGTTTTACTTATGTAGTTCAGGAACACCTCGTAACTTTTCTCTGCCATATTCACCATGTAATTAATTAATTCTATGTGCTAGAGCTCACATATAAAAAAATAATTTGGATAAGCTAATCATACTAAAATTAAATACATGAGCTCTTATACACTGTTGTTGAGGGTGCAAATTGGTAGACACTTTCTGGGATACAATCTGAGAACATATTTTCAAATCTCTAAATATTGTGTATATTTTGATCCAGTAATTAAATTTGTAGCGTTCTAGCCCAAGAAAATAATCAAAAGTATATTTTAAGTTATGCACAAAAATGCATATCACAGTGTTATTATAAAAGTGAAAAAGAACCAACTTGAGCGTCCAGCTGTGGAATGTTGTTATATAAATTAAATAAGCAAAATAGTGTGAGAGAATAATTTGAAGTAATTAAGAACACAAAAAACATCTGCTTTCAGCAATCTCATGGACTACATACAGCAAAGTGCTTCCCACTATAAAACAACTAATTTTCAATAAACCATATATTTGTGGACTTCCAAGAAGTAAGGGAAATCTACAAGAATCACCTCTCCTCTTACACACCTAAACATAAACTATGTGGTGGCATCTCGAGGGACAATGGAAAATCAGCACCACAACAGGCCCATCTGCCAAGGGGCAGAATTAATCTGTGGTTCTTACATTAAGCCTGTGATTTTCAAAGGAGGCTAAAGTGGTCCCAGATTGGCACTACCCTTGATTTCCATCACAAGCAAAAAAACTATATTTTCTGGAGTAAAAGATCTCCTATTCTGACCTTTCAGATTCCTAAGACTATGGTAAAGAAAATACGAGGCAGCAAACATACATCCCCAGCCCACAAGGAAAGAAACTGACATATTTGAGGAACAACAGTAATAACTACTAGAAATGGTGCCCACTTAGTTCATATATTTTAAAATCAAACACAGGTTATTGGATATCAATTAAATAGGTATGTGTTTATATATAAATGAAAAAAATCTAAATATTAGTTAATACAATTATTTTAAAAGATAAAGCTAATTAGAAAATGAATCAAATATTAATTAATGAATTTAAAAATACATACTTTTTGAAATTAGAAAAGACAATGGATGGATAAAGTAGACAGTTGAAGAGTAAACAGGATCACAAATCTGAAGAAATTAACCAAAAAGATGAGGAGATGAAAATATGAAAAGTGAAAAGTGACATGTAGGATGCATTAAGATATAATGCACATCTAAAATCATTATCCCAATAGAAGATTGCATTAGTTATCTACCACCACCTAACAAACTATCTCCAAATATAGCAACTTAAAACAAAAATATTAGTTGGGTTGTCTGGGTCAGGTTCTCTTACAGGTTCGGGGTCAAACTGTTGGTTTGGACTGCTGTCTCTGAAGATTTGACGGAACTGGAAATTCTTCTAAGCTCGCTCAAAAGTTTTTTGTCAGGAGGCTTCGGTTTCTCACCATTTGGGTCACTCTGTACAGACTGAGAGAGAGAAAGGAGAGACGGAGAGTAAGAGGAGAAGAGGACGGAGGGGAAGGGCTGTAACAAATTGCCACAAACTTAGTGGCGTAAAACAACGCGGATTGATTGCCGCACAGTTCTGGAGGTCAGAAGTCCTAAAATCAAGGTGTTGGCAGGATGCGTGCGTCCCTCCTGGAGGCTCTAGAATAGAACCCGTTTCCTTGCTTTTTCCAGCTTCAAGAGGCCACCTGCATTCCTTGCTCATGACCCCTTCTTCTCTGCTCTGTACATCACATCTCCTTTTCTGACTCTCACTCTTCTGCCTCCCTCTTCTAAGGACTCTAGTGGTTGATCACTTTGAGCACAACTGCATAATCCAGGATAATTTCCCCATCTAAGATCCCTAACTTAATCAGAACTGTAGAGTCTCTTTTGTCACTTATGGCAAAATATTCACAGATTTCAGGCATTAAGACGTGAACATCTTCAGGAAGCCTTATTATTTCTACTACAGCTCCCTTCTGTAGAATGAGGGGGGTAATAATGCCTACTTTAGGGTTGTTATGAGGATTAAATGAGTTTGGTTTTGGTTTTTTGTTTTAGTATTTATAATATGGACTAACACATATTAAGTGCTATAAAAATGATGAATAAAATAAAGAACTGCATGATCAGATTCTCTTATTGTTTACTTATCTTGGGTTTGTGATCACTTCCATTTTTACCTACAAGCATGCCTGGTTTTTATTGAGTACCAGACGATGCACATAATATCTATAGAAGAAAGTTGAATCACTGGCTACTATTGCCTTCTTGTAGAGGAGATTTGTGTTTGATCCCAGCTGGTGGCCTGAAATCACTAACTGTCCTGGATTAATTTAACCCAATCAGGGGTTGGGACAGTTGCTCTCTGGACCTCAGACCTGGTGAAGACTCTCAGGGTATTATCCAGGGCTTCTCTACTTGTGAGTTTAAACTCCAATCTTTGTCTTTCCCTTCTGTCTGGGGTAAGCACTGTTCAGTTACCTTACCTCTGTCTTTTCCAGAATTTTCAGGTTAAAAGCAACCATGGACACCAGCCTCACCTCTCCTAATTTTCTTCTAAATCTTTGTCTTATAATTCTTTACTACTTTGACAATTTTCTGATGCTTTCTAATAAATATACTTTTTTTTTTTTTTTTGGAGATTGGCCCCTGAGCTAACAACTGTTGCCAATCTTCTTTTTTTTTTCTGCTTTTTCTCCCAAATCCCCCAAGTACATAGTTGAATATTCTTTAGTTGTGAGTTCTTCTAGTTGTGGCATGTGGGATGCCACCTCAGCATGGCCTGATGAGCGGTGCCATGTCTGTGCTCAGGATCTGAACCAGCAAAACCCTGAGCCGCTGAAGCCGAGCACGTGAACTTAACCACTCCGCCACGGGGCCGACCCCTAATAAATATATTTTATATACTCTCCAGCTATTCTCTTTGCTTTAAGTAAGCCATAATCAATAACCAAAACTGAGCACTGGATGTTGTTTCAAGGTCATGTACTCTTTAGAAAATAACAACTCGTAAGAAATAATTCTCACACTGCCAGCACCCTGATAGAAATTGAAGGCCAAATTGTGGGAAACTAGGTGATTATGTGACCTGAGCCACTGAGTCATAAATCAAAGAGGCCTAAGCAATACACTCTCATCAAATGAAATGATATACGCTGGACCATGCTGAGCAGATCCTGAAGACACAAGAGAGAATCATAATTATGTCATTATACCATTGTTTCCAATTGTTAAAAATTGGAACTTCTTTTATACCCTTTCATATGAGAATTCATAAAGACATTTACATATTGAATACATGGGAACACGATGAAGCTATAATACATGGACTAGAATTTCTTGTATCTACCCAAATAAGTTTTAAATTATAAAGTTATGAGAAAAGTGAGTCTGTAAAACTATACATGGTCTAATACAATTTATTCGAAGACTAAAACATGCTGAACAATAAATAAATAAAATATATATGTACATATAATTACATATCTATATATATTTTATGTTATTTATGTGTAAGATAAAATTCTAAACACAGTTGTGGAATTATCAATTATAAAATACCCTAAGAATGAAAGGAGGAGAAGAGGTTCAGAACCCTGTAGAAGGCTTCAAATATATACATGATTTTTTTTTCTTTTTATACATGAAGCAAATATGGGCAATTCTTGAGTTTAGAAAAAGCTGGGTTGTTATGCAGTGGTGCTTAGTAGAGTATTCTCTATGCTTTTCTGTGTACTTGAATTATTTTATAATACAAAACAGAATTTTCATAATAAAAGTCTTCTTAGAAAACTTGTGTTCACACAGTGATATTTATACCTCTTTATAACTAATTGTGCTAAATTTTGTGTTTGCCTCATCCCAGTCCACTCTCTGCCCTTCTCTACCAGGCTCTGCCCTAGGAGGCTGAGCTGTGTGGACTGCTTCTTCCGATTTCCCCAGCTCACTGTTTTCTGGCTGGGTCAAGCCTATGGGAGCCACTTGCAGATTATAGTGGAGTGAAGTAAAGACCATAGCATTTCTTCTCTGCTTCTTCCTTTCTTCTCCACAGGGTCTCTGGCAGTATCTGTACACCAGCTGGTCACTCCTCCAACATTCTGGCTTTCAGTGGGCTCTGATAAACCTCTTCTTGTCCCTTCAGCCCTAGGAATAGTAATGGCTTTGCATTGCTGCCATGAGTGTCTCATCATTCCTTATTTCTTTCCTTATTCCTACCTACTCCTCGGTAAGTGGAGTTCCTTTATAAGTTTGCTCACTGAAATATTTGTTTCCTGATGGTACCTTGGCTAGTGCACTGATGAAATGAGAAAGCAAAAATGAAATAATAGTACAATAAGTGGTAAAATCTCTTGAAATATATCATTATATATGTATATGTATAATGTTAATAATAATGTATATGTATAATGTTAATAACATTACATATATATATAATATAGTATATGAATATATTAATATATATTGGTGGTATATTGTCAATATGTATTAATTTATGCAATGTGAAAAATCAGTGTATAAAACTGTTTTAATTAGTTTATTATTGCCAAGTCAGATTTGTTCACACCAGCTCTAAAGTATATGGTCTATTTGGAATGTCCAAAGCCATGAAACGATCTGGTTTCATGAGAGTTGTCAGTTGTATTTAGGATAATTAAATAGTACTATATGCAAATGTAACTTTCAATATATTTAATCATTATTTTGAAAGGGACAATTGTAATAGCTATTATGATCACCAATCCAGTGTCTGGTTTTAATACGGTTACAGTGATGTGAAATTTCAAAATGTAGCAGTCGTTACAATTCATTTTCCAAAGATTATTCGTTAAAAATGATATATCACATTATAAGCCCAAGGGATTTTGAAATGGAAAGTTACCATCCTCCTTCAGCAAAACTTATTAGTCTGTCCTCCTACTTTAGTGTGTTTATCTTTTAAAGCCAAAAACTAATTAGCAAATTCAATAATGAGGTTCCTATATCTGTTGTAAAGAAAAATCTTTCTTTAGCAACCTTGTTATTAAAATAGTAAGTCCAACTAGAGCTCAGCTTGGCAAAATTCTTCAATTCATACTTGAGAAATGGAGGCATATTTCCTTCACCACTTGCAATGTTGACTGGTAATAGAAAGATCTCGATTCAAACAGTTAGAAATGATGAAGAAAGGGCAACCATAACCCTAATTAATGACTTTGCTAATGGCTGTTGCTTTCTTAGGGCATTAAGCCAAGTTCATTGTTTAGCCACTTTATACCTACTAACCTATATAAAATAAATAAATTCATTGACTCAGTCCTAAGGCACTATAGATGATGTGTGACTGTATTTGAGGTGTTACTAATGATGATTTTGCTTGTCTTCTTTGCATTCTGGCTGGATCTTCTGCTGTAATTTTTCATCTTGGGCTGAGCATTCCACTCCCACAAACTCTTTTTGAAAGAAAGGACTGCAGGTAGTTTTGTAACCACTGATCACCTGGGGTCACAGTGGAACAGAACGACACTGGGATGAAAACCCGCTACCTATTTGCTTCCTATTTCCTGTGAGCAGAGCTTTTGCATAGTACTGGATCGTTAGCCCAAGGCAGAGCCTCCCATTTTGTCTTTGAATTCCAAACATGTCACATGTTTTAAAGGCTTAGAGACAAGAGATCACGACCCCTTTAAAGAGAGGAATAAATTTAGTTGTGCAGCAGAAACAGCTAGAAATGAGGCTAGGGGTAAAGTGATGGCTTATACATTGGAAGGTTTGTAAACCATCCTAAGGATTCTGATCTTTATCACACAGGTTATCAGAACCACTAGTAGATATAAAACCAAGAAGTAATGTAATCAGATTTATATTCTTTCTCTTCTCTGGTTTATCCTTATATTAAACATTTATTGATTGAGGTAACTTGAACATGCCTTTCATAACCTGGAAGATGAATGCTAACTGTCTTCACATTTGTTTGATCATATGCTTGGATGATAACTTTGTTTTGTGTCCTTGGTGTACTTTTTCTGTACTAGCTGCCTGAGCTCATCACTTTTTCCCTAGAGTAGACATTTTGGCCTCAATTAGAAATCTTGCTATTTTTTACTGTCCTTGCTCAACTTCTTCCAGTCCTGCTCACTTCTGGTAAACCATGCTTTGCCCATACTTAAAGTCTTACATTGGCAGGCTTTTAATTCTCAAATCAGATTCAAGGTCAGAAGTTTGTGGCTTGGCTCTGCCCCTTGCGAACTAGAAGACTCGGCACCATCTCGTCTAATTCCTGTGGTCTGAATTTCTTTTTCTGTGGAGGGATATTTTGTTTATTATAGTTTAGAGACTCATTGTGAGGGAAAATTAGAAAGTCTAGATGAGAGTATTACAAATACATCAATAAAAGTTTGTAATTACTTTATTAAGTACTAAAAACATTTGGCATTTTAAAATTTAACTATAGAGACCTCTTATAATTGATTTAGAAGTAATAGCACACAGATCATTCTGGGTAGAATGATCATCCTGTCTAGGAAAATAGTCTTTGGGAAGTAAAGCTAAATCATAAAGAAGGAGTTAATAGGAAGTTTGCAGCTGTGCAGAAAAGTGGGAGCAGAGGTTGTCTTCTTTCTGCTTTCCAAAATCAGCTTTAACCTGTGTTTACCACACGGTATCCTGCCTACTAGGTGTTGTTGAATGGATAGATGAGGAAAGAATGAATAAATTAAGACCATGTTTGCAAAGGATCATAGCATATTCAGGTCACTTTACACATTGTGGGATAAAGTTAGACCCTGAAGGGGTACAAGGCGAGATTGCTGCTCTAAAGGAACCTCTGAGGAGCAAACACAGAAATGTGTGGGACAATAAGAAATAAAAAAGATGATGGTGATGATGATGATAATGATTATAATGAAGGGAAGCAAAATGCACCCGCCCAAATTATGCCTCTTCAGCTTATTGATTATTTTGAGTTGGTTATTTTTAAAAAAACATCAGACACAGGAGAAGCTCTGAAAACTGAACAGAAGTTACCCTTTTGTTAAGGGACGTTTACATTTATAAGAGAAATTTCCATTTGTAAGGATATCTCCCTCTCTGTATCAGGAAGAAAAGGATGACAGTAGATCTGCAGAAACTTATCAATGGAGAAGACAGCAACTTAAGTCTGTGTAACAGCCTTCCCTTGTCTAGTGGGCTTTTCCTGGTGCCCTCCCAGAACCCGCCTCCCCGCTTCCCCAGCACCTTCTTTTGTCTTTAGCTGGAGTATTTAAGGTGGTGGCTTGGGCCATCTCCAGGAGTTGCTCAGTTTTCCTGAGTCTCTCCCATGTATCCAGGAGGTATACATGTTACTAAACTTCTGTTTGTTTTCCTCCCATACATCTGTCTTTTATTACAGTGAGTTTCTCAGCCAAGAACCTAGAAGGTTATGTTACCACACAAAAAGGGGGTTCTCTGCCTGAGGCACATAAAAAGACAATAATTATGGCCCTGGCTTGGGAGAAAAGAAAAAGTTTTATTGTGAAATGGACTGGCAAGGAAACAGGAGGCAAGGCTCTGAAATCTGTCTCCTTGATCCAGGACTTGGGGCCAAATTTAAGAGGTTAGGGGAAACAGGCTGGTATGTGGAAGTGCTAGCGGGGCAGGTTTGAGTATAAGTCTTTAAAAATGTATGGTAAAGTGTGGAAGGGCTGAACACCAGATCTTGCTGGACCATGGACCCCTCCCTTCTGATGAGAGTCCGACTTTTAAGTTCCAGTCATGTCTCAGTCCTTTGGTTCGTGGTGGGGAGAATCTTTGGTTCTCGGTGTTATTTCAGGTCAAGAATTTCTCCTGTGCGCATGCTCTGGCTACATGACTTGCCCCTGAAAAACAACTTTAACTTTCTATCGTTAAGCTGGGGTTAGTTTGAACTGGTTTAGGTGGCCTGTGGTTACAGGTAGAGAAAACATTCTTTTTCATCCCCCACAACGTGTAACATGTATTGAGTGCTTAATAATACCAGGCAGAGTTTCAAATGCTTTACGTGTATTATCTATTTATTTGTCTAAAACCCTCTATATGCAGAAATTATCCCTATTTTTTATAGGAACAAACTAAAGCAAAGAGAGAGTAAGAAACTTGCTTAAATTTACATGCTCTTGAATAATGTCCTGTCTGAATAAGATGAGAGAAAATGACCCAGTTGTAATCCCCCAGGCTCTAGCCAGGTGGTGGAGGAACACAATGAACGTTCTCCCTCTCCTCAGGCACGTGTAGGTGCCCTGGAAAGAGAGAGCACAATTGGGGTGTTTAAAATGCCTGGAAGGCAGACAAGGAAGCTGCGTGCCTGATCCGTGGAGAAGCGTTTGTCGTCTTTCAAGTCACTACCGAAGTACCTGTCATGGCCTACTCAAACCTGGGGCAAGAAGGATAGTTTTTATGCCCTGATATTCCTAAGGACTGAGCTTATTGGGTGCTCTAAGTAAGAAAACAAAACAGCTCTACATTCCTAGGTGTTTAAGAAGAGCTAAGATTGGCTTAGGACATAGACAAGAACTGACAGGAGTCACGAAGTTTTTAGGTGCTAAAGACTTAAGCTTTTCCTTTCAATATTTCTCCAGTGTCTATTTTTCAATGTGTAGTATCTTTTTGTGTGTTCCTAGCTTTATGTTCTGAGTTGCTGTGGATATACGTAAGCTCAGGCCATTACCAGAAAACCTCCCATGTGTTATAAACCAATGGGAATCCAGCAGAAAGGGCAGATGTATTTTCTATTCATATGTATGCACCGGCACACATACACATTTAAATTTTCTGTTTTGGCCAGTTAGTGACAAATCTCATTTTCATAATTGCTTGGAAGTTTCATTTCTTTTTTTGTCCTCCCTGTTTTCGTTGTTAGCCTTTCCCCCAGGGGTCTGGTTTACTCTGCTCCCATTCCTCAATCCGATTTACTAATTCCTATTTGTCTGGGATTTTCACATTTTTATCCTGCCACGATAGAAAATATAAGACAAACAAGTCTCTCTTGTTAATACTGATCGAATTTCACAGCATAACTTTAAAATGTTATTACCCAGCAGATAACACAGCATCTGGCACATAAGTGTTCAATAAATAGTTCATGTACAAATGATGAATGAATTTGCTGCTCCTGTGACCAGCAAAGAGGGACAAAGAGGTTGAAGGGCGCAGACTACCTTATCCTGCCCCATGAATTGCTACTGTACAAAAGAATAGACAATTTATTGTTAGTTTAAGTTAAAATATAAAAATCTGGCAAAAAGGAAATTAAACTTATTTTCATAGAAATTTATAATAATCACCTTAAAACAGTTTGGGACTAATTAAAGTCCAAAAAACTCATATTGTTAAGTATGGAGACACATCAGCACACAAAATTCTATACAAGCAGAGTTTGTCCTGGAATCTACAGCTACCTATAGATCAGATGAAGTTTACTCGCTTACTGTACACTTTAGTAACATGGTTCTACAAGGACACAGTAGCAGCAAAGATCCTAAACAATAGCAGTATTTTCTACTCCACATACTAGAAAACAAGCATATTTGCATTTGGAAGCTTATAAGTGGAATTTGGAAGCTTTGTCTATATTCCCACATCTAAAATGTTTCTTGCATATTTTTCAGTTTTTATTTTTATTATCTGCACTTCTCCTGCGATGCTGTCATCTTGAATGTCCTATTTAACTGGGAGGAGGTTCCGAATTTTGTGCAGAGACACCTTTCAATATGCCATGCTTTTCCCTCCTGCTGATTTTATCCTGTTTTCTCATTTTGTGCCCCAAATCTCTAATCTGGCTTTCTTTCTTACAAGGTATTTTTATATTCAATTCCAAAGGTGTTCATTTCTTTTGAAAGGTTAAACTGTTTTTTTGATAGTCACTACTTCCAATAGAACTTGATGATTTTGGTCACTAACTTGTGTCTGATCTTAGGACACAGGTCCTAAGTTCTTAGGGGCTTTCATTCAAACTCTGGGAGAAAAAGAAATCCACTTTCCTGGAAGTCTCTGAAACTGAACTGCAAATACCCAGAGTGTGCAAGAGTTATTAACCTGGTAGTTTCACTCAATTTAGAGTCTAAATTGCTCACTGCTGATTGTGTCATGACCTCATCATCTCCCTCAATGTTTCTATCTAGTCCTTCTCTCCAAACAACAGTTTCTTATTTGCTGCTCTCTCTCAGCCACAATCTCTTCATTCTTCAAAGTTTCCGTGTCCCCCTCCCTCACTGCTTACTGCAGCAGATAGGAATAGTCCTTACCATTTGGCATTCTCTGCTCTCTTTAGACTCTTCCTGAGACCCCCATAGCCATCCTTGGGAGTAAACTCGATGCTGGGGCGTAGCTAAGTGGTAAAGTGTTATAAAGCTAAGTGGTCTGTCATGACTTTCTGCAAAGGAAAATCAAAGCTTTTATTACAGTATATCACATTGATGTAAAGGGCAGTATAATTTTTGATTCATCCTGAAAACCAAAGAGGGAAAGAATTATACTCTGGAGAAACAATCCATTATCATAACTGCTTTAACTTCAGCTCAGTAGCTCATCCTTTCTCAATCTAAATAGATGACATTACCTGTTATCAAGCACTAACTCACATTATCAAGCCCTACCCTTATTCTCAACAAACCCTTTTTTCTGCTCTTTGTTCCTATTCTTCAGTAACCTCATATCATGCACACAAACACACACATACACACACACACACACATACACACACACACAGAGGCACCATGCTACTTTCCTTTCCTTTCCTTTTTTTTTTTGGTGAGGAAGATTGGCCTTGAGCTAACATCTGTTACCAATCTTCCCCACCATGTTTTTTCCCTCCTCAAAGCCCAAGTACAGAATTGTATACCTTAGCTGTAGGTCATTCTAGTTCTTCTATGTGGGATACCACCACAGCATGGCCTGATGAGTGGTGTGTATGTCCATGCCCAGGATCTGAACTGGTGAACCCCAGGCAGCCGAAACAGTGTGCGAACTTAGCCACTTGGCCGCTGGGCTGGCCCCCATGATACTTTTCTAATTTGCCCAAAACCCTATCCATCTTCCAACTCAGTCCACATCATATCTCCTTTGTGAAGCACAGCTGACAGTCCCCAATCTCCAACAAAGTCACCGTCTCTATATGTTTGTTTCATGGTATTCCCGAACATACCACCTCTGGTGTGACAAGTCAATCCCCCCACATGCTTAGCACAGAATAATTAAGTACATGTTGAGGATTAGTAGGTTTAAGCATACAGCTTAACCTTATTTAAATGGTTGTTTTTGTTGTTTTTTCAGATACCAACTGGCAGGAAAATTGGGGGTACTCCACGCGGATATTTTTGCCACGATTAGTGACCAGCTTTGAAATACACTTCCAAATACCTGTGAAATTTCCCTCAACTCAAATTTTTCCTTCTTAAGTTAGAAGCCAGAAACTCTCTCCAGTCCTTTATTGTAACATGATACAGGCTTCGCTTATCACACTGAAAACACAGGAGTGACGTGGCATCTATTTCCTCACAGCAGTGTCTGTCTTTCTGGGGAATTAGAAGCAGAGGTTCGGGCATACTGTGTCCTGCCTCAGTGTTGCAAGCTGCAGGATCTGTGCTCAGTGGCAGAGGAGTTAGGTCTTACTGGAGCAGCCTAGGATTGGGCTGCGGTTTTCGCAACTTTATGTTCAATCCTGACTATTTGATCCATTAGGAGACCCTTTTATGCTTAAATTAGCTAGAGTGGATTATGTTGTTTGTGAGCTAAAACTCTGACTGATATCTAGCCTCAGAGCCACATAAATCCAAATAACAAAATAATCAAAATAATTAGTCTATCCCAAAATGCTAGTCATCACTAGTTCCTTCTTTCCTTATCAAACTTCATATCCTGTCATTTTTGTCAACATCATGTAATTCCTCTTCTTTTAGCATTTCTCTTTAGCTGAATGGATTTTAAGAAGTCACTCAACTCTTCTTGAAAGCATGTGTGTGAGTGTGTCTGTGCGTTTTGTGGGTATGGATTGGTGACTTAAAAGATGCGGAATCTTGTCCCTTGTATCTTACAGCAGGGACTGAAAACACAGATGTATTAGGGTCAACTGGAAATTTTACAAAGTGATGTCAAATTAACCACAAAAAGTAAAAACATGTTTATAAAGAAATTCATTATTTTTTTAAATGAAAGGCTAATATATAAATGTACTGCTTCTCATTCTTATTCATATAAAATGTTAAGGATTCATTACAGGCTACTCTGTTCCCAGAAGTGGACTAATTTTCATGAGCGTTTACTTTTGGCTCTGAGTTATAGCATAGGTGGCACAAAATTTTTTTTTAAATCTCTGATTTTTTTCAGACATCCTTATATGAGAAATAGTCAAAAGACCTACTTTGACATCTGGCTTAACCATGAATTCATGCTGTAACGCTGGCAAATTTACTTAATCTCTCTACATCCTACTCTTTATTACTGAATGTTACAGGTGACATTCTTCCCCACACAGATTAGGATGCTGTGTTTAACGTGCAGATTTTTTTTTTAGGGAGGGCTCTTGGGATCAACATTTGTGGAAAGTAGAGGAAGGAAGCAGGATCGGGAGAGGCAGAAGCTGAGCTGTGACGCAGGCCTGACAACATTCTCAGCCAACCGAGTTGGAAGATGGACATGGGCTACTCTAGAAAGAGTCTTGTCCTTGGAGGGCAGCTTTCTGAGATGGAGGCGAAACCTAAGCAGGGTGAGATCTAAAAGCCTTCTGCCAACTGCCTGCCTTGCAGCTGAGGCAAGTCCTTCCTTAATGGAGTACCTGGCTGTTCATTGTGTCCATAACACACGTAAATAAACAGTGATGATGATTTTCCCACCTCCATCAATTACCATGAGGATAAAATTTTTGAAAAATATAAAATGCTGCCTATAACTATCTATTTATATATCTATATCAATATCTATATCTATACATTTCATTTGATTAATCCTTAATATAATAGAATCCTAAACTGGAGCAATTTTCACTTTTAAACAAATATATACAAAATAAATAATACATCCATAAAATTGAAGAATCAGAGCATTTTCCAATAATTTTAACAAAAGGAGTCTGTAACTTTTTTTTAAATTTCATGCTTCCTTCTCAATTTGTGAAGGTCATGGTTTAGCAACGCAGGGCAGGACTTGAAAGGAAGCAAAGCTCAGCTCTTTCGGCGCTGAAGGATGACGTAGGAATTGGGAGTGCGACCAGTCATTGCACCCCGTACCCACCGGCATCAGTTTCATCTTCTTGTACCTGATCTGTTACAGGGGAGTGGGGGGCAGCCTGACAATAGATCCTGGTCTGCTCTCTGGAGTGCGAATACTTACAGTGAAAAATATGCCATGATGTATTTCAACTGAAAATTCTATGTTCAATTAATCTTTTGATATATTGTAAAGAGTTGTACTTTACATCTTATAATGCTCACTCAATCTCATATCTATGGTTACATTGAATTTTTTTATTCTAATTTTTATTTTGGCTTTCTTGCCTTTTTTTCTTGATTAAATTTTCCTGAGCTTTATTTATTTTCTTGGGGTTTTTAAAGAAAAAATCTTTGCTATGTTTATCTTTTTGACATTTTTCTTATTTCTATGTTTACATTTATAAATTCCTTCTTCCTTCCTGAATTCTTTCTTCTAGATTCATTATTACTATTTAAAAATCATTATGACTACTTTATAATAATGACTATGACCATTACTTATTGAAAAGTTGTTCTCTGCAACACTAAATACTTTGTAAATATGGCACATTCACTTCATTCTTTTTGGTTTAATAAAAAGTAGTCCAATCTTTGGTCCAATCTTCACAGCAATTTTTCTGTAAGTTGGTCGTATCACCTAAGCTCTGAAAATGTAAAGTTCTCACTACTTACCCTTATTCTTTAAATAGTTTGTAAATGACATTCTTATTTCCTTTTCAGTTGAAATTTATTTGGAAGAAAGTATGTTTTAGTTTCAAAATTGTCTTACAAAATTTTATCAGAGGCAATCTGGACCTGTTGGAGCCCTGACATTCAGCAAGTCATGTTTAAGGAGCTACACAGGATGAGGGTTCTTTATTCTAAAGTTAAGACACCATGTCCTGGGCCCACCTTTGTGCTTCCTGCAGCTGTGTGGTAAAAAGACATAGGACACATCTGTTACCATTTCTCCTTATGTTTGGATTCATACAGCCGGAAGGTTAAGAGGACCAGTGCCTTTTTTGCTCCTATGTGACACTTCCTGTCTATTTTCTCTCATCCTCCAGGGATTTGGGACCTAGACAACTACCCTGGCTGTGAACTAGGCAGGTCGACCAGCTCTGTATGGGTTTATTGGCACTAGGGCCAAACATGGTCGATTCGTCCAATCCTTTAGATGCTCATGAATTTGTTTTAGATTGTTCTTTCTCCTCACTCCGAGGGTAAACTCCTACTCTTATATTTTGGGGTCTTCAAAAATTCCTGTCACAGTCATACCAGGCCATTTGAGGCAAAAGACAATATGGGAAAAATCAGGGCTGCCCTGGGTAGCATTACTAAAAGGGGTGTTGCGTTTGAGAGAAGTGTGTCCAAGGCCTCAAACTGAAACGTTAGGGAATAAATTTTGCTTTGGAATGTGTTGAGGTGTATCTGGGGTGTATAGAGTGAGAGTCTTCCTTAGTAACCTGAGATTTTAAAGATCACCTCTCTTCCCATGGGTAGAGCTTCACCTGCGAGGACCATTAATTTGTTTGCTGAGGCCAGAGAAAGCTCAAACAAAAGAGGCAGAGCTTCAGTATATAGGTTGTGTGGGCACTGTGAGGTGGAATAGCTTTCTACAGCTGTGTAAGTGTGTTTAATTATATTTCTCCCCTCTCCCCGCTTTTCTGGGATATTTCTCCAGGAAAGGCAGCTTCCACCATGACAGAAAAACTTTAGGAAATAAAGATTTTGGGGTTTTGTTTTGCTTTTTGTTTTTGCTTTCATTGGAATAGTGAAATCTCTAATAACTAGTGAAACTAATAACCTTGACTGGTCTTCAGGAATAATTCTCTCAATTTTCAGGAACTGTACATATTTTCTGACCTCTTGAATATCAGAGAATTTATTTAAAATATTTTCTAATTGATAAAGAATATCTTATTTTGTTATAGAATTTGAGGTCCATAGTGTTTGTGTTTAGAAACAGAACACATATTTCATTATTTTCCTACATTTTATGGTTCAGAGATGTTTGACAACAATTTGATTTTTTTCCTACACAAAAATTTTCTTTCTAAATATATATATCTTCATACACACACACATATATACACACATATACACACACAGTCCAGAGCTTTAACTTATCCTTAAAATCCAGAAAATTTTCCAACTTCTAGATTTTTTTTAAATAGCTCTTCTCTTTTTTGTCCAGGAATAGTCTTTTGTCCTAGATCAGGCAAAGTATCTTCAGCTATTTTAAAAGATAATTGACTAATTTGTACAGTATCTGAACTGTTTTTTATTGTGTTGGTTGAAGTACACATTTTGGCAACTAAATTTTCCACTTGAAAGCAATATTTGTGAACTTAGAGTATTCTTGTTTTAAAATATAATGACTTTTTGATTTTCATGGCTTATACAAATTATAGTTGTTCGAGATATTTTTCTTTCTTGTAGTAAATCAGTCCTTAGGTACACAAGCACTTTTATTTCATTCTGCAGAAAGAGTCTGTTTTTTTTAACCTACTGAGTAGTTTCATATGCTTAAGAATGTTCATGTATTGTTTTATTATAACATTATCTATATTTAATTTTGGTGGTTGAGAAGACTGCTTTCAGAATTAGGATGGATTTTCGTTAAAATATTAAATACTACAGGTCAGCCCTGTGGCCTAGTGGTTAAGTTCAGCATGTTCCACTTTGGCAGCCCTGGTGCAGTTCCCAGGTATGGACCAACACCACTCATCAGCAACCATGCTGTGGCAGTGACCCACATACAAAATATTGGGAGATTGGTACAGATGTTAGCTCAGGGAGAATCTTCCTCAGCCAAAAAAAGAGGAAGATTGACAACAGATGTTATCTCAAAGCAAATCTTCCTCAGCCAAAAAAAAAAAAAAAACTCAGTACTCATTTAAAGAGAGATATTTAAGATAGTTCTATGCCCTTAGATGAGTTTTACCATGCAGAATCAGAGGTTTGTTTTTAAAAATATCTTCCCTATTACATAATCAAAACTGATAATATCATTTTAACATAATAAGATTTTTTTCCCAAAAATTCTTCTCAATTGCTTTTGAAATGTATCAATATGAAAAGACAAAAAATACAAATTGGCTGTTAAGGAATATAATACATATTAATGAATATATACATATATAGCATATTTCCACATATATACATGTATATAGTAACTAAAAGCAAAATAATATAGACTTTGAAATTAGAGATATACTTATTTCTAAGCCACTGTGCTTTAAAAATCCCTGATAGGAGCTCCAGAGTCACTTCTCTTTGCTGTTGAGCATTTGTGTGTTTAACATTAATCAGATTGAATTTTACAACTGACTGGCTTAACAAGCCTAAATAAATGAAGCTAAAATAAGCCTTGTTTAATTTAACAGCCTCCAAATTGATGGCATACTCCCAATTCATAAGATACCTTTCAAAATGTCATTATATAATTATTTTTGTAAGATCAATTTTTCTTCCTTAATGCAAGCTGGTGGAGACAAGGGATCTGGCAGTCTTTTTAAATATTTGTCTAGTAATGAGGTACGTCTAAGTACCAGGAAATGAACTCAACTATAATTCCTGCTCTGATATTGGTGAAAAATGTATCTTTTAGGATTCATATTTCTTCTACTAATTAAAAGAAATGAGAAATAAAGTTAGATTTTTTGTGACTTTCGCATATCAAGAACCCAGTAAAGATTTATTGAGTAAATAAAAGTGACAATCTAGTCAGTTAATTCTCAACCTTCTTTTTCCTTTAATAAAATATCGCTCGCAACAGATGGCATTCACATGCATGACAGTGCTCTGGAAGCATTCATATTTTGATGAAATCAAAATTATTTTTTTAAGGAAGTAAAGATCCTCAATAATTTATATTCAGCACAACCATTCAGTCCCAAAAAAAGTTCCTTTCTGCGGGCTGAGGCTGAACAGAAGGCAGGTTATAGAGTGGGCTCAAGTCCAAGGACATTATTCATCACTTTGTGCCCTTTCACCTACACAGGAAAAAAGTCAGAGCAATGCAAGTGACAGAGAGTCATTCCAGGGGTCATATCGAATTTCCTCTAATTCTTGCAAAATAAATTAATTATCGAGAAAATATCTATATTTTGATGTGTAACAAACTAGTTTTAACTAATCCTATTATAACAGTGGGTTGCGACAATACTGTGAAGAACGCTTAATTGCTTTAATCTTACAATATAAGAGAGAGAAACGAGAGCTGTTTTGCATAGACAAATTTTAAAGGCACCAACTATCCACATATATTATCAGAAGCATTATCTTTCTCTTTATTTTATGAATATACAAAAATTAAGGTCAGGAATGTAAATAAAAATAATTTATGAAACCCAATTTACTCAAAAGTTTAATGCATAGTAGATCTAGAAGATTGTTCTCTTAAAGTACTGTATAGAAAAAATTGCTTTCTGTCGCTTCTGTTTTTTACAAGAGACTTTGTTGTTGCTGTTCGTTTGTGTCTTTCTTTTTCAGTTAGTAAAAATTAGGGGGACAATTTTTGACGTTTTCCTCTAGAAAAGAAACCTTGAAGTGGTTCTTTACTTATTTATGCAACTCATGAAAGGTTACTGAACAAAAATGATCCAAATTGCTGTCTGACAAGTTTTAGGTAGGAACAAGAAGAAATGAGCAACCTGAGAGATTCTTATTCCATTTATTAATGACTGAAGTCTAACGTATCCAAAAATTTACCTGGCAGATTTTTTTTAAGAATATACGAAAAAGTTGGCAGTTTTATTTTGAACACAAAATTCTATTAATATGTCTCTATATATCTCTTACATATCTCCATTTTAATGATAACTGGATAAGGGAATTTGTCATGAAAGGAAAGAAGTGAGTGAATGGTTACAAATCATCATTAAAAGAAGCCTGATCTAGAATCAACAAATTTGAAATTGTTCATCTGTCCACAGGGAGGAAGGAGCTGAGATGAGAGGTCAGGGGTTGGAGAACAGTCTTAAGAACGGACTGGAGAGTCATAACAGGAGATGCCTTTGGACTTCATTCTTGTGTTATTCAGAGAAGCCTGTTCAGCTAAAAATAAAGTCAAAATAAGAGGCAGAGAGGCATTTAATTTGGGATCAAAGAGTTGCAGTTCTGAGTACACAGATTTGGGTAGCAACGCAAATAGTGTCTCACTGGAAGTAAGAGGCAGGGGCTTTTCGAGCCAAAAGTGGGAGGTTTGTATTTCAAAGAATGTTAATCAGGGTTGGTGGCAGAAAGACAATTTTGTCTAAACACGATTAATTGGTAAGGCCAGCTAAATTGACACAAAAGTCCATCCCTTTGACGAGCTACAAGTTTCTTGCAGCATTCTCAAAATATTTGTGTCTTGACTGAGACCCTGTTTTGTTTCACATTTCACAAGCTTAAATTCTCTATCATGGTCTAATCAAATGGGGCCTTTATTGCTCATATTTACAAACCTTGGTCAGTACAGATGTATAGCTGCTTTGGGGGAAGACGAAGAAAAAAGAAGTTTAAATATTATCAGGATTGCCTGTGCTTCTGCTTCTCTCTTTGTCAGCTTTATTCTCTACTAACACAAATGGGCTGTCTCAACGCAACGGTAACAGGACATAGCCCTCTGCTCAAACACTCCCAATCTATCAGAGATGAAAAGGGAAGCTGATTGGCCCTTCATGAGCTTTGAGCCCTTACTTGGCCCAGTCACTGAGTAAAGATATTATGCCTTATGACAGGCTTACTTTGGGACATTTACTACTTGTCACGAGGGGAATAGGACCTTAACTCAGAAGAAGCAAGGTTAGCACAGAGCTGTAGAACTTCTAAGCCAGATATCAAGGTATCACCTAAAAGGAGGTTTTCTCTTCAGTGGATCCAAGTTAGAGATTACGCAATGTTTCCTTATGAAAAACGCTGAAGATACTGTGAATGACCTAGGTCATGTGATGCATATCATTTGTATTTGTCTTTCGTTATAGAAAAATGATTCACTCAATATAGTTTTTAAAATTTTATGTAAACTATTTTAATTTTAATATTGGCAAGCACTGAGACAAGTATTTCTGAATAATAATGGAATTGATGTTGGAAGGTAGGTAAAATAATATTTGCTAAATATATAGATGTATAATCATTTAAGAAGTTACTCATGAAGTTTTTAAAATCTAGTTAGAAAAGCTTTAAATACTCAGTCTAAAATTAGAAAAGCTAACTCAAAATATGGATTTTGTTCAAGTTAAATTATTTTAATATTTATTGTGCCATTAAGAAAATTTCCATTTTTTATTTATTTAGCTAATTTATTTCTTTGGGGTTTTCTAGAAGCAGTTAGCCCTCACTATGTCTTCTCAGGCATACTAATGTGCACACTAATTCTTCTAGCTAAGATACAGAAGGATGTGAAAGGCCTTTGCTAGTGTGTTAACAAGAAAAACACAGAAAAGAAAAGTCTTTTCTTTAGGTTTTAGTGAAGAATAATGGAGGCAAATGGAAAACATAAATAAATTCTGGAAATGAAGATAAAATAACTGAAATTTTTAGAAATCATTATATAAATAAATATTTTTTTAAATTTGAAGATATACATATAAATTTGCTCCAGCAGGTCAGGCTGAGAAAAATAATGTGGCATCATAATTTGTCAAACAACTCAATTAAATTACAGAGTAGACATAATATTTTTGGAAAACATTTATTTGGCACATGATGATATATTTTATTAAAAAATTTTGAAAGACCCTGATCGAATATAAATAGGTAGATTGTCAAGTATTGGTGAAAAAATACTTATGGAGCACTTTGGAAAAACAAGTATTAAAATGCAAGCCCTGGTGGAATTTCTTTCCTGTGGAATTTACAGTTTTAATATATCAGGGACTTTCAACTGATTTCAGGACATACACGAGATGTTAGACCAGAAATTTGTGCTTTGAAAAACTTTTTAACATAAATGTTATTGAAAAAGCACTGGTTTTTCATTTTCTTAAAATATTAACCTATCACGTAACAGTTATGTAACCTTCCACAAGCCGTGCTGTCTATGTTTCTGTTTATTCACTTTTAAAATGAAGTTTGGACTAGGGGATCCTAAAGATTCTTTATAACATTAAATATTCTGATTCTGTGGCTGCAGTTCTTAATCTTACATCCAGGTTTGCTGAAATTGAACACATCGTTTTTTAAAATATTGGCTGCAAAACATTTTGGAGGAATTTCCATACTCTTAACTAGCACTTTATATCATTGCTTCCCAAATTAAACTCTATTGTTATAGGGGAATTTATTGTGATAGAAGCAACCTTTTCTTTCAGGATTGAATTCTGAAGAGTTAATATCATTTTCAGTGAAACTGTAAAATATCTTATATTACACAATGATTTTTTCATGCTTTCATACTACTATTTATTTATAACATATCCTGTTTGCTTCTAAAAATTGTATATTGAAAAGCCAACTTATCTGGAAAAATTCTGAATAGTAATGTCTAATTAATAATCCCTCTATTATTAATTAGGTGAAATATTTACAAAGGACACAATGGCAGAGATTTTGTTCAGATGTATTCATTTATTCATTCATTCATCAAATATACATTGAGCCCCTAATATGAAGTAGGCATTATTCTAATCACAGCAGTAAATAAAATTACCTGCCTTTATTGCACTTAAATTCCAGCGACAGAGACCACTAATAAATGAATACAGCAAAAATATAAATTTTTGTCAGAGAGTGTTGCATACTGTCAAGGAAAAAAATGAAAGAATGCAAGGTTTAGAGACTGGTTTTGTGGAGAAGGAGTGGATTCTTATTTAAATATGGTGTTCAAGGAAGAGTGTTTGGAGCAGGTGGTTTTTGAGTAGATGTCTGAATGAAGTGAGGATGAGGAAGAGCTCTGTGAATTCTAGGGAAATAGAGAGCCAGGCGGAAGGAAGAGCCCATCCAGAAGCCTGGTATCAGATTTAGGATTGGCAAGTTGGAGGAAAGTAAAGAGATGAAGATGATAATGTCACAAAGAAAGGGAGGTCTGGTTCCTCACCCTGTGATACCATATTTACAATATACCAATTTACAATATCTTATTGTCTATAACACAAATTCCAAATAAACATTCTATAGCTTTCATTTTAGAAGGATGGCTGGCTGCTAACTGGAGACTATGGAATTAACAATAGAAATTGGTAGAACAGGTAGGAGAATATGACAATAATTCAGGAGAATTGAATGAAGAGATTAGTGACAAAGGAGCCATTATGTTGTAAACCTTAACTAATGGAATAGTCTGTTACGTCACTTATGCTTTTCACCTCTGGCTTGTGATTGGTTAAAAGTCGTGTTGTCTCAATCAAGAAATTCATGGTTTTCCTACAGCTGTTTGTAATCCTATCTAATCTACATTTGAATTATAGGAGTTCTTGTTTTAAAATAAATGACTTTAGACTTTGCGATGATAATAATATCCATAGTCTAGATTCTGCTTTTAAACAAGCTTGTAAAGTTTTTGTCTAATTTAAGTTTTTCTATTTCAAGACTTATAGAGGGAACCAGGAATTCTTAATATTTTACAGGCAATAATTTCAGTTTCTTTCCAAGCAGGGAGGAAGTTAAGGTTAAATGAGATAATGCACTAGAGAGCATTTTGATTTCTTTAGAGGAAAGTTGTTATGCAAATTATTACATTTTTCTTATTGTTCTACATTTCTTGTTGTTTATGTATATAACCACTCCTCTTAGACTTTCAAAAGTATTTTTTTATACAAGCAGAATTATTTCCTCATTGTCAGACAATCTGAGATTGGTTTTTACCCAATATTTTAATTTTAGTATATATTGTTTCTTTGTAGCTATGTATAACATGTGCCTATGGAAGATATTTGAATATACATGATTATCTTCTCTTAAGAAAACTCAATAAATATGTAGTAAATTAAGTTGATTATTCACTTTCCAAGGGAATTCACAAAAGGAATTCATTCATTTTGTAAGCTTTCTTAATGAATTTATAAAATGATCCAATTATGAAAATATTCCAGCAAAAGCGTATTTACAGATATTTCAGAGATTTATTTACTGGATGAAGAATTGTATTCATGAGTTACTCTGTCACCTTACTACAGTCTTCTTTCTAGAACTGCTTTAATCTCTGCCTCCTGTCCTTACTGCCAAAGAAACATCATACAGCATTCCTCAAGAATAGAGATGTGGCAAGACAGAGCAATCTTTTATACTTTCTCATGTGAGTGGGCTAACATGATACGCTCTGTCAGCTGCCATTCTGCATAACCATCAGAGAGTCCCCCAGGTTCATCTGCAAAGCTTGATTTCTCACTGATCACCTCTGAAAATTTAGCTTTCTCTAATTCAACTTAAATATCTCAAGATATAATTTAATGATACTATTTTAAGGTTGTACTTTAAAACCCAACTGCATTATGATGCTATATAATTTTTGGCCATGAATCCATCCATTCGTTTATTCATTCACCTATCAAAATAGTATGAAACACTAGACCTATGAAATCATATAACATGAAGTCTCTTGTAATGAGAATTTCGGAATCTTACAATGAGGGATAAAATTTTATATATTTATATTACATTTTATATATACCTATATACATATATATATACACACAGACATATATATACACATCTACATATGTATGTGTCTATGTGTGTATTTAAGCGTGCATGTATACTCATACACAGCAAAAAATCCTGGGATAAAGATATGAACAAAGGACGATATTACATATATATGTTGAGAAAGCCGAGAGAAATAGGCCTCCTTAACTTAGAATGTTATATAGAGGCTGCTTATCAGATTTTACCCAAGTTGAGTAACAGAATTTTGTATCTAAAAGGTTACTGTAGGATGACATGAACAATGCTAGATGTATTCTTTGATTTTTAAGGGACTTTTGAGGAAAGAGAAAAAAAGTACATTTGTTCAAAATATACTTGTACTAGATGGAAACTCTGTAATTAGAAAAATACATATATATAATTATTTTACGATTTTACATAGACTAAATAGTAAATGACATACTGTGAAATCATCAGTTACCCACTTGTAAAAAGCACTGAAAATCTTTAGCAAGTATGGACAAAAGTGTCCTCATCCAAAATATATTTTTGTTTGCAGTACCCATATGCTTTTGCATGCTTTTGTTTGCGGATATCAAGGACCATAAACTGAAACTGGCTTCTGTTTCTGGAGCTCATTTAACAAATCACAGAGTACCTTTGTCCCTGTTTATGCAAATAGTAATCTTCATGTAATAACTTTTAGGATATATTTTCTTCTAGTAAGGGCTACATGATATTGCTAGCTGCCTTACTTGGTGCATGTAAATGGCATTTAGCTGCTGCTCCAGCTTCTGCCTCACCACCTTGAGCATTTTGTGTCTGGTTCTGAGGGACCAACGGTCTTTCACTCACTGTTGTGATGGTTTTAAGCCTCCTTTGATGAAAGAATCAGTTTCTGGTTAGAGCCAGAGGTGACGTTGGATCTGCCCATCGTGTAACACTATGCTGCTTCCTTTACCTCTGCATTAAAAACTCTGCTCTAGCAAGGGTTCATGGACATAAGTGTTCAATCACTTTGTGCTAAAATCACATTATCCTTCCAAATACAGGGGAGGAAATGATTAAACTTGTACTGGAACTTCAGGAAAGTCTTCATTGAGGAGGTGTCAAAGAGGTCCTCCTTCAACACTGAGGAGGCATTTTCCAGCACAGGAAACACAGCAGCCTACATGATCATTCGGCAGGAGAATGCACAGTAAGGGCTAATTCAACAAAGGACAGGACTATTTCTTATCTAACTGTTCATGAGATTTCTTTCCTTTTATCCCACAGGTCTTTTAGATAAATCTCCAATACTGGAAGAGAGGGGAGAGGAGCAAATGCTTTCTGACCTGTGGGCCTTCACACCTGCTGCTCCCTCTGCTTGGAGCAGTTTACTTCTTTCCCTACACAATACCCTTGCCCCATCTCCAACGTTCACATCCTTCAGTTCTCAATTTTGTGGTCACTTCCAATAATCAACCATATTTGTTATTAGAGCCATCAAATGGATTTGGACTCCTAGCGTCCCTGCGTACAGCAAAGTGGAATCCTTCCAGATCTTTTTGCACCATCCTTTCCCCTTCTGGCACTATATCAGACAATACTCCCCCACTGCTATTCATAGGGTTTTCATGGCCAATTTTTTGGAAGTGGATGGCCTAGTCTGTCTTATTCTGGAAGTTCTGCTGAAACCTGTCCACCAGGAGTGAGTCAACTGGTATTTGAAATACTTTTGGCATAGCTTTCAGCATCACAACAACATGCAGCCACCACAACATAACAACCAACAGGTGAGTGGTGTGGTTTTCTGAACTCAGTGAGAGAACTGAACCTTAACCACTGGATCACCAGGACTGATTGATGTAATCAACCATCATCCATGGCTCAAATTCCCCCCATTTGGATTAGGGCATGTCCTATGTGCTTCCACAGCATCCTGTACTTTCTGTTCAGTAGCCTTGACCTCACCACCACACCATGAAGGAAGGAACTATATTTACTTTATTTTGTTATTTACAACTGAATGCCTAACTCCAATTTGATCTACAGTAGTATTTCCAAAACCTTCTAGAAGGATTCAGGGTCAACATTAACTACTCCACAATGGCATATAATAAGCATCCAGAAATACTTTATAATGGATAAATGAATGCCTACATGCAGGAAAAATAAAAGAAGACAGGCTTTCAGCTTATTCATATCAATTTCACTTTCAGTGACCCCAGTTCTTTGTCAGGGCCATGTCACCATTATTGAACTATTACTGAACCAGATCTAGTCTGGAGTGTTTAGTCTTTTTGTAACTCAAATGGTAGCTAGAGGTTCCCTTCATCTCCAGGGATATATGATAGAATGCATGTCCTCCTGACCACCACATTACGTTCCTAGACCCTTTCTATCTTTGTGATAATCACAAGGGTTTATATTCCAACTACTCTGAAGGAAAATATCAAGCTTTTCCTATGCAAATACCAAGTTTCTCTTGCAAAGAAGGGAAGGAGGTGGCTGCCTTTAGAATAAGGATGCACTCCAAACTGGGAGTATCAAATCTACCCAATAAAAGATGTTGGCTCTATTTTGCCAAATGTATACCCTAGTGAGGTACCTGAAGAAACATAAAACAACGATGATGGGAGGCATGATGAACAACTGAGGAACAAGTAGTGACTTTACTGTACTGAAATGTTTATGTCAAAATTTGACAGGTCAGTCTGATCATTCAGGTTGGATCAGATGTGTGTTCTGGAGGCCCCTGCATTACTGTGTTCAGCTTGTAAGCAATGCAAGATCAGTAATGGGAAATGGTCAGTCATCAGTAATACATGAAGATATAAACTAAGCATGCAAATGACTAAAGCTGGTGTAGTTTCAATAGTGTTGGGGGAAAAATATTGAACTTTACTCAAATAGTCTTTAGGTTAGGTCCTACTGTAAGCATATTGTTTTAGGGAAATACTACTTTGCTTTTCAACTATGATAATGTATTTGGCAAATCATTTGGGTTCAATTCCTGAGCTGATTGGATTCTTGGGAGGTCGAAGCTGAGAAGTAGTTAGCAATGCAAAAGATTTACAGGACAGTGCTATCTGTGAAGAAAAAGGAGAAAAAGTATGATTGAGCCATTAGACCAAAATGCAACCTGACAAGTCTATTTCAGCATGACAAAGCTCTAGAGCAAAGACTGTCTGCTGGATGTCTCACATTCTGGGTGGACACCACTAGGCTCTTAAATGTCTACCTTGCTCAATCATTGCCTGCGGATTGCTCAAATAATAGCCTGACCTTGAAGGCTGAGGTGGACACTGAAGAACTGACAACTGGAGGTTTCCAGCTGACCCACATTCTTTGCCACTAGACAGCAAGTCTTTGTTTTTTGAGGGAAATCTGAGTGGCTCATATCTGTGTCTGCCACAATTCCTACGTTCTTTTTTGTCTTATTTGTGTTTCACTGGCTACGTTATTCCAATACAGATGTCAGAATGCAGTGAATATATGAGAAAGTTTGGTAAATGTTAATCTAATGAAGTTTTAAAACAGACACCAAGAAATTTTCTAATATTTAGAAAATATTGGCTAGAAAATTTTGCTAGTTTGATTAACATATAATACAATAAATTATTTAATGACTGATTTCAGATGGTAATTTTTTAGAATCTAATATTTTCAATTTATCTAGATAATTAATCTTTATGAGAGTCACCAATTACAAATTCTATTTATCTAACTTTTATGCCCCACATAACATTCTGGCAGCATCTGATCAATCACATTTTTATGCTTCAAATGCAATAGCGATTTATATCTGAATAATTTATTAAAATGTATCTCATAATTTTCTAGTTAGATGACATGAAATATGTGTAGAAAGAATGCATGAATGAATGAATAGCTGTGGCAGAGAGATTTTTTTGAGACAAATACTTAAAATTAAATGAAATTTGGATTATATATGTATTGAATAGCACTGAGCCACTAAACATTTTAAAAAAAGAATGACGTTTATTTCATTTGCTAGAGTGTTTTGTGGTTTGAGACATTTCTGAGCAATACTAAATGAGTTAGACATTTAGGCAGTAAAAAATAAAACTTCAGTATTTTGTTGATCAGAAACTTCCATAAGTCCCAGAATTTGCCATTGCTTTATTCCACATTTCTGATTTTGGAATACTCTTGATTTTTAATTCTCTTTCTTCTTAACTATTATTATTTTTACTATTGCTTTAAGTTGGAACTTGTAAAATAACCGTTGTAGCCAAATATTGTATTCTTCAATATTCCCTCAGTTTTTAAACAGAGACATATTTCAGAAAAAAGGATCTAAAACACTAGTAAATATTTCTATTCATTTTTTAAGTAGACGTATTGAACACATTATTAACAATAGTTCATGTTGACAGATACCTTGCCAGCTATTGCAACTCAACCTTTATCACGGGTTGTCTTATCTAATCATTCCAACATTGCTATAACAGAAATACTACTATTTCCATTGTACCATTGAAGAAACTCTGGAACAGAGCAGGTAGGCCACTTGCGTCAATTTACTGATAAGCAATAGAGTTAATATGTGAAACAAGATCTGCCTAACCTGCAGCCGAAGTTCTCTCAGAAACATTATCTAAATATACCTGAAAACAAATAAATTTGTTTTTCATGCATTTAGTTACATATACATGAGATAACATTTGCTAACTTAAAATGAGGGAAAAGCAGTCAACAGCTCTAATGTTTGAAAGGGAGGAATTAAATTACCAAGGAGCATACAGACAATGCTCTGATATCTAGAAATGGGAAAAATAATACCAACCTCATAAAGTTTTCGTGAGGATTAAATGAGAAAAATAAAATAAGGGAAAGTACTTATCAATATTCTTGATGTAGAGTAGTCACTCAAAATATCACATTCTTCCGGTCAATGCCTTCTCAGTGTAGGCAAAACCAACAAGACCTTTAATAGTTGCCTAAAAGATACCAAATTAGATTTCAGCAAAACAAAAATGGGGAGTTTAGAGGACAGGTAAATCTTTGTCTACTGTTCTAAAGATAGAAATTAGAAACTAAGTACTAGACCAGAAAATTATCCTGAGGGGGCATTACCTTTGTGGAGTAGGTCAAATTCTGCAGAGTGAGCCAAAAAGATATGATTGTAACGGGATTGTTGATTTGTTCTTTGAGATAAAATTTTAACTCAAAATCAAATTGCATCCTGAAATCTGACACTGTTAACAAACTTTTTCTCATAACACTTGAAATTTTGAGATGACTTCTAAATGTATTCCTATTCATAATGAATTTGGAGAGTGTTCACAAACAACTCTAGTTTTTCTGACATATTGAAATATTGGAAAATGTTGATTAAAACTTCTGGTAGAAAATAAACTGATAAATTCCAACCTATGCAATAAGAAAAGAGAAAGAATAGAAGTGTTACAAAGAAAAGTCAAAATCACAACCATCAGCAAATGATGTAATTGTCTACTTCCAAAGTATGAGCCTTAAATGAAAAATCACTAGAATTTCAATAGCCTAGTGTTATGAGTTCAGACTATGGAGACTGATAGACTTGAATTTGATTTGTTTCTCCCTCCATAGCTGGGTATCAGACAGTAATCACTTCAGCCTCAGTTTGCCATTCTCCCAAATGAAGATAATAATATTATGGGGTTTTTTTTGGTAGAGATTAAATGAAAGAATGCAAGAAAAGCACATGACATGATATATGACAAATAATAGGAGCTCAGTAAATTAATACACTCACAAGGTAAATATGTGATCAATAGTCCAAAATTAATTATTTTCTTATATATCATTATTATGCTACAGAACATGTAGTAGAAAATTATAACATGTTTGCATAACAAAAAAGTTTGGAACATATATGAATAAAGCTATGCAACTTTTTCACAAGCTATAAAAGAAAACCTGAATAAACCTGAATAAAAACAGACACATACCATATGAGTCACATGATACTTCTCACCAAGATAGTTAAAAAATTCCTTACAATAAGAACTACAATCTCACTTTACAAATTCACAAATTGATTGTAAAATGTAACCAAAGGAATTTATGCATAAGTATATCTAAGTCATTTTTTAAAAAAGAATACCAATAAGGGTGAACACCTCTTATCAAATGACAACATAATGTAAGACCTTATAGAGAAATGTGGCCCTGACAGAGATATAGACAAATAGATACATGAACAAGATATGGAGTCCAAACACAGACCTATGGACAAAAGAATATAGTATTTCAGATCAGGAGGGAAGGGATGGAGCTAGGATAAGCAACAGCTCATTCAAATAAAAATAAAGATAAATCCTATTTTACATCTTATATAGAAACTAGTTTCTAGATAAATTAAGGAACTAGTTAGAACAACTGAAACCTAAAATTTACTAGAAAACATATGGAAGATCGCTTTTTATAATCCTAGAGTATGGAAAGCTTTCCTAAGCTTAACAGACTCTAGAGCATATGAGGAGAAAATATTGACAAATATAAATACATAAAAGTTAAATTTTACAAAATAAACTAAGCTAAGAAATGTGTGAATAACTGTGAAAAACATTAACAACATATCGAAAAGAGTAACTATTTATGACTTTGTACCAACACTGAAAATAAGTACATGGCAATCCAACAGAAAAATGTCAAAGTGTATGAAGTCAATTCTCAAAAATAGAGTTTAAAGAATTAGTGCATATGTGCTCAACCTTACAAGTAATGAAATAAATGAAATCAAAATAAGAAAAATATATCATTGTTTTTACCAACTAGACAGTGAAAATTAAGAAGACCAAAAATATCAGAGTAGGGACAATGTGGAGATGGATTGAGTGCTGGTATAACGGGACTGATAACATCTATAGTAGAGGGTATGTGACTAAATCTACAAAAGTTTAAATGGTGCTTGTAGCTTGACTCAGAAAATCCGCTTGTAGGAACCAACCAAACACAAATGCATGCATCTTACAACAAATGTGTTTACAAGTATACTTATTACAGAATTATCATTACAGAAATATAGAAACTAATTATCCATCAATAGGGGAATTATTATATGAACTTTGATATATGCACAGTATAGAATTATATTCATAGCATGGAAACATTTAAGGATATATTGTTGGATACAAATTCATACATTGTCATAAGAGAAAAATAGAAATTATTTAAATATCCATAAAAATAAAATTATTACATTTATTTATATATACATATTTATGTTACAGAATTATATATACCATAACATGGTAAAGTTTAAGATAAGCTGTTTTGTTAAATAAGAAAGTTGCATAGTAATATGCATGAAATTACTCTATTTTGTTAAATTTACACTCAGATACACACACATGCCTTGTTAATGGTGGTTCCACCATGGAACAGGAAATGGGGGGGTGACAGAAAATGGAAAGGGAGGGGCTTTTGTATGTTTATAGTCTTTGATATTGCTTTAATTTTTTTCAGTAGCATTCTGTAGCTATTCAGGAATGATGAAAAGAATACCTACTATGAACATTTCTCTCACAAATCAGTGCTTTAATTCATCTGTCCCCCTTGATCAACTTTTACGTTATTTTTTCTTAAACTACACTCCCAAAGACATTAGTGTTTACTGAATTGGACCAAATTGTCCTCTCAGTAAAACAGAATGTTGGAATTTTCCCTAAATTCATTGCAAATAAGAGTTAGTAAATATACTTTTCTCAATTTTGTGTTGGCTTTTAATTATGCTAGCAAATCAGTGAGGGAAGTAGAGACTATGAAACTCGCAAGCAGGTAGACCTGGGTTCAAATATTAATTGTCTTGTAAAATTTGTTAAGAAGTTACATAATATAACTAGTGCATGGCTTTACGTAGAGAAAATCCTCAATCAATAGTAGATATTAGTATTATTTTTGATCTTAGAATAGTATACAAAACAATGAGCACGGGCAGTGAGATTTGCACCCAAGTTTCTCCTCCCTTTTTCACAGTGTAGAGCCGCCACTGGAAGGAGGCCACCCAGCTGTGGACTCCATTTCCTCTAGCACCATCTATGTCCAGGTGACAGGTCGTTGCCAATGTAATGTGTAGAAGTTTTGTGTTTCACTTGTTGTCTCAGCCTTGGAAGAAGTGGGCGTGCCTCCTCCATTCTCTCCTGTGCCTTCTGCAGCCTTGATGCCTAGGATTCTGAGAGAGTGTTTCTCAGCTAGGGCTCTTATCTAAACCACAGAATACAGCAGATGATTTGATTCACTAACAGAGGATCTCCCAAGGATCCACTTAACTATTACCATATTAGATGCCTAGGAGAGAAGTTAATTCATTAGATAAAATGGATGCTTTAGGACATTAGGGCTTAATTGTCTGGAGAAGCCCCTTCCCCATTGCAAAAGGCTGAAGGATGTGGAGCCACAAGATGGAAATGGTATGGGCCCTTGAATCACCACACAAATGAAAGACACTCACAACTAACCAGGATATCTGTTGGATGCTTAGATAAAGGAAAAATAAATTTCTATTTTGCTAAAACACTGGAAAATTGCTTATTTTTTATAGCAACTAGCATTGTCTAATTTAATACAATACAATAACACATCCTTTAACCACAATAAATTGCTAATAAAATCAACACAGCAGCAATTGAGCGCATGTAATATGCTACCTGTTGAAATAGGAACTAGGATGAAAATATAAATGACATATTTATTTTCTAAATTAAATTTGGTTAATGAAAGGAGGAGCAGAAATATATACAGAATGGTTGTTAAATATATTACTATTTATCAAGAAAAGATATAATAAATATTGTTTAACTGTTTAATAAACATTATTAATTGAAAATATACTAATAGTCATAAGTAGCAATTATAAAGTACAATAAAACTGTAATAAACATAAATATATATCTTAAAAATTAAAGAAATTAAAGGAATTCTCAATAGGGGAAAGCTACATATGTGATATTAAACTTCAAGGTGAACTAATAAAATATGAGTTATTTCTTGCAAACTTTCATGGTCATTGCCAAAAAAACATAATCACTATGTGTGCTCAGGGATATTTCTACCTTTTATTGGGGGTGATAATGCATTTACTCATTCATTTAAAACATTTTAAAACCTTATTGCCTTCATTGTTTTAACCACAGAGTAACTTTTTTTACTGGATTATCCCATTAGTTTTTATTGAAGGACATTACAAAATTGTTGTATAAAATCAATGCAGTTAATGATTAAGAACAATTCCATTACATGTCATAGGCATTTCTTTTATGAGAATGTATGGAGAATATTTCCTGTCTTTGTCACTTACTTGGTCACTTACTTTCCTCAGCTAAAAATTTAATAACCCTGTAAATTTAATATGCTTACTTTACCTTGATTTCCTGGATTTTACAGATAAATACTTTTTAAGATGGGGACTACCAACTGCCTCCTTCCTCCAAAAAATTCATTCTTCCTCTATTCTTATAGTAATAAGAACCCCAAATTTTATATTTTAACAATTACATTAATTATAACATAAGAGATTTATCAAACGTCACCAAATGGGTTCCGTTTGTGTGTAAAACTGAACCATGAGACATGGTGGAAAAACGTATACACTAATGCAACATCTAGAACTGTTGGATATCTCCAAACTACTCTGTAAACTTCAGTTTTCTCCTTCTCCACAAAGCCTTCTGCTGTGCCTCTGTCATTTTCAAGCTGGGATAGAAACCTGTACGGCTACGCACATTAGATTGGCCAAAATCTGGAACACTGACAACGCCAAATGCTGGAGAGGATGTGGAGCAATAGGAACTCTCATTCATTGCTGGTGGGAATGCAAAGTGGTGAAGCCACTTTGGAAGACAGTTGAGAGGTTTCTTACAAAATTAAACATACTCTTATCATCTGATCCAGCACTCCTTGGTATTTACCCAAAGGAACTGAAAACTTACATCTGCACGAAAACCTGCACATGGGTGTTGATAGCAGCTTTATTCATAATTGCCAAAATTGTTCTCTTTTTGTTGTTGAGGTGTCTTTGACATATAAAAATTCTGTGTGTGTACTGTCTAAACTATTCTTGTCTGAATTATTGCCAAGCCTTGTAACTGGCATCCATAACCCAAATTTATCCCATTTTTTTTGCATATCCTTTCAAATTATCTGCTGAACAAGCAAATGTAGTCATATAACCTGCCTGTCTAAAAGTCCTTATTGTGTTCTTAGTCCACTTAAAATAAAATCCAAACTCTTACCTGACCTAAAAGGATCTGTATGATCTAGTTCATCTCCACTCAAGATCCCCTCTGTCACTTCATCTTCACTTAGGCACCAGACACACTGGTCTTCTTAAAGGACCGTTCTGATACGCTAACATCTCAAACATATTATTTCTTAGTATATGACTTTGTAAAAAGAATTTCATTTTTCGAACATTTTTTCTTCTACCTTAGCATAACTGAATCTTTTATCTATTTTAAATTTTACCTCAATTTTTTCTCTATAAAATTTTTTCCATCATTAGCTTTTTAAATTTAGACAATCTTCCTCCATCCTTATAGTTATCTGTCTTAGACTCTTATGTTTTTCCCTAATAACTTTAATTATTTTATATTGCTTTCAGCGTTTTTGACTGTTTCTTCCACTAGAATGCAAAATACACACGGGCACAAACTGTGTGTGTCTGTCTGTTCACAGGTACACCTGCTGAGCCAGCTCAGTGTACGGAAGGAAGGAGGCAATTACTCTGCATTTTCTGAATGAAAATAAAAATCTTGTTAAAATAGAATTTCTGAGAGTTTCTTCTTGCCAGGTATTAATAGCAAAGTAGAGTTCACCAATAATACTTGGAGAAGTTACATATCTTGGGACTTGAAGTAGACCACAAAATAATGTGCTAAGAGTGACTCACATTTTCTCACAATAACACGTTATGTAGATTGGATTCTACGTATAATATACACTAAATTGAAGAATGTTCCAAGGTTTCTATTATAAAATTGTGGTGATATGCTTTTCTAAGGCACTGATTGAGGACTCTTAAACGACAGGGCTGGCTCTCTTCAGGTCAAGCCAGGATCCTCCTTGGAAACATTTGCCACCATTCCATTCTAAGACATCTGTGCTGGGATATCCACTTCCTGCTTCAAGAAACTCATTACTAACCACAGCAAGTCCTTTATCTGAGTCCTGGAAGTACTGAGTATTTATAAATTAATTGTTATGGAAGACCTTGTTTCTTGTTAGTATCTTAAACTAGCTGCTTGTTTACATATGAAAGGAAATGGCTTTGTGGTTTCTTGGTTATGTAAAGTTCTTGTTCTCTCTAACTCCAGAAGTGTGTGTGTGTGTGTGTGTGTGTGTGTGTGTGTGAGTGTTTCCTACCGTAATCAGCAGCTTCTGCTACTGGGTGATAGGAGAGGCATTTTAAATCTCTTTGATGAAATGAGCATTTTCTGCTTGGTCTCTGGCTTAAAATGGATCTCCCAATGTGCAGCAGCAAAAGTACCATTATACATCTTCCATAACACTGTTAAACTTCCCTCTAAGAAATATGAGAGAAATGTTAGAGCAATGTGTTTAATCGCTACCTGGCAAATACTGTGCTGGTATCCCAGAGTTTACCTACTTTAAGAAATAAGTTTTAAGTGAAAAACACTCATGTTACAAGAGCAATTTAAGAACTTAATGGTGCTAGACTACAAATTTTTGTTCATACTTTCATCTCTAATACCTGTGGTTTTAGCTAGAAACAATATTAAATAACTTTATATACAAACGACAGATTATCATATTATGCTCACCAACAGATAATTGAAGAAATGTACAAATCAAGAGCATGAAAAAACTCTACATCACCGTCCTAGAAAAGTTTCTAAGATGAGAAATAATTAGGTATTTATTCAGTAATAAAGAACAAGATACTAAAGCCCACAGGGAAAAATGTGGAAAACAAATTAGACAGCTTTTGTCATAGCAACAATATAATTAAGGACATAAAAAAGAACTAATCTCAGAATTTATTCTAGGTATTAAATAGGCTGCAACGAATTCCCTAATTTATTTCCTAATAAAACTAATGTTAATTAAGTAAATAGATTAATAGTTATACTATGATTGCTTTCTGGGCAAACAAGAACACAGGCTCACAAGAACACAGGAGGGTAGGAACTAGGTAGACAGGCTGGTTATTAATATAGAAGGAGGAGTAATTGCACACTCCAGTTCAGTGGTTCTAAACCTAATTGTATCAGAGTCACCTCAGGGGATTGTTGCAATTCAGATTGCTGGGCTCCAGCCCCAGAGTTTTCGATTTAGCAGGTCTGGGATGTTACACAAGGTTTTGCTTGTCTAACGAATTCCTAGGTGATGCTGCTGTTGTTGATCTGCGGACCACACTTTGAGAACCACAATTCTACTTAAAGAGAGAAGTTCAACTCAACATGAGCTAATATTAGCACAGTCCCAGGACCAGTGGCATTATATTCAAAGTGTGATGGCAGAGAGTGAACAAGGTCAGAAGCCAAGAAATAAGGAAGAGCTAAAGAAACAGAATTAAATATGAGATAAGGTAAAATTTTCCAAGATTTGGGTTATTGAACATACCAGTGGTTCAAAACTCTCAGAATGTCAGCCAAGCTTAGAGAGTGAGCTAGACTCTCATAGGCTTTCCTGAGAAATCATCATCAGAAATGAGACTATTGGAGTAGTACAATTTAAAGTGCGTCTGCAGTTTTATATACTTAGTAGAAAGATTTTGTGGTTCATGAAATTTACAGGTTCCTTAAGGCATCTATTACAGAATTGTAATTTAAAAGATGTGTCAGTGACTGGTAAGATGCTCACTAAACCTATTTCTTCTTAAGCATATAGGTAGTTCAAACTTCCTACCCTCCCTTTCAGTTAGGTAGAATTATGTCACTGACTTTTAGCCAAGGAGATGTGATTTATGTCACTTTTTAGACTGGCGTTTTACAAATGTCCCTCACCATCCTCCATGTTTACTCTCTCTCTTTCTTCACATACTGACTGATGGCAGAAAAGGACAAAGCCCAAGAATGCATCATGTCATATATAGAAACCTGTGTTTATGTGTGATATTACAGAGCACGGCCCCTTTCAGGGCTCTCATTGACTGGCAGTGGACTGTGACATATGCAAGAAGTAATCTAGGCTAATACACAGCGGTTTATCTTGTTTTGTTTTTGTATGTGTGAATGTATGTATATTTATTTGTTTGTTTATTTAGGTAATTTTACAAATAGAAGATCTTGTCAAGTATTTGAGTTTTGTGGTGTTAAAAAAACCTGCAAATACTTTGATATTTCTTCCATAGAGACATGGAATTTGTGTTCCCTCTCTTTGAATCTGGTCAGATCTGTGTCTGCTTGACCAATAGAATATGGTGCAAATGATGCACCAGTTTCCAGGCCAAGTTCTTAAGGAATTAACGGCTTCCATTTTATGTCTCTTGGAATACTCAGTTGTGGAGATCAGCCACTATGCTATGAGGAGGTTTAAGCAGCCCCACGGAGCATTCTACCGATTTGCCAGCCACTGGGGAAGCCATTTTGGAAACGGATCCTCCTGCCTGATTTGAGTTGTAACTGGTGTTCTGTGCAGCAGAGGTGAGCTGTCACTGATGTTTTGCTTTATTACATAGTAACAGATAACTGGAATAGGCTTTTTTTGTTCTACTTAAGTAGAAACTTCCATAATAGGAATCTTTCTTTTCCTAGGTGAATAAATTTAAAGAGCATTTATTGCACACATTCTGATTGCATAGGTTAAGTATTCTCTTGCAAAAAACCAAAAATTCTGTATTTAAGTCCGTAGTTCATTCCACCCTACTTGTCTCACCTTCCTCAGAGTAAATACTGGAAAATATGGTAGAAAATACAGATCATGGAAAACCACCAGAGGAATCATTGGAATTGTGATAAAAAGAAGTGAACAAATTAGGCACAGAAAATTAGTGGAAGAAGGAGAAATGCAACATCTATTTTGGAGCAGAGAAATGGCATACATTGTTTTCCATTTCTTGCTGTTTTACTTTTTATGTAATATTGTAATGTAAGTGTCAATTTTTGCCATTGAAATGCAAGTTTTTTGACAAGAGCACACAGTCTTTTATCTCATTATCCTCAGATAATGACTACAATGTATGTGTTATGTAGGGTTTTTTTTTTAAATAAAGAAAACCAGTGATCTTTTGTCTTCTATTCCATCCAATCCTCCAAGATTTATAAAATAGAGATAAAGGAAATGTATTAAATAATTTCAACATTGAATACTAAGAAAAGATAATTCATTACATTCATGTTGTTTTTGATCTTTAAAGGATTACTTTCATATTTTGATTTATTTTCATATTTCATATTGCTTTTCATATTTTAATTATCTTTTATAATTTCATAAAATATTTACATGATTCCGAGGTGAAAATAACAAAACAAAGTACTTTGGGAGAATCCTAACTTCCATCTCTGTCTTCTCTCTCTTCTTCCCTCCCACAACAGGCAACTCCTTTTTAAAATTTTTAATTTATATTTCCATTTTTTATTTTCTAAAGTATAATTGTATTCATACATGTACACACATGCATATGTACTTCTTATTTTTTAGATAAAAAGCAAGATTCTATAGATACTTTTTTGTAACTGTATTAATTTACCTAAGATTGTATTATGGAGATCACTCATTGTGATGTATAATGATCTTCCTCTTTTTTTCTTTTCTCTCAGTTGTCTGATACTCCATTGGGATGATTTACATTATGGATGATTTGCCTTAGTTTTTTATAATTGTCTTTAATCGTCAGTCATCTTTCAATCCATTCCTATTAACAAGTAGGACTGCAGTGATGAGCCATGTAAATATGTTGTTCATATTTTTCGCAATTGTATTTTAGGGACAAATTCCTAGGAGTAAGATTGCTTTACTACAGACTGGGTATATATGTAATGTTCCTGATCATTGTTTAGGTTGTGCCATTCTGTGTGTATAACAATATGTTATATGTTATATATGTTATGTTACATAATAATATGTGTCTGTGAGTTTTCATTTGCAACTGACCCATGAATGATGTTAAATTTTTCACGTTTAAAGAACATTTGCATTTTTTTTCCTATAAATTCCAATGCTTCTTTCTTATTTACTTTCCCATGGTGATGTTGGTATTTTTCTTAACTACTTTTATAAGATCTTTACTTATTAGGAAATTAATCCTTTCCTTATAAGTTGAAAGATTTTCCCAACCTTTCTATTTTGCATATGTAGGATTTTGCCATATAAAAATACATTTATTATCACCAAATTATTCAATATTCCTTATTACTTCTAGATTTTGAAGTAAGTTTAGAAAAGATTTCTCCTTTACAAGAATCAAATTTCAGCCTATGCACTGAACAGTCTGAGTCTTCCTGTGAAATAGCATTTATAACATTTTGTCTCTTATATGTTAGAATCATGGCCAAAACAGCAAATAACAAATGTGCTGATTTGAGAGAGAGAGGCATTATGGTATAGAAAGCAAGTAAACAGGAAAAGAGCAAAGTCTTAATGATGCATTCCATACCTGATGTGATGATCACCAAGTAATGACACATGATTCAATTATATCTCAACATACAGGGGGTTCGCAATAAGATTTTACAAGCTCTAAAATGTCAATAACTTCACAATTCTTCTACCAATTTTACTGAAATAAGTAATAAATTACATGGAGAAGCAAGTTTAAAGGATAGATGAAAAATTTTTTAAAAGAGAAAGAAAAATTACCTTGTAGACATCCCTTTGAAACCTCCTGGGCCAAAAGAATTACTTCCTTTTCTATATAATAGGTCATGAATCAGCATCCTTGACTTTCCAAGTCATATCAAAAATTGGACACTTATATCAATAGCAAAAATAAGCTCTCTTCTCCATTTATACTGTCAGCTTAGTTGATAAAACTAGATACAATTTATTTCCTCAACAATGATAATATAAATCATTTAGGGAAAAGAAAAAAATAACAGAGGACTTTATATATTAGTTTAAACCCTATCAAGTTGCCAATATTTTACAGATTTATTTATAAAATGGCAATTTCATAAGATTCAAACAAATGTCAAGCAATTCAAAAGATGTGCTTCATTGTGGAGGCGAGCAGGGATTCAAAACTAATGGAAGACTTGAAAACTTATGTGTTCACTTGAATTTTATTTCAATATCAAATTGGAAATAAAAATTTTAATATATAATTACTGATATTTGGTATTTAGCTTCAATAAAGAGTTTCTTAGTGAATGAGAGCGGAATTTTTCTTATAAGCTATGTTAGAAGAGTTTTAAATAGTCCTCACGTGACAAGAGTTCAGAAATGGACTTTAAAAATTATCACTCAATTTTACTATTGTTATATCTGTCAATATTGTTCTCCGGTCAAATCTCCTGTATAGGTAGCTCCAGTGATCAATTCCCAGGGTTAAAACAAAACCTAATTTCATACAATCTATCCAGTTCACAATAGATATTCTCAAAAGGATAGAAGCGAATATTATAAAAAATGAATTTGAAATCTACAATTAAAAGATTAAATGAACTAAACTGAATAAGCACTAAACATAAAGCAAGACCATTAAATTAATCTACGTTAAAGTTTAGAACTTGTATTTATCAAAAGACACTAATAAGAAAAGAAAAAGAAAGATTCACGGTGGAAGAAGTCATCTGTAATACAAATGTCTGATAAAGGGCTAGTATAAAACACATATAAACAGCTCCCATAATTTAATACAATATATAGATAATTCAGTGTTAAAATGGGAAAACATTCAGTCACTTCACCAAAGAGTACAATTGAATGACCAGTGTTTATCATCATTAGCTATCATGGAAGAATAAGCTCACACTACAGTGTAATACCAAATAGCCCATACTAAAATGGCTAAAATTAAAACAAACAAACAACAATAACAGCAACAACAAAATTGGTCATACTACATGTTAGCTGGGATGTGGAGCAATTGAAACTTTCATACATAGCTGGTGGAAGCGGAAATTGATACAACCTCTTGAAAACACTAGCTTGGCGTTATCTGCTACATCTAAATGTATGAATAACTTATGATCCAGCATGAATCCATATGAATAACTTATGATCCAACACTACCACTCTTGCTTCTATATTCAACAGACGCTGTCTACAACCTCTTCAAAGACATACAGCAAAGTTGATAACATCACTATTTGTAATAGCCAAGAACTAGAAATAGTCCAAGTATCTATTAAGAACAGGCTGTATAACTACACTGTAGTATTCATGAAATAGAATACTATACAGCAAGGAGTAGGAATGAACTAAGGTTACTCGGAACACAAATATAATGTTAAGTAAAAGAGGGCAGGTACCAGAAGGATGCATACTTTCTTATTATATTTATGTAATTTCAGACATAAGCAAATTATTTGGTGGTGGTAAAAGTCAGGAAGCTAGTAAATAGGAAGAGGTAAAGAGGGGGTATTTTAGGAATTTTAGTAATGGTCTCATTGTTGAATCCTGTGATAGTAACACGATATGTCCATTTTGTGAAAATTTATCAGTCTATGCCTCATAATTTGTGTGTTTTCTATATGTCAAAAGCATTCTTATGTAAAAAATTGGAATAATTGGCATTGAACTATGGAAAAACTTAAAGTGAACTCAATGAAGAGATTGAATAACAAAATACATAGACCCAATGAACTAATTAGAGTGAAGGAACTAGGACAAGGAAGTACTATAGCAGGCTTAATGAAAGAAAGAAGACAAAGCAAGGGTAGGAGAGAAGTTGAGAGACATGGACATTAAAACGTAAAGTGAGCATCTATTATAAGGAGGTCACAGAATGAAATCAATGGAACAAATATTGCTCAGGAATTTCCCCAATTTAAAGCTATGTAAGATCTTACTTTGAGAGTGATCACAGAAAGTCATAGAATGCCAATACTTTTATTCTACAATCATTACTGAGTACTTGCCCTGTGCAGATTTCTCATCAGTGGGGACAACAAAAGTGAACTACATAGACAGAAGTCTTTCTCTGAAGAAGGCCTACTTCTCTTGAATGAAGGCAGACAGAAAGTAAGCAAGAAAACTATACAGTACATGAGAAGCTAACAAATTTAAAGAGAAAAAAGTAAGGATGGGGCATAGAGTATGATACCTTTTTGTTTTAAATAGTCTGCCAGGAAATATCTCACTTGATTAGGTCCTGTGCAGTGATATAAGGGTGGTAAAGGGATTAACCATTCATATATACTGGTAAAGACCTTTCTGGATAAAGGAAAAGCACATGTGAAGGTCATGACGGAGAAAAAAGGATGACAAGGTAAAGCAACAGGGAGATCATTGTGGTTGGAGTAAAGGAAGTAAAAGGAAAATTAATAAAAAATGAGATAAGGAAGCAGGAGAACCAGTTAATGTAGATCAGGAATCTTTACTTTATTAGGCTTAATATCTTATTGCAATGACAATTTTATAATACTAGTTTTATTAAATGATAAACTTAATATACAATATATCTATACTTAATTTTTTAAAAATCAATGTCCAATTTTAATATAAAGGATAATTTAAAAAGGAATTAACTTATAATAAAACAATACATATTTTGATATTCAATTGCTTGGACATAATTATGCATGAACATATAATGATAGAGTTAAATGCTTGGATCTTTCAATAGAATCACCATGGCTCCCCATGGAGTGCTATAGTAACATATTACACTACTGTACTGCATATGGGATTTAAATATTGCAAGCATTGTCTCCATAGAAGAGGTGATTTTCAAAATACAGTATTTCTTTGAAAAACTTGAACAAAGCAAAGTACAATTTTCAATTGATTAATGTGGTGGTTTCATTCCTACAACACCAGAATATTTAAAGTGACAAAGCAGTCTTTGTGCACATGTAAAATGAGTTCCAGTTTTGGATAATTATCAACAGATTTTTACCCAGAATAATGTTGAATAGGGAATTCAAGTTATACAAATAAGGGGAAATATTTTATTGCACAAGACTGTCGTATGAATTTCAGGATATCAAATATCACTTGTCCCTTCTCAATAATTGCCCATAGAATCATCGAATCATTGTGAAATACAAAATATCCTTAAACATTTTTTTAATGCTGTCCAGGGTATGGTGTCCTTTCCATTTGAAGCCGCTATTATGACGTATTGTAGGAAATCATAAAGATATTGTCTTTTTTTTATTAATGTTATGATAGATTACAACTTTGTGAGATTTCAGTTGTACATTATTGTTAGTCATGTTGTGGGTACACCTCTTCCCCCTTTGTGCCCTCCCCCCACCCCCCTTTTTCCCTGGTAACCACTGATCAGATCTCCTTGTCAATATGTTAACTTCCACCTATGAGTGGAGTCATATAGAGTTCGTCTTTCTCTGACTGGCTTATTTCGCTTAACATAATACCCTCAAGGTCCATCCACGTTGCTGCGAATGGGCCAATTTTGTCTTTTTTTTATGGCTGAGTAGTATTCCATTGTGTATATATACCACATCTTCTTTATCCAGTCATCAGTTTCTGGGCATGTAGGTTGGTTCCACGTCTTGGCTATTGTAAATAATGCTGCGATGAACATAGGGGTGCAAGGGACTCTTGGGATTTCTGATTTCAGGTTCTTAGGATAGATACCCCGTAATGGGATGGCTGGGTCATAGGGTATTTCTATTTTTAACTTTTTGAGAAATCTCCATACTGTTTTCCATAGTGGCTGTACCAGTTTGCATTCCCACCAACAGTGTATGAGGGTTCCTTTTTCTCCACAACCTCTCCAACATTTGTCGCTCTGGGTTTTGGATGTTTTTGCCAATCTAACGGGTGTAAGGTGATATCTTAGTGTAGTTTTGATTTGCATTTCCCTGATGATTAGCGATGATGAACATCTTTCCATGTGTCTATTGGCCATATTTATATCTTCTTTTGAGAAATGTCTGTTCATGTCCTCTGCCCATTTTTTGATCGGGTTGTTTGTTTTTTTGTTGTTAAGCCGTGTGAGTTCTTTGTATATTATGGAGATTAACCCTTTGTCGGATAAGTGGCTTGTAAATGTTTTTTTCCCAATTAGTGAGCTGTTTTTCTGTTTCAATCCTGTTTTCCCTTGCCTTGAAGAAGCTCTTTAGTCTGATGAAGTCCCATTTGTTTATTCTTTCTATTGTTTCCCTCAACTGAGGAGTTATAGTGTCCGAAAAGGTTCTTTTGAAACTGATGTCAAAGAGTGTACTGCCTATATTCTCTTCTAGAAAACTTATTGTTTCAGGCCTAATCTTTAGGTCTTTGATCCATTTTGAGTTTATTTTGGTGTGTGGTGAAAAAGAATGGTCAACTTTCAATCTTTTGCATGTGGCTGTCCATTTTTTCCCAGCACCATTTGTTGAAGAGACTTTCTTTCCTCCATTGTAGGCCATCTGCTCCTTTGTCAAAGATTAGCTGTCCATAGATGTGTGGTTTTATCTCTGGGCTTTCAATTCTGTTCCATTGATCTGTGGACCTGTTTTTGTACCAGTACCATGCTGTTTTGATCACTGTAGCTTTGTAGTATGTTTTGAAATCGGGGATTGTGATTCCTCCGGCTTTGTTTTTCTTGCTCAGGATTGCTTTAGCAATTCGTGGTCTTTTGTTGCCCCATATGAATTTTAGGATTCTTTGTTCAATTTCTGTGAAGAATGTTCTTGGGATTCTGATTGGGATAGCATTGAATCTGTAGATTGCTTTAGGTAGTATGGACATTTTAACTATGTTTATTCTTCCAATCCATGTGCATGGAATGTCTTTCCATCTCTTTATGTCATCGTCAATTTCTTTCAAGAAAGTCTTGTAGTTTTCATTGTATAGATCCTTCACTTCCTTGGTTAAGTTTATCCCAAAGTATTTTATTCTTTTCGTTGCGATTGTGAATGGGATTGAGTTCTTGAGTTCTTTTTCTGTTAGTTCATTGTTAGTGTATAGAAATGCTACTGATTTATGTATGTTGATTTTATACCCTGCTACTTTGCTGTAGTTGTTGATTATTTCTAATAGTTTTTCTATGGATTCTTTGGAGTTTTCTATATATAAGATCATGTCGTCTGCAAACAGCAAGAGTTTTACTTCTTCATTACCTATTTGGATTCCTTTTATTTCTTTTTCCTGCCGAATTGCTCTGGCCAACACCTCCAGTATTATGTTGAATAGGAGTAGTGAAAGTGGGCACGCTTGTCTTGTTTCTGTCCTCAGAGGGATGGCTTTCAGTTTTTGTCCATTGAGTATGATGTTGGCTGTGGGTTTGTCATATATGGCCTTTATTATGTTGAGGTACTTTCCTTCTATACCCATTTTATTGAGGGCTTTTATCATAAATGGGTGTTGGATCTTGTCGAATGCTTTCTCTGCATCTATTGAGATGATCATGTGGTTTTTGTTTTTCATTTTGTTGATGTAGTGTATCACATTGATTGACTTGCGGATGTTGAACCATCCCTGTGTCCCTGGTATAAATCCCACTTGATCATGGTGTATAATCTTTTTGATGTATTGCTGTATTCGGTTGCTGTATTGTGTTGTCCTTATCAGGTTTGGTGATCAGAGTGATGTTGGCTTCATAGAATGTGTTAGGGAGTACTCCATCTTCCTCAATTTTCTTGAATAGTTTGAGAAGGATAGGTATTAAGTCTTCTTTGAATGTTTGGTAGAATTCTCCAGAGAAGCCCTCTGGTCCTGGACTCTTATTTTTGGGGAGGTTTTGATTACTGTTTCTATTTCCTTACTTGTGATTGGCCTATTCAGATTCTCCATTTCTTCCTGATTCAGTTTGGGGAGGTTGTAGGAGTCTAGGAAGTTGTCCATTTCTTCCAGGTTGTTCAATTTGTTAGCATATAGTTTTTCATAGTATTCTCTTATGATCCCTTGTATTTCATTGGTATCTGTTGTGATTTCTCCTCTCTCATTCCTAATTTTATTTATTTGAGATTTCTCTCTTCTTTTCTTGGTGAGTCTGGCTAAAGGTTTGTCGATTTTGTTAATTTTTTCGAAGAACCAACTCTTTGTTTCATTGATCCTTTCTACTATCTTTTTTGTTTCAATATCGTTTATTTCTGCTCTTATTTTTATTATTTCCCTCCTTCTACTCACTCTGGGCTTTGTTTGTTCTTCTTTTTCTAGTTCTGTTAGGTGTCGTTTGAGGTTGCTTATGTGAGCTTTTTCTTGTTTAGTGAGGTGAGCCTGTATTGCGATGAAGTTCCCTCTTAGGACTGCGTTTGCTGCATCCCAAATGATTTGGTATGTCATGTTCTCATTTTCATTTGTCTCCAGATAATATTTGATTTCTTCTTTAATTTCTTCAATAATCCATTGTTTGTTCAGAAGCGTGTTGTTTAGTCTCCACATTTTTGCACCTTTCTCTGCTTTTTTCTTGTAGTTGATTTCTAGTTTCATACCATTATGATCAGAAAAGATGCTTGATATTATTTCAACTCTCTTATATTTATTGATGTTTGCTTTGTTTCCCAAAATATGGTCAATCCTTGAGAATGTTCCATGTGCACTTGAGAAGAATGTGTAACCTGCTGTTTTTGGATGAAGTGTTCTATATATATCTATTAAGTCCATCTGGTCTAATTTTTCATTTAATTTTATTATTTCCTTGTTGATTTTCTGTCTGGATGTTCTGTCCATTGGTGTTAATGGTGTGTTGAGGTCCCCTACTATTATTGTACTGTTGTTGATGTCTTCTTTTAGTTCTGTTAAGAGTTGCTTTACAAATTTTGGTGCTCCTGTGTTGGGTGCGTATATATTTATAAGTGTCATGTCTTCTTGGTGGAGAGTCCCTTTTATCATTATATACTGTCCCTCTTTGTCTTTCTTTATCTGTTTTGCTTTGAAGTCCACCTTGTCTGATATTAGTATAGCGACACCTGCTTTCTTTTCATTATTAGCTTGGAGTATTGTTCTCCATCCCTTCACTCTGAGTCTGTGTTTGTCTTTGGGGCTGAGGTGTGTTTCCTGGAGGCAGCATATTGTTGGGTCTTGTTCTTTGATCCATCCTGCCACTCTGTGTCTTTTGATTGGGGAGTTCAATCCATTTACATTTAGAGTGATTATTGAGATGTGGGGGCCTACCACTACCATTTTATGTCTTGTTTTCTGGTTTTCTTCAATTTCCTTTGTTTCTCGTCTCATGGTTTAATCTGTTCTGATGAAGAGCTGCTACTCTCTGTTGTTGTCCTTCTACTTATCTCCTCTGCTCTTGGTTTTGTAGCCCCTTTCCTTTTTTGGATTTTTCAGGAATGAGGGTTTTCCTGAGGATTTCCTGAAGAGGAGGTTTTGTGGCAATGAACTCCCTTAATTTTTGTTTATCTGGGAAAGTTTTTATTTCTCCATCGTATTTGAAGGATATTTTCGCTGGGTAGAGAATTCTCAGCTGTAGGTTTTTGTCCTTCAGATTTTTGAATATATCATTCCACTCTCTTCTAGCCTGTAAAGTTTCTGCTGAGAAATCTGCTTATAGCCTGATGGGGGTTCCTTTGTAGGTTAGTTTCTTTTGCCTGGCTGTCCTTAGTATTTTCTCCTTGTCGTTGACTTTTGCTAGCTTCACTACTATATACCGTGGGGTTGGTCTTCTTGCATTGATAAAGTTTGGAGATCTATTGTCGCCTGAAGATCCATCTCTCTCACCAGATTTGGGAAGTTCTCAGCCATTATCTCTTTGAATAGGCTTTCTGCCCCTTTCTCCTTCTCTTCTCCCTCTGGTATACCTATAATCCTTACGTTGCATCTCCTAATTGTGTCTAATAATTCTTGGAGAGTTTCTTCATTTCTTTTTAGTCTTCCTTCTTTCTCCTGCTCTGCCTGCAGCATTTCTATATTCCCGTCTTCCAAATTGCTAATTCTTTCCTCCATATTATCAGCCCTACTGTTCAGTGCATCTAGATTTTTCTTAATCTCCTCTATTGTGTTCTTCATTTCCAGTATTTCTGTTTGGTTCTTCTTTATCGTATCAAACTCTTTTGTGACATAGCTCCTGAACTCGTTGAGTTGTCTATCTGAATTCTCTCTTAACTCATTGAGTATTTTAATGATGGCTGTTTTGAAGTCATCATCATTTAGGTTATATATTTCATTTTCTTTGGGATTGTTTTCTGTGTATTTGTTATTTTCCTTCTGTTCTGGAGATTTAATGTATTTTTTCATATTGCTTGATGTTGTAGATTTGTGCCTCCACATAGAGATAGAGATTAGTTGCTCCTTCCACTTGTTTCTGCTGGTGTGGTGGGGGAGCAGCTGTTTATACTGCACCAAGCAGGAACCCTATCCGCAGTTGCTAACTGGGCCTGGGCCCCTCCTCCTTGTCACAGTGGTCCTTTGGATTCCCTCTTCTGCTGTGGGGGCCATCACGGGGGGGCTTCAGGCTGCTGGTGCCTACTGTTGCAGCCCACCTAGATGTGCTCCCTCCTTGGGGTCTGCAATGGTGTTATGGGCTTGTCCAGCGGTCAGGGGTAGGATCACTTATATTTGCTGCTCCATCACTGTCGGCACCCACAAAATCTCACTTGTCCACTATGGGTCGCAGCAGAGCTATTGGCATCTTCTACAGTCTGTGGTTAGCTCACCTAGCTATGCTACTTTTGTCCCGGGGTCTTCCAGCCTTGTGGCTGCCGGATGGGTGCTCTCCACTAGTGCTGTGCAGAGGCTTCCGCTGAGGCTGCTGTGAACCTGTAGGGTTTCCCCCCAGGCTACGGAGCCGGGTCCCTGGAACTCCACCCAGCCCCAGTCCTGTTCCTGAGGAACTCGGGGAGACCTTTGCTCTCACTGGGGGATAGCTGGGGATCCTGATTTCAGTGGTAGCTGGTCAGCTGCTGCCCTGCCTGATATTCTCCTCTCCGGGACCCTCCCGGTGTTGTGGATGCTGGGCATGGCCCCTCTGCTAATGGCAGACAGAGAGTTTTGTCTGCTGTCCGGGCAGAACTCTGGAGCTTCCCCCCCATGCCACGGAGCCAGCCTCTGGAGCTTCACCCAGCCCCAGCCCTCTCTGAGATCTCCAGCAATCCCTTGCCCTGCCAGGTGGGCAATGGCAGCTGGGGGTTGCCTCGCCCTCTGGGATTCTCTCCAGGACTTTCCCAGAGTTGTGAATGCTGGGCGTGGCCCCTCCACTGATGGCAGACAGAGAGTTTTGTCTGCTGCCTGGGCGGAACTCTGGAGCTTCCCCTCCAGGACGCGGAGTTGGCCTCTGGAGCTTCACCCAGCCCCAGTCCTCTCCGAGATCTCTGGCAATCCCTTGCCCCGCCATGCAGGCAGTGGCAGCCGGGGGGCTGCCATGCCCTCTGTGATTCTCTCTGGGACCCTCCGGGCACCGTGGACACCAGGCGGGATCTCCCTGCCAATGGCAGGGCGAGACTCTCCCCATGGGCTCAGGTGTGTAACTCTGGAGTTTCCCTCTGCATTTAGGAGTAATTGCAGGGTGTTTAGGTCGGGTTCTGGTCACCTGTGTCCACCGTCACTCCTCTGGTGTGTGCTCGCTCCTGCCCTAGCTGTGTGTTGATCTTCTGGCGGCGTCTGTTGGAAGAAAGCCGCTTGCAGGTACTAGGCTGTTCGGTCGGGGTCGGAGAGTTTTCACCTATCTCTACCTCCTCCCAGAGGGAAGTCCGTCCACCTTCCGATGTATAGTCGTGTGGGTCTCTCAGACGTCCTGAGATGCTATCTGGATATCCTTTGTTAAGCGATGAGTGTCCAAATAATTGTAGACTCGAAGGGGGAGAGACAAAGAGGACTACTCATGGCGCCATCTTGGATCTTCCGGTCAAGATATTGTCTTTTAATCTGAAGCAGAGAGCTGTCAAGAGGATTTTGAGCAAAGGAGTCTTTTAAGCTGACATGTATTTGAAAATAATTACTTTTAATACTTAGTTGAAAATAGACAATAGTTATCAAGAGCAGAAGTCAGAAGACTAATCAGAAAGTTGTTTATAATAATTCAGGTGAAAGAGGATATTGGTTTAAATCAGTGAGTTAAGTGGATATGGTGTAATTCTGTAAATATTTTGAAGGCATAACCAGTAGGATTTGGCAAACTTTAGACTGTGAAAGGAAGGAGTCAAGATTACACCAATAGACTACAAGGAAAAAGTTACCATTTAGTGAGGTAATGAAGATTATGGGAGGGCAAGTTTTACATGGCATGATCAATCATTGAGCATTTATTGAGCATTGTCCATTTTGAGATTGTGATGCATAATAGACATCAAGCAAAAGTGTCTAGCACATGGCTAGATATAAGAATCTGGAGGTCATGGGGAGAAACCTTAACACAATGTCACCAATCAGTCAATATGAGAAGTTAAACCCACCCAGCTGCTGAAGCAGGACCACAAGTGGGGAGTATTTGGAGAGTTATGTGGAAATCTTTGCCTCTGTGTAAGACTGTCTCTGTGGATCCACAGCCAAGTATATAGTGGTGAGCCTAGGGGCACTGTCGATCAGCAGGACCAGCATCTAGGACATTTAGGACAAGAGGGGACATGGAGGAGAGCACAATAATGACAAATGGAAATTCATCACACCTCTCTGAATCTGGTAGTCACCACATCTGAACTCAACAAATATCTCCTAAGTGTTATGGCCAATGTTGCTATTATGCATTCCAAACCTCCCATGAGTTTCTCTTTTGGCTAATTCTCATTCAGAGACACACTGAAAAAGGGAATTCTTGAAAATTTAGTTTCTAGCCTAACTAAGTCACAGAGAACAGTCCACCACAGTCTACACCATGTCAGTTTGGTATCTGTACACATCATTTTAGACATATTTAACTTCCATATAAACAATAGATTTCAATCTAAAAGGTGCAGTTGTCCTTCATAAAACCCAAAACACTCTAGCTCACTCCCTCAAAGAGGATATGCAAAGTCTTACTTTATTCATCTTGGGATGATAATCATTCTTCTGAGTCACTTCCCTTTGATATTCTCTAACTTTGGTATCCTCTAATTTAAATACTGTAATGTAAAGTTGACTGCTATTAACATATCAACACATCTTCTCCTTAATGATAAAGGAATAGGAGTGGGAAAATAAAAATAACAATTGGCATATACACACATATATAAATGCTTTTCTTCATATACATAACACCCATGAGTATACACATACGCATACAGACACAGAAGGGGAAGACATAGCTGTAAGTACTGGTCCTCCTTACTGCAACTTGGAGCTGGTACTGATAATTTCCATTTTCCACTACCAACTTCATATTTCCTTTGGCCTCAGAAAGCACTTTGGATGACTATGGTTTCTTGACTGGTATTGTGACCCCAAACTTCATTCCTTAAGGGTCTGTACCATGAAGAGTCCTGCCTATCTGAGTTGTTGTAGTTTTCCATTAATTGTCATTATAATACATGGGAGTAGGAAGAGGCACCTCAGAAAGACTCCAGCATTTCACACACTCTTCTCTACTTGCATCCTGTCGCAGCAGCCACTTTCCCCTTAATAGTTGGGGAAGAGATTGACAAAGGAAGTGATGGATGAAGGAAAAAAAATAATAAATAAACTAACAAGGAGTTTTACAGTGTCCAGTGATGATTAGAAACCATGAACCAAGGCACATGATTTAACTCAATTTTTTTAAACATTTAAAGTTAAAAAGGCTTATAGAACAAACGTTGAGTTTAATATGGTATAAAGGCTCAATATAGATGAATTTTCTGAAGTAGAGTCTCCATCAAGGGAGGGACTGTGTGAAATATGAAACGAGGCAACAGCATGGACTGTAAAGTGAGAAATCGTCAGATTTTATAGGCCCCCTGATGGCAGCACTGCTATATTTCTTGCTTTAATCGGAATTGGCTCAGGAACTGGGTCAGTACAAGGCATTGAGGGGAATCTATCAATGAAGCAAATATAAAAAGCTGAAAGTTGAAGGAGCAGAGGTGGTAAAGTACATCGGGACTGACAATTATCTTGTTTCTTCTTGCGTTGCTTATTTGGCTTTCACAGATCCTGGTGAAAAAGTCTGTAGTGTAAATTATGGCTTGATTCTGATAGCCTAGCACAAGCTAAATAACTAATTTGCAATCCATTTTACAGTGCCATGGCATTTGTAGCTTGAGGCCCTGGCTATTTAATTTTTGCATATTTTAATAACAAATTAAGTCCTACAATGTTTACTGTGTCCTTCTGTGGCTTGCAGAACTTAGATCTTTGTCTTTTTCATGAATTATAGCTCCTCTGGCGTCATTAGCCTTTTTCGGTTGTGAACACCTGGAATGTTCAAGTTGTCCTTTGTAGCATGACATCCTCAGCTCATATAATTATGCATTAGCCCCAAATTTTATATCTTCCAAATGCTTTACAGCCTATGTTTTACTAGTTGCTGCTAAAAAAACAAACCTGTAAATCACCTCAAGATTATTATGTTTTTTTTCTTGTTTGTAGAGAGAATAAAACAACATGGAAACCAAGCAGTTCACAATCTTGGCAGGAATATCAGAGGCAGAAATCTGTATTTCTCTGGAACAGGAATGTACTCAATGTTCCACCCACATTCTACCTCAAAATTTGAACATGTTTTAGAGGAGTGGAAAGTTAAACAAGAACCCACTGAAAATAACTGAATTAATATTATAGGTAGAATTATTATTCTAGATAATTCAGTCCTTCCCTCCACTCATTGTTTCCCAAAAACCTATGGTTTTATTCTATAATACATATTAATCATTTTCTAGTTCTTCAGTTTTCTTTATCTTTGTAAATGTTTCTAGTGGCTGGAGAAAAGCTTAACAGTCTGAGGTGTTACTTATTTTTTTTCCGTTGCATAAACATGGCAAAACCTATGACTATTTTCAGGTTAGTGTTTCTTTCAAATTCTTCCATCTAATTTATTTTACTCTCAACCTGATCTCCACTTCTCTACATCCCTGCTGCACAGCTCTACCAAATACAAATCTAATATTTCACTTTAATATATTTTTGTATCCTGTAGCTCTCGGCTGTGCAGCAAAGCATCATATGTTTTAGCAGAGTCTTCAGCTGAACTGTGAATGTGGAAAAGCACAGATTTACACAACTCCAAAACCAAACATAACTCAAATATTAATTTTTTGTTGAACCGTGAACTGAACTCTTATTTTCTTATAAAATAGCCATTTAGAATGTCAGCTTTAAGTAGAACTGAGCCAATATATTTCTTTATTCCATTCAACTAGAGGATCAATTATTTTTCTGGTCTTTGAAATATGCCTCAAGCAGATCTTTTCATTCCTGTTCCTGTGCTCAATACCCTAAAACAGACCCTAATCTCTACACTTAATTCCTATTAGGGCTTTCCAGCTTCTTTTCCTGAAGTTCTTTAAGCAAAATAGTGTTCAAATGAATGTGCCAACCCCTCCAGTTATGTCATTCCTATGAGCCAACACTTTTAAGGCCATTGTAACACACTTTATCAAATTTGAATTCCTCAAGTACGCATTCATTCTTATCACCCTCTAATCCCCCATTGTCAATTCTGCTAGTGCTAAATGATTTATAATTAGGTTATTTCTATTTTGCAATGAATCAACTCAGACTCAGGGAGAAGTTAAATATCTTGAAAATGTCACTCATCTAGAAAATGGGTAAGCCATAAATTAACACACAATATGTTTGGTTTTTTATTTACGCTATTCCCATTACCTTATTCACATGTTATTACCTATTTTAGGAGTATGCTTTCAGTTATGATGGTAAACCCTAATCAAATTGAATTAAAAAACAAAGGAATATGTTCCTTGTAGCAAATGTACAGTCTCTAAACTGGACTGGTACAGAGACTTAGCATGTCCAGGACCTCATTTCTTGTCCTCCATTTCACAGTTCTCCTTCTTCATTGTTGACTCCATTCTTGGGAGGATATTCTACTCATGGTCCCATGATGGCTCCTGAACTGATTTATTTACATCTATATATGAATGACTATGTTTGAGAGAATTGTGATAGGACCAAAAGAGGTCAGCTGCCCATCGTTTAACAAAGCAATGTGGACAGTACTGATTTAGGCTTGAGTCACATTCCTTAGACCTACCTACTATAGTGGAATCAAATATGAAATGCATGAACTGAGCAAGGAAGTATGGACACTTGGATGAAAATTGAGGCACTCTTATCTGTAGAAGAGGAAATGGATGCTGGTTAATTAAACCCAATAAATGCTTACTCTCTGACAGTATATAAAATTTGCCCTTCTAAACCAATCCACATCAGTTGCAAAAATCCTTAATGATCCTTTCCACTTTTATTACTTTGCTCATACGCTTCTACACTAGAAAATTCTCATCTTTTCCTATCATCTGCTAAATCTAGTAATGCTTCCAGGCCTAAATTAAAAGAGTTTATGAAAACTCTCTTCATTACCCAAGTCCTACTGACCTTGTGCCTACTGAAATGCTATAGGATTTACAGCTATCATAGGTCTTTAAAATATAGTCTTTTAAGGTATATTCCATATTTGTAATGTTTGTAATACCTACACCATAAAAGCCCATTGAATCCAGCTCCATTTTTACTATGTTAGTTTAGATGAGTTACTTAACTTTCTGAATCTTAATTTCCTCACCCCTACAGGCACAATAATAATATTTACCCCATAGTGGTATTGCTGGGAGGAATAATTTATACACTACATGTAAAATTCTGAGAGCTACTCCAGGCATAGGTTAAATGCACAGAAAACATTGGCTATTTTACTTGTTAGACTCTACAACCACCATGATGCCCAATGACGTGCTAGTTGCTTATATAGTATATGCTCAATGAGTATATCTTGGATTTCCTGAAGCTAAACTAATGCTCAATCTGGTAAAGTTGCCTTTTGAAATACATCTGCCTAAAGGGCCAATCAAAATTCCTATGTAGGTTTTTTAAATTTCATAATCTTTAATCCTTTAAAATAGAATGTTTTGTTTAATCAACAAATATTTTCTAAAAACCATAGTATGCCAAGTACTAGGTGTTGCTGTTAGATCATTTAACAATATGTACATAGTCCTTGTCTCATAGAGCCAAGAGTCTAGGGCAATAGACTAAGGTTTGACATGGAAAAGTAAACAGGAAGTCACAAAATGTCACTCTGTTTCTATGATGGGAAGGTAAGGTTCAGAAATCTGTGGTTTTACTACTCATCTAGGTAGTTTTGATTAAAGCTAAGCTTTGAAAACTACTACACTTTGCTAAGAAATCACTTATTTCTTGTGTCTCAAGGAAAAAAATTATGTGTGACCATAGAGCATAGAATGGTACTTCAAACTTACTTATCCATTCATGAGTTTTAATGAATTCCTACTTGCATTCTCGGCCTACTGCATAGTAAGTGCTCATAAATGCTTTTTAAATATACAACTCATTAATAACTTGGAGGATATTCAATATTACCAACATTATAAGTCCTTTTATTTTCTTTAATCTAATTTAGTCTAATCCAGATGTTGGTTCTAGAATTGATGTTTTAAAAGTTCTTTTATATTTTGGATAACAGTTGTTTATCAGATGTGTCTTTGCAAATATTTTCTCCAAGTCTGTGGCTTGTCTTTTTATTCTCTTGTCATTGTCTTTTGCAAAGCAAATTTTAATTTTAATGAAGTCCAGATTATCAACTATTTCTCTCATGGATTATGATTTTGGTGTTATATCTAAAAAGTCATTGCCATAGCCAGTGTCATTTAAGTTTTCTCCTATGTTGTCTTCTAGGAATTTTATAGTTTTGCTTCTCACATTTAGGTCTATGATATATTTTAAGTTAATTTTTGTGAAGGGTGTAAGGTCAGTGTCTAGGTTCATTTTTTTGCATGTGGTGATGTCCAGTTTTTTCTGCACGATTTATTGAAAAACCTATCTTTGCTCCATTGTGTTTCTTTTGCTCCTTTGTCAAAGATCAATTGACTATATTTATGGGGGTCTATTTCTGGGCTCTCTGTTCTGTTCCACTCAACTGTTTGTCAATTCTTTCTCCAATATCACACTGTCTTGATTACAGTAGCTTTATAGTAAGTCCTGAAGTCAGGTAGTCTGGCCCTTCAACTTTGTTCTCCTTTAATACTGTGTTGGCTATTCTAAATCTTTTTCCTATTCATATACATTTTAGAATCAGTTTGCTATATACACAAAATAACTTTCTGAGATTTCAATTGTGATTGCTTTGAATCTATTAATACAGCTGGACAGAACTGACATCTTGACAATATTGAATCTTCCTATCCATGAATATGAAATATCTCTCCATTTATTTACTTCTTTGATTTCATTCATCAGAGTTTTCCTCATATAGATCTTGCACAGATTTTGTTATACTTATACCTATGTATATAATTTTTTGGGTGCTAATGTAAATGTTACTGTGCTTTTAATTTCAAATTCCACTCATTGTTGGTATATAGGAAAGTGATAGATTTTTGTATATTAACTTTGTATCCTATGAATTTCTATATTACTTATTAGTTCCGGAAGTTTTTGTCAGTTCTTTTTGATTTTCTCCATAGATGCTCGTGTCATCTACATCCTTCCTAATGTGTATCCCTTTTAGTTCCCTTTTTGGTCTTATTGCATTAGCTAGTGCTTTCAGTAAAATGTTGAAAAGGAGTAGTGAAAGGTGATTATTCTATTTTAAAATTACATTATAGCTGGCATAAAAGTTACATTCCACCAAGAGGTCAAGCATTCTTGATACTTTAGGCAAACTAAGAAAATAACTTCAATATTTAGAAAGCAAAAACAATCAGAATTGAATGAATGACTCTAGAAATTTCTATTTAAAGATGGCAATGTGAAGAATTATTTCTTATTTTCCATCTTTTAAAACTTACTATTAAGTATAACACCAAAATTAGCTTCTGAAAAATATTTTTTAAGGCAAATAAATTAATAGAAGCCATAGACAAATTATATGCCACGAGAATCTCAGAAAAAGACATAGAGAAGCTCAATAAGTGTATAGAAGAATGTTCAGCCTAAATAATAATTAAAGATATGCATTTTGAAACAATAATAAAATACTTTGTGTATATCTCATAGGTATTAATAGATAAATTACTAATATATTCTGCAAGAGACTGGAAAAATATGCACTCCCATCAACTTTTAGTGGAAGTGTAAATTTGCGTAGATTTTTGGAGAGCAAAAGCACACTGTTGACCATGATTGTTTTTAAATATGCATAGCCTTTGCTTCCCTAAAATTCCCCTTTAAGACTTTTGTCTTGTAGAAATTTCACTGTGAAAAATACGTGAGTTGAGAATATAATTAGTAACATTTTGTGTGATAGCAAAAATAGTTTATCAAAAGGAAAATAGCTAACAAAATTATGTATGAAATGAAATCTCAGGTGGCTATGAAAAGATCACTGGTATGGAAAGATCAGCAAATATGTAATGACTGCTTTATTGCATGATGCTAGAGGATAGTCATTCATATTTTTTAAATAGAGAAAAACACAGTAGCCCAACATTTTATGTGAAAAAAAAATCCAAGTTGCGTAAATATTTTTGTGCACATTAAGTATAAAGTGACAACTCTCCTTGAAACTACCAAAATCTTGCACAGTTCTTCAGCTATTACTGTGACTTTTGGAGGTCAGAAGTTCACACTATTGCTAATTTGATCTTTCTATACTTTCAGAGACAGGCATGGTAATTGCAAACCGGAGGCAATTTTAGCCAACTGTAGATGCAAGCATGTCAACACTAGATACTGGAAACAGGACTGAGATCAGGGCCTTTCTATTTTCCCTGTAAGTAGATTTCACTCAAAGTCTTAACACATTTTGTCCATAAAGAACTCTAATGTATCTTGGCTTACAAGCACAGTGCATTAAAAATGTTGCCAACTTTTTTTTCGATACATAAACACTGTTTACCACTGTCACTTAAAATTATCCATTAGAAACTTGCAAAGCACCAAGAGTGGAGAAATTCTTGTTTAGAAAAAGACAATTTAGACAAACACACATTTCTCAAGCTCTCTCAAATATTTTAGGCTAGAAAACAGGGAGAGAGGGCAGCTGACAATGGCCATAAAAAAGATAAACACAATAGTTCAGAAAGTATTGTAGTTAAAGTGTTTTAAATATATTTTATTATGCACATCTCTATTGCCAGCCTTGAAAACATCAGAATGTTTTTGGTTTTGGCTTTCAGCTTCAGTTAAGGTGAGGCAGAACGTCCTCCCATATGTAGCTAACAGATGTTATGAACTAACTCAAAAGCTTGTGTGTAAACAAAGACTGAAACTTTGATTATGGGAAAGAGTATTATCCTTTTATTTTTTCAGTTTCATTGAGGTGAAATTGACATACAGTATTGTATAAGTTCAAGGTATACAACATAATTTAATATATGTATATATTGTGAAATGATTACCACAATTAATTTAGTTAACAGCCATCATCTCGCAGTCACAATTTTTCTTTCTTATGATGAGACTTTTTAAGATCTTCCCTCTTAGCAACTTTCAATACAGTATTGTTAACTATGGTCACGATGCTGTACATTGCATCTCCAGAACTTATTTATCTTATAACTGGAAGTTTGTGTCTTTTGATCACCTTCACTGATTTTTCTGCACCCTCCTGCCCCTGCCTCTGGTCACCACCAATCTGTTCTCTGTTTCTATGAACTTGATTTTCTTTTAGATTCCACATACAAGTGGGATCATACAGTATTTGTGTTTCTCTGTTTGACTTATTTCACTTAGCATAATGCCCTCAAGATTCACCCATGTTGACACAAATGGCAGGATTCCTTCTTTATTATGATTGAATAACATTCTATTGTATCTACATACACCACATTTTCTTTATCTATTCATTTATCAATGGACACTTAGATTGTTCCCATGTTTTGGCTATTGCGAATAATGCTGTGATAAACAGAGGGGTACAGAGATTTCTTTGAAATAGTGATTTCCTTTCCTTCAGATATATACCCAGAAGTGGAATTGCTGGTTTTATGCCAAGATTGATTTAAATATTTTATATGTGCACTTTTAATTTATCATTTTTAATACTTAATCACAACTACTAGTAGATAGATTTTGTATATAAATTATTTTATTGAATATCATTCTAATATTTTAAAAAATATTTATTTAAAATTAATTTGATTTGAAGGATAATTTTTGTAACTTTTCCATTAGGATTTTTTTATGATGACATGAAAAACCATTGACTTGATTTATAAAAACCTAATCTAATTATTTTTTCATTGTTATCATTTGTAATTGATTTGTTGAATAACATACGCTATAGCTAAATCATCTATTAAATGTGGAGATGGCTAATTAATAGTCATGAAGCTAGGGTTCCCACTGACCAAAGTTTTCTATTGACCCTTCTATTTTCCCATGCCCTGAATACTGTCCTAATCTATACTTGTGCATTTGGTGACTTTGTCCATTTCTTTCCAGTTTTATTGGTTATATACTTACTACTGACTTTTCCCTTATGTACTTAGAGGCCAACTGTTGTCTTTTTCTAATTGTATATCTAAACACAGCATAATTGTCTAATTTTGCATGTCTCTCTCACTTATCCCCTTGCTTCAGACACCTTTAAAAGTTAGTTCAGTTTATCATCTATCATAAGTATTATTACAGTATTTTATGTAAAATTGCTTTATCTGGGCCTTTGAGAATAACTCTGATTTTAGTAACCATTTCTTCAGAATTCATGATATTCTTTTTTGGTAGTTTCTTGAGCAATATTTGTTATTTGACATTTTTGAAGAGTTCATAGATCTATGAATATTTAATTTTAAAAATAAAAAACAACATACCTATACTATAATGTACTAAGTATAACTGTATAAAATGCTCACTGTGTCACTGCATAGAGGAGCTTTGATAAGAGTGGTTATGCAAAAAAGACAGATATGGACATAGCTATAAAATCAGCTTAAATATTTGTAGTATTTAAATAATCTAGCAACTCTCACTTTCATGTTAGAAAGATGATAGAAACCAAAATGCATAAGGAAATATTACTATGATGTTTACAGTAACATGATACAGACAATCTGCCTTCTTTTAATACTCTCCATTGTTTAAAGAATGTCTAGAGAACCATACAAGGTCTTTGATGAACTAATTCCTGACTTTCTACTTTCTCCACTCACTAAAGACAGAAGTGTGGATTTGGAAACCTGCGGAAAAGAGATGAGACAGGGAGACAGTGTAATATTTAATATGAAAGTTGATAGAGCTTGCACCAAGGCAGTAGGAATGGGAAAAGTATAGTGGGATTCAAGAGACCCTTTTGAAATAGAATTGAAATACTTTGATTATCAGTTGGAAGTAAGAAGAATGATTGTAAAAAGATTTATAGAGCAAAGAGAAAGTGCATATCTTTTCCTTGAGACAAAGCTCTGGTTAGTAATGAGATCCTGAAGCAACATAGAAAGATGGCAGATCTAGCTGAAGGTGTTGCATTTGGGATCAGGCTAATGGTGTGAGCTCAGCTTACACATTCTTGGAGGTTTTTTTTGCTCAGGAATGAGAGTTAAACACCAGGTAGAAAAAAAATAGCATGTCAAACAGTATGCTTAATATTTAGCAAATATATTGCCCGTTAAATGGAATGCAATTTGAGAAGTAGAGTTTGGAGTCTATAGACTTGTTTCAGAAATTGGAAAATATTTCAATGTAGGAGGACTTTGTGATAACTCAAGGTGTTATAAAACAATACCATTGGGTCTTAAATTGTGTATTCATGGAACATTGAGGAGCAACTTACACAAAATCCAAATAATGTCATTTTCCTAATTTGACAGTACACAAAAAAATTAAAACAAATATTAATAAAATGTCTCAATTTTGTTTCCCTGATCAATATTTTTCAACCTTTGACACCTAGCAAGAAACAAAATAAATGAGAAAAAAACAAAAGCTAAATAATATTAATGGAAATGTCAGAAATATGGTTACAAGAAAACCTTGTATGTATTACTTTTTAGTTGTAGGAACTTGCTTACATATAGCCATGTATTTTGTTAGTACAGTTGTTGCTATTGCACGGAAATGATTAAATATATCAATTATCCTGAAATTCTTTAAACAGCACCATGACTTCCAGACTCACTTCCTGCCCCCTAATAAGTATGAATTACAGCTGGGAAGATCTCCTGAGAAGAACAAGCGAGGACTGAAATGAATAAAGAAGCAAAAAGGAGAGAAAGGTAGGAAAGCCCCATGCAAAGTTTCTGTGTTAGCATTGATTATTTCATTATTGTATCTTTTATCTTCAACTCCACTATGAAGTGGCATAAATAATAATTTCAATTAACAGGGGAGAACATGAAATTCAGAGATTCAGTTATTTTCCCTAAGTCTCACAGCAAGCAAATATCTGAGATAGTTCAGTGTGATTTTAAAGTCTGTTTTGCTCTCCAAAAGCTATGCTGTCTTGAAGACATAAAATCATGAGTGGTTAATTAGCTAAACTCAATAGTACATGAACAGATTCTAGTTCACTTAAAACTTAATGGAAGAACATGACTGATACTTTTATTGCTGGGTGGGCCAGTGCTACTGTTTTCATCTCCTTATATAGTTCAAACTTACCTAGTAAGGCTTGTTTTGCTCAAAAACGAAAAAGGTTGAAAAAAAATGCAAGCTTTCAACTAGAATGAAATAAGAACATGATAAAATTCTAGAAAATCAAGGAGGATTCAAGTAAGATAAACTCAAATCTAGTGGCTTCATTTCAATATCCTAGAATTAGGACGTTCTCCTTGAAGTAGGGTTAAGTTTAATGCATGACCACTTAATTTAGGCCTCCATTAACCACACTTGGTGGAGTGCGTCTGCCGTTCATTAGAATAAGAACTTTCCTAAAAGGTCTGGCATATTTAAATATAGCAGCACTATTTTAATATTGGGACTGAAGATGTGAGCCAGCTCACAAAAATAAAAAAATTTACTATGGTCTTTGATTAAGTGACAAAATGGCCTGGAATTAATTCCAAGGTCAGATATTTGCCCCACTGCATACAATTTTTCTCCCCAGTTCTGATCTCAGCTTGGTAACAGAATCTTAGACTGCTCCCTTTCTGTGATCAGATTCTTAGCTGAGATCCCAGAAATTACTAGGCCTGGTTTCTTTCATTGCTGCCCATCCAACCATATGCACTCACATTAGGACAGCTAACACACTTCTACCTTCATCATATCAACTCTAAGGCAAAAAAGCAATGTTTCTAGCTTGAGCTCTGATGTTGGAGTGCACAGATGTTGTGGCTAAAACATCTGAAAAGTAAACTTCCAAGATACAAGATGAAACTAGAAACAAATCTGGGATATTTAAATAAATCCCTGAATGAAAATCTTAAACCTTTGGTTTTAAGGGAGCTTGTGACAGTTTGGCCAGGGCCGTGTCTCATTTATCTTTACAGCATTAAGCACAGCACATTGCTGAATAAATGTTCAATCATCAGGTGATTCGTTGAAAGGAAATATCAATATCAGTCTGGGTTCTTAGATCTAAGCAAATGAAACTGTCTCTTGCTGATTCAAGAAGCAAAGGAATAGACTGAGAGATTTGCTGAAGAGATTGGGACATGAGACTTGTGAAATGGATGAGAACAAAGGAAGCTGTGTGGAAGGGAGGACCACAGAACTGCTCCAGAGAGTGAGTTTAGTGAAAACACCACAACCTCTGTTATGAACCACAGATACCATAGCACGCGCCATCACCATGACTCATGCTGGGCGCCTGGCTGTCTCGAGCTTTGCTGTCACTAATTGTCCCTAGAAGCTAAATGTGACCGACATCATTTGGCCACTTCCAGTATTAGGTCCTTCTCTGATCATGTCTCAACTGTTCTGTCCAACTTTAACATTGTACTCTATTAAAAAAAAAAACACCAGAGTAGAAGCTGGGGTGGTTAAAGGAGAACAGGTTGAAATATTTAGCTTGAGAAGTAGGATAAAAGCTGTTTTAAATATTTAAAAGACATACATATAGACTGATTTTAAGTTTCTCAGAGGATGGAGCAGAAAAATGAATAAAAATTTGGGGAAGGCAGGATTTATTTTTAATATAAAAAAGCCCAAAATTGGAATGGGGAAGATTCCTGCTCCTAGGAATAATTATGCAGGAACACAGGGGTCACCTTCTAGGGACATCAAGGAACAAATTGCTGTTTGAGTGTGCACCTGGACTGCCTAACTGATAACAGCAACTTCATTCTAAGTCTCCACAGTCCTTTGATCTCTGCCTTTGAATTTCATGTAAAATAGTTTACATTGCTAATTGATCTTCAAGTTGAAGGAAATTTTACATTTGTACAAAGGAACAAAATTTCTCTCTAGTCTCTTGAGCGTAATTATTTATGTGCAATGCTACACCATAATTATTTCTCGGTACTTTTCTTAACAATTCATGATATGGACAGACGCATCTCAACTTGGTGTGGCTATTGGATTGTTTTAGAAATGGCTATTGAAGACACATATCCTGTGTGTGCTTTTGGAATTGAGTATTTGGATTTTCATTCAAGTGGTTTGTTCGATACTATAGACCATTTCATGTACATTTTAGCATGATTATTTAACTTTTTATTTTGAAATAACTCCAAAAGTTTAGAGAAGTTGCAAAGTAGTACAAAGAATTCCTCTCCTCCCTTTGCTGAGGCTCCCCAAAAGTTAATATTACTGTATTTGCTTAGTCATTCTTTTCACTCTGTGTGTGGGTGTCTCTGTGTATGGATGACCGTGTTGTCAAAGAAAAATTGCACTAATGGAGTTAAACACGCAAAGACGACTTTATTCAAGACTATTGCAATAGAGGAGAGAGATTGAACTCAATTTCTCTGAAACAAAAGACTGGAGGATTTTAAAAGCTGGGGCGGCTTTAATGGATAAGTGCCGGATGACATTAGGGGAGGTCAGCCAATGTGATTAGACCACCTATGTTTACTAATTGGTGCTGATCTAAGTTAGGGCTCCTACACTTCCACAGAGATGGGGGAACAGGGACTCTATCTTTCTTGATGATTACATTTCAAAAGGGTGACTCCCTGGTCCTTGAAAAAGACATTGCTGGGTTGTAAAGCTGGCAAAAGGCCTTGAGGTAATTTACACATCTAAGAGACAAGAAAAATATTATAATTGTGAGTTTTCTAAAGTAAATGCTCTGAGAAAAGTGAAGCCAGGGGCCTATACTCGGAAGAAATCTGTCTAAAGTTGAGAGGAATGGTAAGGCCATGTTGGTTGGTGTGTGTATATATGGGTCATGGTGATGGTACAAACTATGACGCCCAGGGTTCGAAATAGTAGATGACTATGCATACACACATGCACATACACATGAGCATATGTGTGTACATTTATTTTTTTCCTGAAATGTTTGAGAGTAAATTGCACCGTACCTCTTTAAACATTTCAGTGTGTACTCATAAAACAACATTCTCTTACATACATTCTCATATATATATTTTCTTCCATAGCATAGCTATTGCATAATTATTAAAATCAAGAAGTTTATTTCTCGTGTTTTTCACAACAATCCCAGACTGGACAGTTACTGTTAGGCTACATTTTACAAATGAAAGAACCATGCACATTGACATTTGGCCCCAAGATTGGGGGCCAAAGATATTCCACACATTCTATCAACTTTAGTAAAGAATAATTCTTTAAGATTTACTACGTTGTGTTTTCTTCTTATCTTAGGATGCTGAACAGTGATTGAAACTGGTTAGGCATGTTTGTAGCTAATGTGAAGATTTGTATTCTAGTAATATCAAGAGAATACATTTTCTATCAAGGTCTCTAGAATTTTGGAATTCCCTACTACTTCTGGCTGTGTCAGAAAACTGAGTAGGTTAAATTTAAACACCTGTGGTGAGACCCATATGTTTTATTATGGTTTTGCCCAGGTTGACGTAGGAAGCTTAACAAAAGCAAGGGAGTCCCTTCCATTATTAACGATTCTCTAGGCCTTTAGCCACATTCTGGGAGCCATAGAAATCAATAAATGAAATATTCATTAAAACATTTAAATTATCAATATTGTATAAACAAAGATGAAAGGAACCACATTGTATGAATAGGGTCTCATTGGGCTGAGTTTATCATGTTAAAGTTTTCCACAAAAACTGACAGTTTTTGAAATCATTAGTAACTCGGAGGATGTATTATTTTCTTTAAGTGTCCGTGGGTCTTCAGTTTGGCTAGATACAAAAATGCACAGATGTCAGAGTGAACATTATATACATATATTACACATATCAGTAAGGAAGACAAGGAAATTATCTTTCATTTTACTGTTTCTAATAATTTGCATTTGTAAACTTCTAGACACAATCTGAGGTTTCTAAAATAGATTTTAACAGCATCCTATTAGCTTTTGGATACGCAAGCTATCTGAATTGTTGTGTAGGAATGTTGATTCAGGGCCAGGCCCAGTGGCCTAGTGGCTAAGTTGGGCATGCTCTGCTTCGACAGCCAGGGTTCAGTTCCTGGGTGCAGACCTACACCACTCATCTGTCAGTGGCCATGCTGTGGTGGCAGCTCACATACAAAAAGAAGATTAGCAACAGATGTTAGCTCAGGGTGAATCTTCCTCAGCAAAAAAAGGAAAAAAGAAAAAAGGGAGCTGGCCTGGTGGCGCAGTGGTTAAGTTTGCACATTCCTCTTTGGTGGCCTGGGGTTTGCCAGTTCAGATCCCAGGTGTGGACCTACACACCACTTGTCAAGCCATGCTGTGGCAGGCATCCCACATAAAATAGAGGAAGATGGGCACAGATGTTAGCTCAGGGCCAGTCTTCCTCAGCAAAAAGGGAGGATTGGCAACAGATGTTAGCTCAGAGCTAATCTTCCTCAAAAAAAGAATATTGATTAAAAGTCTCCATCAGGAGTTGACGCACTTTCTTTGTAAAGGGTCAGATAGTAATATGTGGGTTTTGCAGGCCATGTATGGTCTCAATCATATATCCTTTTTTGATTTCTTTTACAACCTTATAAAAATGATTTTTAGCTCAAGGGCCATAAAAATCACTCTGGGGGTTGTAGTTGGCCCATGAGTTTGCCCTTTTGCTGATCCCTGGTCTAGATTATCCATATATTCAGCTGCAAAAGATTATAATAGCCATAATTTCTTTATGTGGGATAGTAGAGGTTCTTAAAATTTTGCTTAAGGAATTGATTGCCTTAATGTAATTCAGTAGCAAAAATTCTAAAATGCATTCTACTGCTGACCCCATTGCTGAAATGACTACCAAAATATTAGGGCTGGATAAAATGAAAGGCTAAATTCAAGTTTAGAAAATATGTAATTAATGTGTATCAACCTTTTGGCATTTTTATGTAGGTAAACTTAACCTGTTCAAGCTTACTATAAATCAATATCTAACTGAATATGGAAAATGTAGTGCATTTCGTACAATACAGTTTCCTAGTGATTGTGTGTGTGTGTGTGTACATGCATGCATGCATGTGTGTCTGATTATACTATGCAATTGCTATTACAATCCTTAGTTAACCGACCATAATAATTATTGGTAGATCCAATCTTGGTTGCAAAAGGAATAAACCTGACCTGAGATGGGCAAATATGGTTTATTTTACTCACCACTATATAAGTAGTGTTTTAGAAGAGTGTTTGGCATGGAAGACACTAAATAAATATTAAATGAATGAATAGAAAGAAGTTCTCATAATCAAACTATTGATATCAGTGAGGTCTCAGTGGCCAGAGAGTAAATCAGGCCTGAAGTAACAAAGGCACCAAACAGCAAATCAGGACAAGATTCAGATTCCAAGAAGAAAACAGGGATTACTTCTGGAAGAAGGATATGTGGCAGGAGTTGGGTCAGGGTAGAAAAAGTCCCAGAACTGCAACTCAGATGTGAGAACAGAGGAGACCACGCAGAATCCCTGTTCTCCTGGCCTCCAAACCCTTGTTTTCTGACTTGGCCAGCGCAGAGCTGGCCTCAGAGTGCGCCTTGAGTTGAACCTATAAGGCGGGATCTTGTGGTTTCTCTGAAAAAGGACAGACATCTTTGATTCTCAGAAGGCAGCCCAGAGTCTAATATCCAGCAGTTGTTTACTACTTGACTAATTTGAGAGATAACTATGGTGGAAAATGAGTCAAGCAGATCATTAAAGTGGTGTTTTAGAAACTTATTTATATTTATAAAATATCACAAAGTTTTTATGAAAGGACAACTGAGTATATTGGGACTCATGGTGATTAAGTTTAGTACTAAATATCATTTCCTTTCCATGATGATTTATAGTTATTAATTTACTCGTTAATCATTGATCATGATTTTGATGTTAATTCTTTGGATGTTAGGACTAACATCAGTAAGAACCATGAACCTTTTTTCTCCTGTTCTTACAAAAGTATAGTAAAATATGTGATAAGAAAATATCATTTAAAGATAATATCACATATTATGAACAGTAGTAGAATGTGTGATTTCTACAATAATAAATCTGTACAAAAACAAAAGTACTTAATTTTATTTCACAGACAAGGCTGAGTTAGGATGACTTTCTATTCTTTCAAAACCAGGAATTGGCAAATTGATCATAAAGAAAAAACAGAGTAGAAATTTTTGTAGACAATTTCTAAACAAATCTATAGTGCTGTTTGCAATGAACTATGGGTAACAGAAAATAGTTGAATTGCCCTTTTACGTTGCTTGATTTTCCTGAATTCCATCCAGCCTAATAGTTGCAGTATTTCACACCATTCTTAGCATATCATAGTAATCCAATAAAGAGATTTGAATTGATTTGCTACAAAACCAAAATCCTGTGTGAAGTTTCAAACTATAATTGAGTGGTGCCATGAAGCTAGCCCCAACCAGCTACGCAAGCAAATTGTTAAATTTTCAGGAAAGATGCAAGACCTTATTGAACAATTAAATTGTATGAACTTAAAATGAAATAAATTATCATAAAATCAAAAATAATACACACTCAGAACTCATCACCTCCCAATCATTTTATTATATAATACTACCTCTGATCCTAAGGTTATGTCTATTATTTCCGATTGGTGGAAATGCTATATAACAGTAAATTATTGCACATACCTTCCCATTTCTTCATTCAATGATGTCTTTGTGTAGCATGAAATATGCCATTGCGGAAATATTTACACCAAAAAATTAGCAAATGCTATAAATCAGAGCTATTTTCCCCTAGAGAATCAATTGCTAAACATTTACTAGCATATCGATTTTCACCAAAGATAATTTTTTTTCCATTTGTAGGATGACCATATAAATGAGACAGAGATTGGAAAGAGAGGATTTGACCCAAAAGATCACAAGGTTTACTTGTAATGATATGTTTATGTAGATTTACTTATGAAAATAGGTGGTCTAAATTAGGTAAAAACACAGAAACAAACATTTTACTTAAAAGGACAGTCAATTCTCTATTTACAAGCCTTGATAAGGTACATCAACCAATATGTAATTGTCTCTACACAGCAGATAGACGAGCTATCACAGTTGCTATGTGTGAATGAGCGGTATTCACAAAAGTTCAACTTTTTCTCAGCCTTGAAAATGTCAAGCATATGTTTTTCATTTTGACCCCTATGTTGACCACTGTATTAGTAATTATGAACGTGTTATCAGTGACACCAGCAAGCTTCCAGAAGGCCAAGTTGGATTAAAGCATTCAGTACATACAGTAGAAGCCAAGGCTGGAGATTATTGCCGTGTTCGAGCAGCCTCTTTGCTAGATTTACTTCATATGGAAGGAAACAATTTTGGCAGGCTGGCATTCATCAAGAGGAAAAGAAAATTTTGAGGGAAAACAGATTCAAGATTAGTTTCAAGATTAATTTATGAATTTTTCACTGTTAATCATTGGGTTTGTATGACCGTGACAAATTATAAAAGAAAACAAATTAAAATGAAAGAGAAATTAAACAAAAATTTCATGTACAAAATCCAGAAATACAGATATTTATATGCATGTATCTATGTGAACATATTTGCATACATGCACAATAAGATATAAGAAGCATTTCCCATCTTATTATATAAGCACTTTTCCCACATAGTGACAGTAGTTGTCTCTGGTCGTGGCATGTTTGGTAATCTTACTTTCTGCTTTTTCATTTTAAAATCTATCATTTAAAGTTCTTGCCATTAGTGTACATCATTTCATTATAAAAGAAAACAAATTGAAAATAAAGAGAAATTCTAGAAACTCAAACATTTATGTTTTCAATTTCTTCAAATTTGACATGAAGTTAGATTACTCTTAAGTTCTTGAAAAATATAGAATTTAAAACAAGAAGCCAAGGCTGCTCTTTTAAATACAATAACATTATTTTTCTGTCTTAAAAAACTAAGAAGGAAACAATTCTGAACAACATATATATCGATATGATACTGTTCTTTTTGCAGTTTAAGGCAGTATAAAACAGCAGTTAAAAGCATGAGCTTTGAATGCTGGCAGATGCAGCTTCAAATCTCACTAATCGTTTACTGTGTGATTTTGAGGCAACGTATTTAACCTTTCTCCTCCTTGTTTTCTCAACCTTAAAGTAGAAATATAAACTTTACCTTGTAGGAATTTCATGAAGATTAAATATGAAAATATGTCCAGCATTTAACTAGCAATCAATAAATAATAGCTTGAAATATCCCTAAAAGAGGGAAAGGTATTTCAGAAATATATCTGAGCAGATTGAAATGGAACTCCAATATTCAATCTTGAAATTCTCTTGTAACATTAGAACAAATTACTTTCACATTAGAAAATTAAATGTTCAGACCTCTGATATTTAGAATGATAGCCATGACACAAGTGCTCACTATAAACTAAAGTAAATTATGCTGCCAGGATATTGTATAATCTTTGTTGCTCTCATTTCTGTTTCTGTATTGTTTCTATCCTTCTGAACCAGCAGGGAGCAAAGTTGCATATGTTGTTCCAGCTGCTGTTGCTGCAGGCTTTACAGATTGGCATTAACTTGTAAGACTGATATATGGAGCCAAGAATCTGTTTGAATTTTTTCACAATGGGATTACATGGCAAACTGTTATTTTGCAATATATGAGTCTGGATATTGCCTAGATTTGTTTCAACTTAATGCTTTCTTCAAATGTGGCTGAAGTCCAATTCCATTTGATTTATACAGTCATCAAATATGTATTGAGAGACTATATGTGCTGGGTATAATTCCTGGAACTAGGAATCAATGAACAAGGCAAATACGTATATTTTATGAAGCTTATCATTTATGTGTGAGGGGAGATAATCATAGTAAATAAGTAATTCATATGTTAGAAGATGAGAAGTACTTTGGAAAATAATACAAAGTAAGAGAAATTATATAAGCTACAATTTACATTACTTAAGTCCTTGCACAAATCTCACCTTGGTGACATCTCCCCTGACCACACTATATCAAATTGTAAACTTTTCCAGAACCCAAACTCCAATTCCCCCACACTTGCTCTATGTTCTCCATAACAATTACCACTGTTGTTACTACTTATTATATTTCTTCTCTCTCCCATGTGAATGTAAACTCCATGAGTGAAAACATATTTGTTTGCTTTGTTCTTTGTCTGTTTTATTCCTACTTTAGGCAAAACCACTAGTAACTGTTTCCATGACGTGGCAGAAAACCTTGAAAACTGATCAAGGAGCAGATGATGAAGGACCGTGTTAAGGAATTTCGCATTTATTGCACTGGGCATTGTGAGCTACTGAGCACACAGCATAATCTGTTTTGCACTTCAGAATGATCATTTCATTCTCTGAAAGTATGAGGGATAGATGGAAGGGAGGAGAGGTTGGAGGCTCTTGGAAATGATGATTGCCTCCTCTAGGTAGTGGCAAGGAGGCTATAGAAGATGTGATGAAAAAAAGATGAATAGGACTTGCCAATTGGAAGTTAGAAGAGAAAAAAAAGAAGTTAGAAGGACTTTCAGGCTTCAAGTTTCAATGACTAGATGGATAGTGATGCCTTTAAGTAGACAATGAAATAAGAAGACAGGAGGAGGGACACATTTGAGAATATGTGTTCAGTTAACACATTCTGAGCTTGAGTAAATACATGAGACACTCAGGCAGAGGAAGTAAACTCTTAATCAGGACTGGAGTCTCAGACTTAGAAGGACTGGAATTCTAGCTTTGGTGATCATAGCGTATTGGTATTAGTTGAGTTAAAAGTGTGGCTGAAAAAATAACAATGTTTCATATGCTAGGAAAAAAGCAAATAAAAAGGATATTTTTTTTAAAAGGCACGGTGAAACCCCATTGGCAGGACAATCCAGAGCACAGGTGAAATAACTCTCTATCTCTGAAATAGACCAGGAGGCTATAATGACGCTTACTCCTGTTCCTGTTGAAGTAGCCATAGGAAACTTCCTTGTCTCGTCTCCACTTGGCCTAGGTACACGTCTTCGTAATAATTGTTCTAAGTGAGCTAACCTTCCTTCTTTCATTCCCCTTTCATGTCTGTGTACTTCAGGATTTCGATGGTGCTGGGTTCTGCTACAAATCAGCTAAAGACCTGAGCTAAAGGCACACTTGGTCAACACCCCGGGATTCCACCTTCCACCATCTACCAAATACCCGAAACCCTGCTTCACAGGCGCCTGGATCACTGCTACTCTTTTCCAAAGACTCCTAATCTGATGCTTCTCTGCAGAAATTACTCCATAGCAGGTTGTAAATCAATGATTTGGATTCTCTCTTCTAAATTGTAAATCCCTTGAGGGATTAAAAAACACGTATGCCAAAAGAGGGTTTTCTATTGCTTCTTCGTCCTTCTTGTGCACTCACCTGGAAAGTTCACCTGTACAATCCATCCTTTTAGTTTCTATACCTGAGCTGCTGAGCAATCTTGAGGAAATCACACATTCATGCTCATAAGGATCATCATATATGTATTTGTTAAAAATTTTCACTGAAACCTTATCACTGATGGGCAAAGATTTTCATGTTTTCCATTTTTTTCCCCCACATTTGCACAATTGCTGGTTAACTTCTTTAGTGATTTCTGGAAGCCCAAACTCCAACACCACTGACTCCTTGTAATTCAACAGAACTCAGTCCTCTTACTTCACGGAGAAAATATAGGCCATGAATTCCTTCATCTTCTTACCCACCACTGATGTACATCCGTCATCCTGATCCATATTATATTGGAAAAATGTATCCTATTCCTGTGCTAAGCTAAATTTTTCAGTAAAAACCATCAAAATTATAATACTCTAATATCATATCATCTTACACATTTTCTACTTTATTCTTTTTCCTAATTATTTCTCTTCACCATTATACTTGTATTTCCAATTCTGTGATTGATGGCATACAACAATTTTTTTCTTGACTCCTTTTTCCCCATCTTTATTTTCTTCCTTATTGTATTTTTCTCCTTTCATAGCTAAACTTGTTACAGTCTTTCTTTATCTCCACTTCTGAACATCAAATTCTCTCCAATGCACTGCATTATGGTTTCTGATATCCTCTAAAATTGCCTTCTAGTGATAGACCCAATGGAAAAAAAAAGTCCATTATCTTATTTCATAGTTCTTCTCTAGAGTTTGATGCTTTTTTGTAGCTTGGACCTTCTGAAATAAAATTCTAATTGGCTGCTGGTGTGCTATGCACTCCTTTTCTGTTTGTTTGTTTCTCTTCTGTCTACAGTTCCTTTTTCTCAGTATCCTTCTATTATGTGCTGAATATTTCCCAAAGTTCCACTTTTAGGTCTCTTTGTGAATAATTGGTTTTCTCTCCCTTAGCTTTAAATGTCTCAGTCTTAGTCCAAATTATTCTCTTGAACTCCAGATTAAAATATTCAGCAGCTCACTTCTCCCATTGAATCGTCGCTTGATTTTCCTAAGATATTTAAAGCAGATTGTATTTCAGGCAGAGCTCATCATATCTCTCATCTACCCATGAGATACTTGTGTCTTCTTTTTATTCCATACCTTGGAGAAAGACACCACAACCCCAAACCAGAAAACTGAAAATAATTCTAAACTCTTTCTTTCTTTTTTATTGGGTCTCACAAACAGTTTGTCAGTGTTGTTTCCATTCTGTCACCTTAAAATCTCCTTATTTTCTTTCAATAAAAAATTCTAAAGCTTTATCCTAGATCATCATTAATATCTCTCCATTATGGCACTAGCCTTCTGACTGGGCCCCTGTTTTCAGTTTCACTTTTTATAATTCTATCTGCTGCTTCCAGAGCAAGTTTTTAAAAATAATAATTATATCATGTCTGTTTGCTATGGAATATGTTTTAATGTTTCTCTGCTTTCCTCAGCATTTAAATTCTATTTTTTTAATATAATATTGAAGTCTTACTGAAGCTTATTCACAGTCAGTCTTCTGATCTCCTATTTGGCCTGATCTTTTTTTTTTATTGTGGTCATAATACTTATAACGTTGTGAAATTTCAGTTGTACATTAATACTTGTCATATACCATATAAGTGTGCCCCTTCATCCTTTGTGCCCACCCTCCATCCCCCTTCCTCCTGGTAACCACTGATTTGTTCTCTTTGTCCATAAGTTTGTTTATATTCCACATATGAATGAAATCATACAGTGTTTGTCTTTGTCTGGCTTATTTTCCTTAACATAATGCCCTCAAGGTCCATCCACGTGGTTGCAAATAGGACAATTTTGTTTTTTTTTATGGCTGAGTAGTATTACATTGTATATGTGTGTGTATATATATATCACATCTTCTTTATCCAATCATCAGTCGCACACTTGGGTTGCTTCCACATCTTGACTATTGTGAATAATGCTGCAATGAACATAGGTGTGCATAAGTTTCTTTGTATTGTTGATTTCAAGTTCTTTAGATAAATACTCAGTAGTGGGATAGCTGGGTCATCTGATATTTCTATTTTTAATTTTTTGAGAAATCTCCATACTGTTTTCCACAGTGGCTGCACCAGTTTGCATTCCCAACAGCAGTGGATGAGGGTTCACTTCTCCAATATTTGGGTTGTTTTTGTCTTGGTGATTATAGCCGTTCTAACGGGCATAAGATAATATCTAAGTGTAGTTTTGATTTGCATCTCCCTAATGGTTAGTGATGTTGAATATCTTTTCATGTGCCTATTGGCCATCTGTATATCTTCTTTGGAAAGATGTCTGTTCATATGCTCTTCCCACATTTTTTTTTTTTGGTTTTTTTTTTTGAGGAAGATTAGCCCTGAGTGAACATCTGCCACCAATCCTCCTCTTTTTGCTGAGGAAGACTGGCCCTGAGCTAACATCTGTGCCCATCTTTCTCTACTTTATATGTGGGACGCCTACTACAGCATGGCTTGACAAGTGGTGCATCAGTCCACACCCAGGATCCAAACCAGCAAACCCCAGGCCGCTGAATTGGAACATGTGAACTTAACCACTGCACCACCGGGCCAGCCCCTCCTCTGCCCACTTTTTGATTGGGTTGTTTGCTTTTCGGAGTTCGGTTGTGTGAGTTTTTGTATATTGTGGAGATTAACTCCTTATCGGATATATGATTTGCAAATATTTTCTCCCAGTTGGTTGGTTGTTTTTTCATTTTGATCTTGATTTCCTTTGCCTTCCAGAAGCTCGTCTGATGAAGCCTCACTTGTTTATTTTTTCTTTTGTTTCCCTCTTCTGAGTAGATGTGGTATCTGAAAAGATCTTTTTAAATCTGATGTCAAAGAGTGTACTGCCTATATTTTCTTCCAGAAGTTTTATAGTTTAAGGTCTTACCTTCAAGTCTTCAGTCCATTTTGAGTCTATTTTTGTGTATGGGGAAAGATAATAGTCTACTTTCATTCTTTCACATGTGGCTGTCCAGTTTCCCCCACACCATTTATTGAAGAGGCTTTTCTTTCTCCATTGTATGCTCTTGGCTCCTTTGTTGAAGATCAGCTGTCCATAGGTGTGTGGCTTTATTTATGGGCTTTCAATTCTGTTCCATTGATTTGTGTGCCTGATCTGGTACCAATACCATGCTGTTATCATTACTATAGCTTTGTAATATATTTTTAAGTCAGGGTTTGTGATGCCACCAACTTTGTTCTTGTTTCTCAGGATTGCTTTGGCTATTTGAGGTCTTTTGTTGCCCCATATGAATTTTGAAATTGTTTGTTCTATTTCTGTGAAGAATGTCATTGGGATTCTGATTGGGATTGCATTGAACCTGTAGATTGCTTTAGGTAGTATGGCCATTATTAACTATGTCCAATCCATGTGCATGGAATATCTTTCCATTTCTTTATGTCATTATTGATTTCTCTCAGTATTGTCTTATAATTTTCTTTGTATAGGTCTTTCATCTCCTTGGTTACATTTATTCCTAGATATTTTATCCATTTCATTGCGATTGTAATATGGGATTATATTCTTGAGTTCTTGTTCTGTTAGTTCATTATTAGAGTATAGAAATGCTACTGATTTTTGTAAGTTGACTTTGTACCCTGCAACTTTGCTGTAGTTATTATTTCTAATAGTTTTCCAATGGATTCTTTAGGGTATTCTATATAAAATCATGTCATCTGCAAACAGTGAGAGTTTCACTTCTTTAGTGCCTATTTGGAGTCCTTTTATTTGTTTTTATTGCCTAATTGCTCTGGCCAAAACCTCTAGTACTATGTTGAACAAGAGTGGTGAGAGTGGGCACCCTTGTCTTGCTCCTGTCCTCAGACGGATGGCTTCCAGTTTTTCCCCAGTGAGTATGATGTTGGCTGTGGGTTTGTCATATACGGCCTTTATCATGTTGAGGTACTTTCCTTCTACACCCATTTTTTTAAGAGTTTTTATCATGAATGGATGTTGGATCTTGTCAAATGATTTCTCTGTGTCTATGGAGATTATCATGTGGGTTTTATTCCTCATTTTGTTAATGTGGTGTATCACATTGATTGACTTACAGATGTTGAGCCATCCCTGTATCCCTGGCATGAATCCCACTTGATCATGGTGTATGATCTTAATGTATTTCTATATTCAGTTTGCCAATATTTTGTTGAGGATTTTTGCATCTATATTCATCAGTGATAGTAGCCTGTAATTTTCCTTCTTTGTGTTGTCCTTGTCTGGCTTTGGTATCAGGGAGATGTTGGCCTTGTAGAATGTGTTAGGAATATTTATGTCTTCCTCAATTTTTTGGAATAGTTTGAGAAGAATAGGTAATAAATCTTCTTTGAATATTTGATAGAATTCTCCAGAGAAGCTGTCTGGTCTCGGACTTTTATTTTTCTGGAGGGTTTAGATTACTATTTCAATCTCTTTACTTGTGATTGGTCTATTCAGATTCTCTATTTCTTCTTGATTCAGTTTTGGGAGGTTGTAAGAGTCTAAGAATTTATCCATTTCTTCTAGATTGTCCAGTTTCTTGGCATATACTTTTTCATAGTATTCTCTTATAATAGTTTTTATTTCTGTGGTATCTGTTGTAATTTCTCCTCTTTCATTTCTAATTTTATTTATTTGAGCCTTCTGTCTTTTTCCTTAGTGAGTCTAGCTAAGAGTTTCTCAATTTTGTTTATCTTCTCAAAGAACCAGCACCTTGTTTCATTGATCCTTTCTACAGTCTTTTTTGTTTCAATTTCATTTATTTCTGCTCTAATTTTTATTATTTTCCTCCTTTTGCTGAGTTTGGGCTTTGTTTGTTCTTCTTTTTCTAATTCTGTTAGGTGTAGGTTAAGATCGTTTATCTGAGCTTTTTCTTGTTTGTTAACTTGGGCCTGTATTGCTATAAATTGCCCTCTTAGGACCACCTTTGATGTATCCCATATGAGTTGGTGGTGTTCTTTTGTTCTCATTTGTCTTTGAATATTTTTTGACTTCTCCCTTTATTTCTTCGACAACCCATTTGTTGTTCAGTAGCATGTTGTTTAGTCTCCACATTTTTGTTCCTTTCCAGCATTGTCTTGTAGTTGATTTCTAGTTTCATAGCATTATGGTAGGAAAAGATAGTAGATATGACTTCAGTCTTCTTAAATTTATTGAAGTTTCCCTTGTTTCCCAATATATTGTTTATCCTTGGCAATGTTTCATGTGCACTTGAGAAGAATGTATATTCTGCTGTTTTTGGATAGAGTGCTCTCTATATATCCATTAAGTTTATCTGGTCTAGTTTTTCATTTAAATCCACTATCTCCTTGTTGACTTTTTGTCTGGATGATCTATCCATTCATGTAAATGGGGTGTTGAGGTACCCTACTATTATTGTGTTGTTGGTAATATCTTCTTTTAGGTTTATTAATAGCTGCTTTATGTACTTCAGTGCTCCTATGTTGGGTGCATATATGTTTATAAGTGTTATGTCTTCTTGATAGAGAGTCCCTTTGATCAATATACTGCCCCTCTATGTCTCTCTTTACCTGTTTTATCTTGAAGTCTACTTTGTCTAATATAAGTATGGTAACACCTGCTTTCTTTTGTTTGCCATTAGCTTAGAGTATTGCCTTCCATCCCTTCACTTTGAGTCTATGGTTGTCTTTAGAGGTGAGATGTGTTTCCTGGAAGCAGCATATTGTTGGGTCTTGTTCTTTAATCCATCCTGCCACTCTGTGTCCTTTGATTGGAGAATTCAATCCACTTACATTTAAAGTGATTATTGCTCTATGAGGGCTTAATACTGCCATCTTAACACGTTTAGCGGTTCTTCTGCATTTCCTTTGTTTCTCATCCCATGTATTTTGGACTATCAATTTGATTAGGTAGTTTTCTATGTTGGTTTTCTCCATTTTCTCATTGTTTATCATATATGTTTTTTGTTCTAATTATTTGTTTAGTGGTTACCATTTGGTTTGTATAAAAAGTCTTGTAGATGAGATAGTCCATTTTCTGATTGCCTCTTATTTCCTTAGACTATAATGATTCTCTTTCCTCTTCCCTTTCTAAATTATTGTTGTCATATCTTATTCCATCTTGTGTTGTGAGTTTGTGCTTAAAATGATGAGATAATTTTTATTTTGATGTTTTCCTTTTCTTTATCCTTGATGTAAAAGTTAAGTGTTTACCAACCTGATCTGATAGAGAGCTGCCATTTTCTGATTAGTGCCTACCTATTCAGCTCCTTGCTCAGGGCTTTGTAGCCCCTTTCCTGTTTTTTTTTCTTTCCTTTCATGTCTGAGGCCCTTCTTGAAGATTTTTTGTCGGGGGGGGGCGAGTCTTGTAGTGATGAACTCCCTTAGCTTTTATTTACCTGGGAACTTTTTTATTTCTCTGTCATATCTGAAGGAAAATTTTTGCTGGATAAAGTATTTTTGGCTAAAAGTTTTTGTCTTTCAGGGTTTTGAATATATCATTCCACTCTCTCCTATCCTGTAAGGTTTCTGCTGAAAGCCTGCTAGAGGTCCCTTTGTAAGTTATTTTCTTCTGCCTTGCTGTCCTTAATATTTTTTCTTTGTCATTGACTTCTGCCAGCTTTACTACTGTATGCCTTGCGTAGGTCTTTTTACGTTAACATAGTTAGGAGTTCTGGTAGCCTCTTTCACGTGAATTTCCATCTCCTTCCCCAGGTTTAGAAAGTTCTCCACTATTTTGTCTTTGAACAAGCTGTCTGCTCTATTCTCCTTCTCTCCCTGATCTTGAATAGCTATAATCCTTATGTTGCATTTCCTAATTGAGTCAGATATATCTCTGAGAGCTTCTTCATTTCTTTTTAGTCTTAGTTCTCTCTTCTCCTCCCTCTGAAGTATTTCTATAGTCTTGTCTTCTAAATTGCTAATTCAGTCTTCCATATTGTCAGTTTTGTTGCTCAGGGAGTCCAGATTTTTTTTTTTATCTCATCCATTGTGTTTTTCATCTCCAACAATTTTGCTTAGTTCTTCTTCACAGTTTCAATCTTTTTTGTGAAGAAGCTCCTGAATTTCTTAATTTTTCTTTCTGTGTTTTCTTGTAACTTGTTGATTTTTTTTTATCATAGCTATTTTGAATTCTTTGTCATTTACGTTATGTATTTCTAGGTCTTCAGGGTTGGTTTCCGGATACTTGTCATTTTCCTTCTGGTCTGGAGATTTAATATACGTTCCCCTACTGCTTTGTGGTGTGGATTTTTGCCTCTGCATGGTGTTATTATCTAGTCATTGCTACCCCATGCCCCCACTGGGTGGAGATCAGGTGCTGTGTATTCCAGGCCCAGCACAATCAGGGCCTCCCCAGCTCCAGCTGCTGACTGCTTTTCTCACTATTCAATGCTCTGGCCACTGGCAGATCTGGAGCATGGGGCAGGGGAAGGGGTGCTCTCTTTCACCTATGCTTCCCCCAGCCTCTACTTCTCTCTCTGAGCAGAACTCTGGGCAATCACAGGACTTGAGTACCAGGTGGGGGAAGGAGCACTTTCTTACACCTGTATGCCTCCCACAACTGCTGCCTCTATCTCCACATGGTGCTCTGGGCACTAACGGGGATCCACCAGCCACCACTTCCCTCTCTGCACCTTGCTCCAGACAATCGTGGGGCTGAAGCACCAGGTGGGGACAGGGCACCTCTCCTCAGCTGTGCACCTCCTCCAGTCTATTTGGCCTGATCTTAACTTTCTATCTCTATTTCCTGTTCTCAACCACACCATAATCCTTACTTGCATTCAACTTTCTCATGATTTTGTTTGCTTGTACGTATTTCTTTACTTCTTGGAAAGCTCTTTCTATCTTTGTGCATTTGAAAAATTGTGTTTATTCTTCTTAACATAGTTCACATCTTACTTCTTCATAAAGCATCTCCAAATCTTAATGATAACTATAAACACACTCACTGATACTGTACTTTGTGGATAATTTTATTATCACATTTATAACACTTTATTATGACATATTTATTCTTTTATCTGTTATCATTTCTTAAATTCTTAGCTCTTTTGGTGAGGGAAGTTCATCTTCTTTCTCTTTTTCTCAGTTCCTTTAATAGTGCCTGAAACATATTAGAAGTTCAATAGTTGTTTATTCAACTGAATTAAATAAAAAATCATAGTCACATTATGCACTAATGTGTTAGAAAAATGGGAAATCCGCCTTTTTAGTACCTACAATCATTTTGAAATTGATACATTCCCAGTTTTCATAATCTTGCTCATTAATTTTTCAATGAATTTTTCTCAATTCTCTTCTTATTTTTTATCTTCTGAAATTTTTAGTGGGTTGAGAGGAGGATTTAATATAGTAACTCAGGAGCTGGATATGTATTTTACTTTAACTTGTAGACTTAAAAGAATCACTTTTTCTATCTCTTCAGAATACGAAAACCCATTAGCGTTGTGATGAATTTCTTATGTTATTTGTTTTAATTAATCATATTTTTTCAGTAACTGGCTCATTTTATTTTGCCACTAGCACACTAGCTTCTTTGTACAAATTCATTAGCATGTTACACCTTTGTTCATCTCCTTTAACAAAATTATGAAATGACTTCTGCTTCTGTTTTTACTTAGTCATGAATTATCCTTTATTATCATATTTTCCGTTTGGTCTTCATAATTTCAAGTTGTTATAAACTAAAAGGAGTAGACAAATTATTCAAAAAAATAATGGAGAAATCTTACCAAATTTGATGAAAATCATTATTCTATACATCCTAGAAGCTCAATGAGCTTCAGGTATGACAAAAACAAAGAAATCTACACATAGACATATCATAGTGAAATATTAAAACCAAACAAAGAGAAAATCTTGAAAGCAGCCAGAGAAAAATGATTTGTCATGTACAAAGGAACTTCAATAAAATTAGCAGCTAAATTCTCTTCAGGCTGAAATTAAGTTATCTTATACAGTAATTTTAAACAACAACAACAACAACAAAACAAAGAATACCAGTAAAGATAATTATGGAATTATAAAAGTCATTAAAATTCATATTATATCCCCTTTCTATGCTTAATTGGTTTCAAAAGTAATTGCATCCATCTATGGCTGTAAATCTATAGCTAGATCTATATACCTATAAATTGTGGAGCTATAAGACAAAGGAATGTAACACAATTCACAAAAATACACAAAGGAGGTATATGGGAACAAAGCTGAATATTATATATACTCACTCTCCTGTCTTCTCTCCTCTTTTTTAACAGACAAAAAATTATATAAAGTAATAATTGTAACAATGTATTGTTGGGTTAGTAGCTTAAACTGACCTAACACGCATAACAATAATGGAGCACAACAGAGGATGAGGAAATAGAGCTATATAGCAGAACATTATTTTTTATCTGATTGAAATTAAGTTAGTATAAATTTGAAGTAGATTCTGATGAGGTGAGATATGTATGATACGCTCCAGAACATAAAAGATAAAATTGAAAATTGGACTTTATCAAAGTTAAAATTTTGTAGTTCAAAGGATACCATGAAGAAAATTTTTTTAAAACCCCAAAAGTGGCAGAAGATATTTGAAAATTGTAAATCTCCAAAGGAATCATATCTAGAATATATAAACAACTCTTTAACTCAATCATAAATAGATAAATAACTCAACTTAATAAATGGACAAATGATCTAACTAGACATTTCTCCAAAGAAGACATACAAATGACAAACACACAAAAAAGTTGATCAAAGTCATTAGTCATTAAGGATTTAAAAATCAAAACCACAATGATACACTACTTCATATCCACCTGGATGACTATAATCAAAGTAGCATAATAATCAAACAACAAATGTTGAGGAGGATGTGAAGAAATGGAACTCACATATTGTCGGTAAGAATCATGCCATCACTTTGGAAAACAGTCTGTCAGTTCCTCGAAAAGTAAAACATAGAATTTCCATATGATTTAGCAATTGCACACCTAGGTATATATCCAAGAGAAATGAAAACACATGTTCACATAAAAATTTGTACACAAATGTTCATAGCAGTATTTTAATAATACACAAAGAATGGAAACAACCCAAATTCCCATGTACTAATGGATAAAAAATGTGGCATATCAATGTATTAAAATATTATTTGGGAATGAAAATAAATAAAATGTAGGTACACACTATGCTAAGTGAAAGAAGCCAGTTACAGAATACCACATACTGTACCATTTCATTTATAGAAAATGTCCAGAATAGTCAAGTCTATAGAGACAGAATGCAGAATATTGGTTGCCTTGGGTTGGAAGGATTAGGGAAAATAGATTAAGAGCTGTGGGGTTTCTTTTAGGCATGATAAAAATGTTCTAAAATTGATTGGTTGCATAACTCTGTGCATATACTAAAACATTGAATCGTTAACCAAAAAAGACCACAAATAAAAGCAAGCCTTCAAAGTGTCAATGATTGACATCATGTTGTCCTGTGCGTTGTAGAAGTTTAGCAGCATCCCTGACTTCTACCCACCGGATGCCAGTAGCAGTCCCCTGAAGTCAGGACAAGCAAAAATACCTCCAAATATTGTCAAATCTATCCCAGGGAGTAGAATCACCCTAGTTAAGAACCACAAGTATAATTGTATAGGAAAGAAAAAAAGGTCTTAAAGGATACACCTTAAACATTTAACCTTGGCTCCTCTGGAGAGATAAAGGAGTGGGCAGGGTGAGAGAAAGGACTTTCACATTTTCTCTATATAGTTTTGTATTGCTTGAGTGACTTAAAAATTATAATGGGCTCCAGTATTATGTGTCTTTTAAGACAATAAAAATCAATGAAGTTCCTGCCCACCCTCCCAAAGAAACAAAAACTAGCCTATAAAATGCCATTGCAGTAGATTATTCAAAAGATATAATGGTTTATGGAGATGAAGATAGTCACAAGTAATTTGACTTTTAATATATCTTTAACATACTGCCTACAAGACTGACTGAGATTGGACATGAAGTTTAAAGGAAATAGATAAAGTATTTTGTTTGTTTTGCCTAAGCACCTGCCTAAATAATGCCATTCTTGGAGCTGGAGATGAACAGATTGGGAGCTTTTGTGAGGAGTAGTAGAATCAATAGTTTCATTTTGGCAATTAATTTTGAGATCCATATTAGACTTCTATATGGCGATTTGAGCGACAGTGTAGCTCGGAATGGAGCAGAATAACAATGACAAACAATGGGTAAAGCCACTTTTACTGTTTGAAAGTGGAAAATGAATGAACACATTTTAAAACATAGTTTATTATTCATGTGTTTTATTGCTTTATGAGAAAATTAATACCTAAAGTTAGTAACAACTGAAAAGAAGAATGAATTTAACCAGCATTTCCTACTTTTCCATTCCAAAGACGAAAAGTGTTCACTTGAGAATAAGCAAAAAAAAAAAAAAAATGTATGTATACAAACTACCAAAAAAAAAAAAAAAACTGTTTAAAAGTTAAAAACCCCCACTAAATCAGAAACAAAGAAAATACTAATGTAGTAGAAAGCATCAATATAAGCATTGATTTTATGCTTTACTGAACAAAATTAGCTTTGTTGCAGTAATGTATCTAAGAGGAAACTATAATTCTTAAAACATCAATATTAGGAATAAGATTTTATTATTTTCATTTCCTCAAGCCAAAAACAAAGAGACTAACTCAAAAGAAGAATAAAGGAAGCTCTCTTTTCTTGAAAATGAGGAAGAATCACAATAATCCAGAGAAAGGAACATCTCATTATTTTTGCAATCCTTATATTAGCATAGATTTGATCCCTTACAATGGGATACACACTGTGTTAAACACTTTACATGAAATATATCACTTAATCCTCATAACAACTCTATAAAACAGGTACCTCACTTTTCAGATAAAGAAACTGAGACTTAGAACATGTTAAATAACTAGGCTAAGGTCACACATAAAAGGATGCTCTTGCTTTAGACTTCTGTAGTTTCACTACAGAGCTTGTGTTTTCATCAACCTGGGAAAGGAGGTCACAAAAAATTCTTTTAAAAGAAAGAACAAGAAAAGAATAAATCTTAGTATAATCGTGATCTCGACATTCAGACCAGGTGTGACGGTGTGAAGAAGCAGCAAAGGAAGGTGTGGTTGCTTCCGCTCTCATCGATGTCTGCGGCTCCTTCCCAGTCAAGAGCAGTGGAGCATGGAGACATGGATCTAGCAGCCTTATAAAACTGCAAATCCTTGCTGTTCTCTAGTGAAAATAAAAATTGGTTACTGAGGTTTAAATTCAACTGCAGAAATACAATTAATGTATTTTATTTTAAAAAATATTTACACATTAACCTTACTTTCTTTTGATAACACAAGCATCATATATTTTTCTATTCTACCCATAAAAAAATTTCCATCTGATGATCAGGTTGTGAAGATCTCCAACTTTATCTAGTTGTTAAAAGTAAAACTAGCCTCAAAATGCAAAATCGGCTTCCTAACTGAAGGGATTTAAATTACATTGTGGATAAGATATTGTGAGCAGACCAACTAAAACAGTGTTTTATTTCTGAAGTAAATGGACTGAAACAGATGGAAGGGAGAAAAGAGAGCTTTCCTAGAGGCACAGTTTCTATCTGTCACCAGCTGTTGCCGGGAGATAATGTGCAGTGGCAAGTGATGTACAGGGCAAAATCCAAATGCCTGTAGTCTTCTGCTTAGACTGTTAGGAGAAAAGAGCCGCTCCTTGAGTTCTTTTAATTGGATGTGAAGCCTGGAATTTGCAATGCCCACCTAAAATGACACTGCCTTATTTGATTGAAATGTTAAACAAAACACAAAAATTGTGTATTTATTCGACAGCAGGATTCAACTAAAGCTGAATTCTTGGAGGGAACCATGGGGAGTGGGGAGTGGGAGAGAGTAACAGGTAAAAGATAAAAATAGAATATATTCTTAATCATGCTGTATAGCCTGTAAACATTTTTGTTATTTTAAATTTAAATTAAATTTTGTTATTTTAAATTTTGTTCTTTAAATACACAGACAAAAAAGCCATTTTAAACCAGAATTGCCTGAGTTTGCATTTTAGGAGAAGACTCATTTCTACATTAATTGATTCCTTTGGTATTAAAGGCAAAGCCCCAAGGCACAATATGGATGGTCTAGAATATAATAGGGGTGAATTTACCTGGCAGATTGTTTTAAGAGAGGCTATTCCAACGGGGGTTTGGGAATAAAGAGAAATAAGAAAAAATATGCTTAGGGCATGACAAAAGGGTCTCAGGTGATAAAGAAGCCAAAGTAAGTGAATGAAGACTGAGAACAAAAAGACAGCAATAGCATACTTGAATACTTATGTGGCATTGTCTACAGGCAGGGCCTTGCCGGTCACCTCTGGAATATGGATGATTAGGCATGTTAGAAGCAGACTATGGAATATTATGCAGCAATTAGAAGTAAGGTATTAGATTTACACATAGTCACATGGATAGGTCCTAACAACAGTGTATCAAGTGAAAAAAAAGTATGTGATATATAATAAGATGTAAAACTAGCATCACTTCTGTGAATTATAACATACACATGCAAAAATTATATTTTACAAATTTGCAGTGAAATAAAAGATCTATTTAACACACCAGAATGATTAGGGATTGAGGGGATAGGAAGTGGTTCGTGGAGACAAATGTTATAAAGAATGGATAACAAACTTGAAATAACCCAAAACATAACAGAGAGGCTGTTATTAGTCTGCTGAGGCTGCCCTAGCAAAATATCACAGACTGGGTGGCTTAAACAAGTGGACATTCATTTTCTCACAGCTCTGGAGGCTAGTCCATGATCGAGGTGCCAGCAAACTGAGGCTGTAGTGAGAACTATCTTCTTGGCTTGTAGACAACCACTTTGTTACTGTGTCCTTACATGGCCTTTCTTCTGTGCTGCTTCAGAGAGAGAGAGATCTTTGGTGTCTCTTCCTCTTCTTTTATGACACTAAGTTTATTAGATTAGAGCCCTATCATTGTGACCACATTTAACTTTAATTACTTCTCTGAAGGCCCTATGTATAAATATAGGAACATTAGATTAGGCGATTAGGACATTAACATATGAATTTTAAGGGGACATAATTCAGTCTTTAACAGGAGCCTTCTGTGGACCAAGGATGATAGAGTGCAGTTTAACTAAGGAGTATGATTAACTCAACCCTCTGCACCTGATGAAGATGTTTTAGAAACAGAGATATATAGTATAATTCCAGTCTCCCACTACACCTTGATATTCCCAAAACTTCAGTAAATCTGAAAATGAATCTACCACAGAAAATAGTCTATGGAGTGCTACAAGACCAAGACCAGGGTGAAGACCTGGGACTCCTTAAATTCCACACCTGAGGTGCCTCATTCTAGTCCTCACCCTTGGAGTTCTGACCAGGATGGTCTTAAAGATTCCTTCAATTTGACTAAATTTTAGACAAGTTTCTTCCTGACTCTAGGCTCCTGATCTCTCTTTTCTTAGAGCATTTACTTTAGAAAATTGCAATTGTAAATTCCTTCTCTGCCTGCCTTGAGATGCAAATGTTCTCTCAGCTTCTGTCCAGTTTTCCAACCCAGGAATCTCTTTGTTGAAGACCTGGAAGACATCCCTTTGAAATGTAATCATCAAGAAAGATAGCACACTTATCTCTCAGTCTCTGTGGGAGGGTAGGAGCCTAACTTTGATAAGGGCCAATTAACAAGTGCAGATGGCCCAATAACATTGACCAATCTCCTTACCAATGTCCTCCAGTACTTTCCCACCAGCTCACCCCAGTGCTTATAAATTCTTCTGCCTTTTGTTCCAGCGGAGTTGAATTCAATCTCTCTCCCCTAGTGTAGTAGTCTTGATCCTTATTGCAATGATCTTGAAGAAAGTCTTCCTTCTCTGTTTACCTCTGTCTTGTGTATTTATCTTTGACAGTTTTAAGCTTAGGTTAACAGAGAGCAGAGAAGAGAAACCAGTGAAATGAGTCAAGACATGTGTGATTGATAATTCAGTGAAATTGAAAGATAAAAGCAAGTGGGAACCAACATCAACACAAGTCCTGCACTCAGACCTTGAGATAGTAAGGTAATATTTACTTTCCCAACTTATATTGGGATAAAAGCTCAAGTTATAATGCATTTAAATATTACATGAGAACGGCTGTAGAACTGGAACACTGTGATACCCTGTCAGCACTTACGTTTCTCCTAATAGGAGCACAATAAAATTAAAATTCAAACAGTATGCATTTTATGGTAAACACTTCTCTGACTCAATACCCCTATAAGATTTGTTGATAAGTATTCTAGATGTTGTTTGTTGATTTTTAGCACCATCTTCAAAGTTCTGAGCTCTTTCTGGTACTGCAGGACATTTGAATGAGATTTGGAAGATACAGGATGGGGGAATCCATTGCTCTCCTTTGGCAGTGGTAGGTAAATATTTGGGAAAACAGTAAACCTAGGTTTTTCAGCAGCTTCAAATCATTTGCTTCAATATTAGTAGCAGTTAGGCTTATCAGTGGTGGATTCCTGAGATTTTGGTATTTCCTAATTCCTTTTCAATCAATAGTCACCCTTTTATAAGTTCTATAAGCATGAAATTTCCTGTATTAAATCCCTTTTTGTTTAAATATCTTGAGTTGTTTCTGTTTCCTGGATGATTATTAGGAACATTCTAAATCCTCTGTTAATAAATTAAAAATAAAATCAGGTTGCTCGGCATTTAATCAAATCAAGCTTCTATTTATTATTTAAGCTTTTATGACCTGTAATACTTTCAGTGAAATCACATCTTGTTAATTTTAACTTATGTAACAGATTCTACTGAAATTCTGTCCAAATTATAGAAGTGTTAAGCATTTGAATACTTTGTGATTAATGCAAGTTGAACTTGAACTCAATTTTGTAACAAATTTATTCAAATATCCATGAATTTATTCTAAATATAAAAGAACAGAAGAATTTGGAAAATTTGAGCAAACAGGTTTAGAATGGTATTCTTAACTCCTAAAGGCAATTTATTTTTTAAAGTGTATATATAAATTTATTTTTGTTCTTTTTCAGTATGTTTTCATTATATTGTCCTTTCAGAGGAAAAAAGTAAAGTATAAGTAAAAATGTGGAAGTATTTTTAATCCTTGAGAGCAAAACTGAGGTGCCTTGCTTTATTAACATGTTATTTGGATCCCTAATTTATTCGAAAAAAATCTTTAAGAATGTTTTCCATGATTATAAATCTTTACATAATTCTTTCTTAGGATTCTCTTTTCTCCTTCTAGACTGTTTTTCAATAGGATTATGACTTTTCTGAATTATTTATTTTTCACCCCCTTGACACAGACAGAACAACGATCCTTTAAGTGTTTGGAGGAGTAAGACCTGATTTTGTTAAGGTCCTAGAATCCCTTTAGGATCCTTTAGTTTCTTGCCTTATCAGTTCTGCAATGGTCCATCATGCTGTTCATTACCACCTTGCTTTAATGGATGATTGGCCCAACAGATTTTCCATTGACTCATTCCCACAAATACATTTAAGCACAGAGACTTTTTTTCTCCTCCTTCCCATTGTTTTAGTTTGCCAAGTCTGCCATAACAATGCAACACAGACTGGTGGCTTAAAGAAGAGAAATTTATTTTCTCACAGTTCTAGAGGCTAGAAGTCTGAGATCAAGGTATTGGCAGGGTTGTTTCTTCTGAGGCCGCTTCCTTGATTTGTAGTTGGCTGGTGTCTTCTGGTGTCTTCATATGGTGCCTCTGTATGTTCTTATGGTGTCCTAATCTTCTTATAAGGACACCAGTCATATTGAACTTGGGCCCACCCTAATGACCCTATTTTAATTTAATTACCTTTTCAAAGGCGCTATCTCCAGATATTCACATTCTGAGGTACTAGGGGTGAGGGCATCAACATATGACTTTCGGGAGGACATAATTTAACTCATAACATATGTCTACTTATCGCCCACCAAATCGGGGAGGGAAAGGTCAGTGAACTCCATCATCACCCCTCTAAAGCTCGGAAATAAGAAATGGAATGGAATAATATCCTCTATTAAACTATAACCAAAGATAGAAAATCCACCCTCATCTCAGTAAGTGGCCGTTTATAGATCAAATTCCTAATAGATAGAGGAAAAAAAGATTTTGCTGTACCTAACACATACAAACTTTATCACGTGAGACAAAAATAATGAGGAAAAAATTCTAGAAAATGTGAAAAGTATTTTAGCGCAATAATCCAAACACATTTAAGGAAGAAAAAAATTCTAATGCACAAATGTGATTCCCTACAGATGTACCTTGAATAATCATTTATATTTTCCTAGTATGTTGAAAAAAGGAACATTTGAAATGACTAACACTTCAATTTATCATAAAATGAGGTACAGCTTATCTTAAAATTTAAAAGCTATAGCTTCTGGTTTTCAAAATGTTTTAGAATGTGGGTATGTAGTTACTAAGTGTAGCAGCTTCATTTTTTTTTTTTCCTGAAAAGTTTGAGTTTCAGTGATACATACAATTGTTTCAGTTTCAATGAGATATACAATTCTGGGAAACATTCAAATATAACAAAGATCTTTCAGAGTTTTATGGTTATTGTAGGTCTTTGACATTGCTGGAAGAAGCAAGTGAGGATTTAACCGATGATGTCCTATGTCAGCAAACAGGTATGAAAATTTTTTATTAAGTGTGGATGAAGCCAACAGATTTGATGACTTGTCTCTCCTAAATTAACACTTAAATGCAAACTTTATGAAATTATTGTACATTTACCTATGCCAAATTTTATTTTTGAAATGTTTACAAAAATTCTTAATTATTTTTTTATAATTGTCCATCTATACTTCGCTTTTCTTTTTTTTCTTTCTTATACATCTTTACTCACATCCTAAAAGAATGGGGGAAAATGAGTGAATAATGTTTCTTAAAATATTATCTTAAACCCTTTGAGATAAAGTCATTATTAATTGTTCTTGCTACTTTCAATCATGTGTTAAAAACTATTTTAAATTCTATCACTGCTTACTATATCTAAAAAATGGAAAACATTTTCCTTTAAAAAGCATTTGTATTCATTAAAATTAGTAATTTCATAACAGAATTTTGGATCATATCTCTGCTGCATTTATAAATTTGACGATTTTTAAGATTCACACAACTAAATGAATAAACATGATATCTAAAATTATATTGTGAAGTTTTATTAGCACAATATCTGTGCTACCTACCGGCTTATCTACCGGCTTATAGTAGATTGCAGACATACTTAATTGCACTGCACAATTTAAATTAATCAAGAGTGTTGATATTATGTAAATATAAATAGTTTCTATCTGTTGATGACAAAAACCTGGGAAATAAAAGAACCATGAGAAGACTAATGAAGAAAAACAAAAAATACGTGCAATTAAGGCATTTTAAAATAAGAAAATGTAGAAAAATGCAATAAATTTCCTAAGCTTTTCACTATCTTGAACTCTAGCTACACCTAACACCTTCAATACTGAAATTTCTGTGACTCTTGGGGTTCATCTGATTACACGTGATTGAACTACCAATGATGCTTCCTTAAACTATTGACTATCCTTCTGTCAAATGGAAGGATAACATAGACAACAGGTAAGATCTCCTTTGTGCTGGACCTCTCCATCATGACCATCACCTAGTAAACCTTGCCTATATTCCCACAGCAGATACTCTGCCATGATCATATTGTGTTATACTTAGTTGTGTGTAGATCTATTTCCCGTATTTAAATGACATTGAAAACTTATGCTCTCTGCAACAGTCTTGAAATGTCAGCATCTGAACCACTGCTGGGAAAAATATGCATATATAAACTCAAAATTATGATACAGTAAAAAAGAGAATGATCCATTTAACAAGCCAGGGGCCAAGTACTATGGCCAAATTTAGAGGAGAAACTGATTTGATACTAGTACAGGGAATACTGCATGGAAGAGGTAACATTTGAGTTGGACCTTAAAACATAGATTATCATGAAATTAAATGGAAATAAATAAAAATGGCTATGTCCTATTCCATAAATACTTACTGAACCAGTTACTCACTTTTAAAATATTTTTAAATTTTTTGTAAAGAAGATTGGCCCTGAGCTAACATCTGTTGCCAACCTTCTTTTTGCTTGAGGAAAATTGTCACTGAGCTAACATCTGTGACAATCTACCTCTATTTTTTATGTGGGATACCACCACAGCATAGCGCGATAAGCAGTGCTAGGTCTGGGCCTGGGATCCGAAACTGTGAACACCAGGCTGTCAAAGCAGAGCATGCAAACTTAATCACTATGCCACTGAGCTGGCCCCCAGCTGCTCCTCTTTAAATGGAATGGGAAGGCAATGATATATCTGGAAAGACGTTTATGCATTCACCAAGATACACTCAGATCGTGATTCTGATTGTGCAGTTGAACAATACTCAGTGGGAGATAATAAAATGCATTTTATTATGTATGACAAACATATATGTGAAAACATTAATTTTCAGGGTGGGATTTTAAAATCTATTGTTTGTTTTAGTTTCCATTTGTCATTATTTTATTCTAGCCTCAAAGAAAAAAAATAACAACATATATCATCTAACTTTGCTAAAATATGATTTTACATGGGTAAGAAGATGGAACTTTCATATTGTTTCCTCTTGTTGCATTATTATAATGATGTAATTTCAGAAACAATTTCTAATAAAATTATTCAAAGTGTTATGTTATAAGTTTAGAATAATGAGACATAATTTCCATTAAACTAAATTACTAGGTCAATAATATTACTTCAACATGCTGTAAATACAGCTTCAGAATAAAACGGAGCATATTAATTCTCACAAAATTCGTATCTGATGTTGAGCTATAAGGTAAAAATGGAATGAAGTTGAAATTATTATTATTACAATTTTTTTCTAACTCCTTTAGTAAGAGCTGTTCATTTTGAAGCACATTGTACGACTAGCTCATATCTATAAATGAACATTCTGTGACGAGGACATGTTGATGTTTCTCCTATTTCCTAAATTACAAATAATACATGAAAATTAAGTGTCCCTTAGAAATGAGCTATATATCTTATTGTCACATTTATATGATGTTCTAAGAGTTACCACTTCCTCAGAAGTAAATGTAATCATTTTTACTGGCTTATTTGGTCATTTTAATAAAGAAAAGATTGCCGTAATAAAAGGAAGATTGTTAAGAATTATACAACAAACTCCATTCTGTGAATTTGCAGGAATTATTTTCACATAAAATCTTTATACAGTGGGTTTCAACTGATGGGTAAAAGTAACTGATGTACTTTGACACCTCTACAGGTATGCCAACCTTTCTAATTAATGTTTGAAAAATTTTTTGTTACAATTCTGGATACATATTATTATAATGTCCTTTAACAGTTGGAATATTGAATTAAGTATGAGATAGTTAAATGATACACCAAATTTTGAAAAAGCAAGTATTAGGCAAAATAATTACTATTCTTAAATTGTTATGAATAAGAACTTTGAGACACAGGATAAATTTAAGGCAGTATGCTCCATCCTATCTCCTAAATGTCCATTGGACCATGCAAAACCTTTTCTTAGTGAGTACATAAATGAGCATAGTCAGGAAAATAAACTATTTTACTCAGTGCCAGAGTGGTCAAGAATGACCATTTTAGAGTGCAATGAAACAGAATTCAATTTAATTTCTTCAGTTGTGCTGCAAAAAATTATGTTTTCCAAGTGTATGGCTCAAAACAGAAAGTCAAACAGCCTCTTTTTTAGTTAACTATGTTTAGTGCTTATTATCTGCGGCTTTCCTCATTTTATATCCAGCACCCCAAACTGGATTTAAAATCTCTCAAGTCGGTTGTACTTCTTTTATTTGTCTGGCATACCTATCATAGTACCAGGCATGGATATTATATGGAGTAAGAAAATGTATTTCTACTTTATCTGAATTAAGTATTGTCCCATGATAAAGAAACAAGTATACCATAGCTGAAAAACGAATGGTAAATTATATATAAACACTAACAGAGCTGTTTGTTTCAAGATTCAAGTATATTCTCTATGCCCTATTTAATTCTCTAAGTCTATTATGTGATTTGGCTAAAAAATAACTACTCAGTATTGTCTATATTTTATTTCTATAGTACTGTTTGATTCAAAAGTCTATTTTCTTAAATTAGATATTCAATACACACTCCAACTCCTGCAAATGATGAGTAGATTTTTTTGGCAAGCTTGCCTAGGTAGTTTTAAAAATGAATCCAGCCATTGACTGGTGTGTTTTAATTGCTATAATTTGAATAATTAATTCTATGTTTAGAAAATGAGTTCAAGGTGGTGTGTGATTAACCATGTTTAATGAAGTCATTACCTGATTAAAAAGCATTTCATGCCCATGACTGATTATATCTAAATGCTAATCAATTTGATTTAAATTGTCTCTATATATTCGAATTTGTTACAGTCTTGCATTACACCTCCTAAGATGAAAATTACATTGATATTCTATTATGGGTTATCGTTTATATTTTTGGACTTATCTATTCTAGTACAGTATAGAAATAGTGTTTCCATTCCACTAGAAACAAAATCTGCAGAGAATATTCTTGGCTTTAGAAGTGATTTCATTTTAAAAAGTAGAGCTTTTAGTAAAATGGACTAGTTCGATTAAGAAGATAGCTTCTTTACAGGACTGGTCCAGGGTTCATGGGTTCGGTTCCCAGGAGCAGACCTATGCACTGCTTATCAAGCCATGCTGTGAAGGCATCGCACATACAAAATAGAGGAAAATTGCACAGATGTTAGCTCAGTAATAATCTTCCTCAAGCAAAAAGAGGAAAACTGGCACAGATGTTAGCCCAAGGCCAATCTTCCTCACCAAAAAAAAAAAAAGAGGAGCTGGCCCAGTCATGTAGCAGTTAGGTTCACATGTTCTGCTTTGGTGGCCTGGGGTTCCCAGTTCGGATCTCAGGCGTGGACCTAAGTGCAACTAATCAAGCCATGCTGTGGCAGGCATCCCACATATAAAGTAGAGGAAGATGGGCACAGATGTTAGCTCAGGGCCAATCTTCCTCAGGAAAAGGAGGAGGGTTGGTGGTGGATGTTAGCTCAAGGCTGATCTTTCTCATAAAACAAAAAAAAGAAGATAGCTCTTTAGTGATAAATCAGATAGCTAAACTCCTGAGGGGCTTACTTATATATCAACTTCAGCTCTAATCTTCACAGATTAGGCATGTCAAGCTTTCCATGTGGCCTTGAGAAAGTTAGTGATTTTAAGGAAAAGAACTTTGAAGTATTTTTAGTAATAGAACTCAAGAGTGTGAAGAGGCTTTTTTCAGAGGACCAACACCAGCTGGTTTTCTTCTACACTGAGCACGGAACAAGAGAAAATATAATTAAACTAAGAAATGAGGTATTTTGAGTCTTAGGATTGCATTTGAAAGTACAAACTAACTCTGCTGTGTGCTAAAATGCATTGCTGAGGTTGGGCTACGATACTCTTAAAAATACTCTTTAAAATTCTGTAGTGAATTTTAAAAGCTGCATAATTTCTCATGTGGTTTGGTTATATTACAAGACTTCCTACATGAAATAGTCAATAACTTTTCAAGGTTGCCTCCTTGAGCAAGCAATCTTACAGTGCTATGGGACAAAATTTTCATCTTTTCAATGCAAAAGCAGGCTTCAAAATTGCACGTCTATACTGTGAATTCAGCTCTATTGACCATGATCTTTGACATCTACAATAAATAAATATGTACTCACCTATATATGTACAGACATGTTTGAATGTATTCTTCCACTATACTTTAAAAAATAAGTTCCATTCTGCAAATTTTCACATCTGAGGATAATAGATTTTTCAAGTTACTACTAAATGGCTTTCACTGGCTGATGGACAAAAACCATAAACATATTGTACATTCAAGAGAAACATACTTTAGATTTGTTGTATAAGGCATGTGAAAATTCTGAAAATGTACAGGCAGATCGGAGTTTCTCAGTCCTGGCACACTTGACATTTTGGGCTGAATGATTCTTTGCTGCGTAGGGCTGCCCTGTGTATTCTAGGATGTTTAGCAATGTCTCTGACCTCTACCCACTAGATGCCAATAGCATCCCTTCTCCCAATTCATGACAATAAAAAAGGACTCCAGATGCTGTCTCTGACTGGGTTGGGGAGGTGGTGGTGATGCTGGTGGTGGCCAAATTGCCCTTGCTACAAACCACTGAGGTAGATAAGGACTAGTCGATATCAGCACTGGTTTTTGTTAATATTTATAAACTTAAACTTATGGTCCAGAGTTATTATATGGTAATTAATATAAAGAAATAAAACAAACATAGTCTTTAGCATATAAAAGCACCTAAGAAATACTTTTATAAAAGTGGATAAACGGATAAATGAATTAACATTAAAATGAAAAAATGAATAGAAGAAAAGTAGAAATCACACTGAATACCACTAATTTGTGTTAATTTGTTACAGCAGCAATAGAAAACTTATCCACCCTGCCATGTTTTCAAAAAATCAGAATAAAACTTTTAGAATTACTGAAGTTATATTTCATAAAAATACGAGACTGATTTATTTTTGTCTTTTGATGTTACATAGCAGAGGATTTTCAGTAAAAAACATTTTAAAGTCATATTTGTGTGCTTTAAAAATAAATACAGGTAGAAACTTTTTGCTCATTAACTGATATATATATAATATAAATTTACAATATTGACTCACCTTTAGATTACAACAGGAAAATATATATTGTCATACTTTAAAATACTATTTATCTGATGATATACTTAAAACCAAAGATATTATAAAATAATTTTCTCTACGAAAGAACTGGTAAATTTTGTATCCTAAAAATCAAGATTTCAGGTCTTAGTAGACAATGCTTTGATTCCTCCTTTAATGAATATAAAAATTAACTGATTGTAAACTAACATAATGCAGTGTGTTCATTAATATTCAATGATGACCTGAGTACAGATTAAATTATGTTCACTCTACCATTTTCAAAAAGGAAGAAAAATTGATAAAATATGGGAAAAATATCTTCATTCCAAAGGGCCTAAAAAAGAAGAAAACTGTGGCTTTTAGAAAAGGCAGGATTTCATTAAGTGCCTAATTATACAATTATCTATTCATCAATTCATAATATTCATTCATCCACCCATCATTCAACAGCAACAACAAACAAAACTATAAGTGAAATAATCATATTTAACAATTAATGAGCACTTATGTGTCACACATCAGTTCAATCACTTTATGTGTATTCATTTAGGTAATCATCACAAAAACAATCTATTAAGAATATATTATTATCTCCATTTTACAGATGAAGAATTCAAAGTACAGAGAGTTTAAGTTGCACAAGATTACATGGCCATTGCATGGAGGTCCATCCAGCTATTTCTACCTTCAACCATGTGTCTATCTATCTATCTATCTGTCTGTCTATCTATCTATCTCTTTATGTCTGTCTGTCTGTCTGTCTATGTATCTACGCATCCATCTTCCACAGCCTCTTAGTCCATATGTCATTCTGAAATATTTGAAGCAATTAAGTAAATTCAACTAGAGTGGTTTCCTTTTCAGAAATAGTAGACAAATGCATTGTACTATGTTTTTCGCACTGAATGGTGAAAAGACCTGTGCCCACAGATGTGAGTATATTGATCATAGAAATTTTAAAAAATATCTTAGTCTTTATCATATAATCATTTAAAAATTTATCTGTTTTTTTCAATATTTAAAGTTTCTTAAGGACTTTTCATTACCTACCTAAACAATATTGTAAAACTTTCTTCACAATATCAGACAAAAATGATTGGTTATTATGTTTAAGGGGGTAGTAATGTCATTAATAATTTTGACTGCCCTCTTTTAGTATGCATATTAAATATGGGGAAATGAGTTGATATTTTTTAGTTGATATGGATACTCCTTGATTCCTTTCTGTGTAGTAAGTAGCCTATCTGGAAATTCAGATTAATATTTGTGTTAAATTATAAAAATGGTAGTAGTTCAATGCTGCTCACTCAACAAAAGGTGAGATCTATTTCCTCTTAAGTCTGGCAGCCTTGTGACTTTCTTTGATGAAAAGAAGTTCTCGGAGGAGGTTTTATGACAATTCTAAGCCAGGCTTCAAGAAGCCTTGAAAACTCATTCACCCCCTCTGGGAACCCTGCAACATCCTTGTGAACAACCTTGGAACAGCTTGGTTAAAAATGATAGACCACATGGAAAGAGGCATCAGTCATCCTGGTTGTCACCACTGTCCCATTTGAGACCACCATAAACCAGCCATCCCTAGTAGACTCACCATCATGGACAGATCAATCAAGACCAAGTTAACCTTGCACAAACTGCCGGTACAGAATCATGAGCTAAATAAATATTGTTTTAAGACACTATGTTTTGAGATAGTTTATTACACTGCAAAAGCTGGCTATGGAATGTCCTAAATAGCAAAGGACAGCAAAATTAAATGTATATATTATTCCTTTGCTCAACAATTATTACTATATTTTTAATTGACTGAGACAGATAAAAAATAATTGAACTTCCTAAGAATATGTCAGTTATTTATAGCTAAGCGATCTTAGTTGAGTTCACCATCAGTCACTGTTCACAGACTTAAAATTTTCAGTGAACCACATAATTCTACTAGAGCTAAAAATAATTGTCTATCCAGATAAAAGCATGTCAATTTCTACAGACTTAACAAATACAAGTAGATATGTACACATATTACTATGAAATATAGTCTGCATTTAACTTTTAACATATTCAGATATAGCAGGGATCTATGAATATTGAAATGTGTTGATTTTTATCACTGTCATTTTGCAAAACTCTGCAATCTTATTTTCTAGATAGAATTACTATTGAATGATGTAGTTTTGTAGCTCAAATATTTTCTCCTCCATTTAAAATAATCAAACCATTTCTTTGTGTATCCATCTGCAAGTACTTAAAAAGCTAAAACAATTGAGCAAGTAAAACAGGCTAAGGATCATTTGGAAATTACGTCACTACATAACAGTGAAAGAAATAGTATTCTTCATACCCGTAAGTTCATTCTTGAGACTATAGTGATATACAATCAAAACTTTTATAATACATCTGTATTATGTATAATAATATATATATTGATATATAATCAAAATTTTTAAAGTCAAGAATATTATTTCCCTATAAAATTTGAAATAGACCTTTATTAATACATTAACAAAGTGTACATCTTTTCTTTTATTATTGATTCCTTCAAAATACGTAAAATCTCAAACTCTGGTAAAATATTTAAAAGGCATGGCATAAAAAAGCCTGATTTTAATTCATTCATCTTAAGAAAAAACAGTGAATTAAGGCATTGCAAAGCACTATACTTTTAAAGTCTATGTACTTGCTAAAGTATAATGAAGGAAAAATCTTATTAATACTGTCCACACAGTAGTGAACAAAGGAATAATGTCCTAAGAATTAAATTGAAAAAATATATTCTCATGGAGTAGAAAATATTCTTTTTTTTTAATTAATATACTTTATTTTTCAGAGCAGTTTTAGGCACACAGCAAAATTGAGCAGAAAATACAGAGTTCCCATAACCCCATGTTCCCACTATCAACATCGCCCACCAGAGTGGTACATCTGTTACAACAGATGAACCTACTTTGACACACCAGTGTCCCCTAAAGTCCATAGTTTATATTAGGATTCACTCTTGGTGTTGTACATTCTATGTCTTTTGCCAAATGTATGACAACGTGTCCACAATTGTAGTATTATACAGAATAGTTTCACTTCCCTAAAAATCTTCTGTCCTCTGTTTATTTGCCCCTTCTTCTCCCCCAGTCCTTGGCAACCACTGATCTTTTTACTGTCTCGGTAGTTTTTTCTTTTCCAGAATGCCTTATAGTTGGAATCATACAGTATGTAGTCTATTTAGATTGGCTTCTTTCATTTAGTAATGTTCATTGAAGTCCCCTCTGTGTCTTTTCATGGCTTAACAGCTCATTTCTTTTTAGTGCTGAATAATATTCCATTGTCTGGATGTACCATGATTTATTTATCCATTCGTGGACTGAGGGACATCTTGGTTGCTTCCAAGTATTGGCAACTATGAATAAAGCTGCTATAAACATCCTTGTACAGGTTTCTGTGTGGACATAAGTTCTCATTCATTTGGATAAATACTAAGAAGTGTGATGGCTGGATCCCGTGGTTAAGAGTATGTTTGTTTCTGTAAGAAACTGCCGAACTGTCTTCGAAAGTGGCTGTATCATTTTGAATTCCCACCAATGAATGAGAGCTCCTATTGCTCTGCATCTTCTCCAGCATTTGCTATTGTTAGTGTCCTGAATTTTGGTCATTCTAATAGTTGTGTAGTGGGAAAATATTATTTAGCCAACTGACTATCAATAATTATTCAGCATTTGATAGTAAAAACTATAGTAAGAGTATTCCCCTGGATAATTTTAAAATATACGTGAAAAAAGCAAATGTAAATAACATAACCAAAACTATGTTCTTTCAAATACTAAAATGCAATGAAAAATCACATAAGATGGAAATTTCTGTAAAAATATTAATTAAGAATTATAGAATTATTTCTTAAGGTACTTCTAGGTTAAAATATAAATTTCTTAATACTACCTGATAAGCTTTCTTTTAAATTCTTATTTAACTACTTCCTTCCAATCTTTGTTCAAAAACCAATGTTTTCAGTGAGGCCTTCTCTCATTACACAATATAAACTAAAAATCCCATCTATACAATCTCCTTTCCCTTTAACCAGCTTTATTTTTCACCAATAACTCTTGTCACCATTACACATATAAAAATTTAATTTTTTAAATTACCACTCTTCTTACCAGAATGTAAGTTCCATGATGGTGGAGATTTTTAGTCATCAAATAAATAGTACTGGGAAATATTTAGTGCTGAGTAAAATTTTGTTAAATAAATGAATGAAATATCCAAAAAGCTACACAAAATGAAACAAAAAAGATCTAAAGAGAAAAACAGGAAAGAATTGAAACATAGTCCAATGGCTCTAGAGTAGAAGGATGAAATCTAGATATAATAGGTCTGTACACTAACCCTTTTAAAGCTGAGTACTACAAATGAGAGCATCAGCATGGAAATAGAGACCAGAGCCGGGGGTGGGGGCAGGGAGAGGGGAGAGATATGCACTGAAGAGATATTTCCAGTCTGTTCGCAGAGTTGTACCTGAACAGACATCTCACCATTCAAAGAATGCAAGTAGGAAAAAAAAATCCCTACACAATAAAAATTATTGTCTCTCATGAGAAAAAATAAAGTAAAAGAAGACAAATCATCTAGCATAGTGTCTATAGTTGACAATATAGTATTGTGGGCTTCAAAATTTGTTAGTAGGGTAGATTTCATGTTGTGTATTTGCCACAAAAAATAACGACAAAAAACAATAAGGGAGACAAGGAAACTCTGGTAGGTATTGAATCTGTGTACTATCTTGGTTTGATGATGGTATCATGACTGTTTAAATGTGTCCAAACTCATCAAATTGAACACATTAAATATATGCAGTTCTCTGTATATTAATTATACCTCAGTAAAGCTTTAAAAACATAAAACAAATTAATAGAGTAAAAGAATTACACCGAATCCTTCAAGGCTCAGCCTATCTCTGAATATGAATTCTTTTTTAATAGAAAAAAGGCTTAACAAGAGAGCAGCATGAAAAAGGAATTGGAAAGAACTAAGCCAGACGGAGAAAGACAAATACCACATGACTTCATTTATATGTAGAATTTAAAAAACAAAACAAATGGACAAACAAAGCAAAACAAAACCAGACTCATAGATACAGAGAAGAGACTGGTGATTGTCAGACGGGAGCAGCGTTGGCGGGTGGATGAAATGGTTGAAGAGGATGGAGAGGTACAAACTTCAGTTATAAAATAAATAGGCCATGGGGATGTAATGTACAGCGTGGGGACTATAGTCAATAACAGTGCATTAATTTTGTAGGGTGACTGAGGGTAACTAAACTTATTGTGGTGATCGTTGCACAATGTACACCAATGTTGAATCAAGATGTTGTATAATATTGTATGTCAATTATAATTCAGTAAAAACAAAAAGGAAGTGGACTCTATAGAGGAAGATCAGAACATAATGCATAAAGACAAGGGCAGAAAAAGAAGGAAAAGGAAGAAGAATGAATAAGAACAAAAATATAACGAGAAGAAAAATAATACAAAATATAAATGCAATTCTTATTGTAGAACTAAGATCTCCATTGGAAGTATTAAATGCTGCAGGCAAAACAAACAAAAAACAAAAAACAAAAAAAACTTGCAAATTGATTAACTTAGGAAACTGCCACATTGAAATAATGGACTAAAAAGACCCAAACTAAGAATTATACACATTCCTGAAAAAAAAAAATAGAAAAAAATAACACCAAAGATGGAAAATCACTGGAATAGCCACAGATAAAATAAAATATGCTCACAAAACATTAAACAAAATGAATTATAGAAGGCCATGATTATGCATGCCCTAATAGAGTTATCTTTGGAGTGTGGCGGGATAGTGGTTAAGAACATATAGTTCCATTTATACTGTCCACTTTCTAGTTACACTATGCTATTTATTGTGTGATTTAGGATTAGTCACTCATCTTCTACGGGCCTCAGTTTCTCCATTTTAAAAGGAGAATGATAATAGCAACTACCTCTCATTGTTGAATGCTTACCAAATGGGCTGTTAAATGGTTTAATGCTTGCAAAACATTTAAAACAGAGTCTATTGTATAATAAATTTTCAATAGATATTAGCTGGTATGATTTTCTATTTAATATTATTTCTTATTTAATATTAGTATATTCCCTAAAGTTCAAAAAATCAAGAGGCCTATTGATTTTCTTTGAAAAACTAATAACCAGAATACAATGAAGCAATGCATACAGACTATTGAGAAAAAAATGTTTGTGACATAGGAATTCTATGGGGCCAGCCCAGTGGCATAGCAATTAAGTTGGCATGGCTCCACTCCAGCAGCCTGGGGTTTGCCGGTTCAGACCCTGGGCGTGGATCCACAAACCACTTACCAAGCCATGCTGTGGCAGGTGTCCCACATATAAAATAGAGGAAGATGGGCATGGATGTTAGCTTAGGGTCAATCTTCCTCAGCAAAAAGAGGAGGAGGATTGGTGGCAGATGTTAGCTTAGGGCTAATCCTCCTCCTCAAAAAAAAAGTATAGAATTCAGAAGTATAGAATTCAGTACAATTCAGAAGTATAATTCAGAAGTATAGAATTCTGACAACTAAACTAATCCTTTAGTTGTCATTAACATGTGTAGGCAACTGGAAGATTAAATCAGAAACACCGTATGAATATTTTCAGTAGCTGCCATCCAATTCAGCTCCTATTAGCCATTCTGCTATCTCCAACCAATCCCTCACTTGCCACAGATTTTCTGGCCTTCCTCCTGGGTTGTTTTCTTGCTGCCAGACTATGTATCTGGAGTTTCTATTTCCCCCTTTCACTTCCAGATTTGGAAGAAAAGCCATAAAACATGATGTGGTATCTGGTATCTTGGAGAACCTAAAAAGCTGGATAATAAACCTAGAATTGTGTAGTATATGTATGTACATGTGTGGGGGGAGTAAAGTTTCTGTGGGGGAAAATTTTGACCAAGGATAAACTTATTGTGGCAGGGAGCTGGGACAATAAATTCTCTCTCCTTCCTCTCTCCCATGGATTGTTCAGAGGCATGGCTTTTCCAGAGCCTGACTAGAGATTTCCAGGTGAACAAGGAGAGTTACTGCTAGGAAAACTTCCAGCTCTTCAGATTTGTTCTTAGATGCAGAGTAGTAATGTGTCTTCTCGCATTGATTTGCATCTTACCCAGCCACACTTCTGCTTACCTCACACTTGCTCTGTATTTGCACCTTCTCCATAAAACATCAGCACTCAATCTTTCTCTCAGGCTTTGCTAGGGGATGTGGATTAGGTCATTGATAGTTTCAAATATAATATGCACACACACATACCTATCAGAAAATACTATTCCTGTAGGCAGCTTTAAGAGAATGAGTCACTGAAAAATTAAGAACTGAAACAAAGTATAGAATTTATGACATGTAAAATGTAGTAATTTTAATTGCAGTAGCAATATACATTAAAATCAATCAAGTAAATGACTTAATAGGTTTTTAACTAAAGAGTAATTTAAAATATGTACAGAACACAAATATTGCTGATATAAGACACTTGCAAATACACATAAACATACATGCATAAATACATATACATACACACATATATTTACAGTTATAATTAAGTGTATGGATTAAAGTAATGAAGAGTGGAAAATATAGCAGATATGGTAAGAGAAGTACTGGTGAACTAATTTTCTAAACAAGTATGACACAATTGTATGACATTTAAAAAAATAGAAAAATGTGATCCATGCATAATAGAGAAGATGATCAATAGAAACAAACACCAAGATGACTAAGATGTTGAAAATAACAAAGATTTTAAAGCAGATATTGTAACTATGCACAAGCATATAAAGGAATATAAATTTATAATGAATAATAAAAAGGAAATCTCAGAAGATAAATAGAAAATATGAACCAAATGGAAATTTTAGAACTGAAAAAGTAGAATACTTAAAATTAAAACTTTACTGGATAAGGGAGTGACATCAGCATCATGGTGGAGTGAATTGTTCCCTTTGTCTCTCCCCTCTAAGTTACAACTAAATAGACATCCATTAACCAAAAGAGGATTCCCTACCCAGCACAACAGGACATCTGAGAGATCTATGCAGTTATACATCTGAAGTTTGGTGGACTGGACCCCTGGGAAGCAGTGGAACTAGGGTTGTGGCTACCTCCTCTTCCGTGGTAGCAGTGATCCAGGATGTGGGTCCTTACACAGTGGCCAGCAGAACTGTGACTGGAGGCAGGGACAGCTTGTGGAGGGGCATTAGCCTGTCCCTCAGGAGTACCAACTGTGCCACAGTGGCCCCACCCATGGGACTTCCCCATTGAATGGTGGCAGCCTGGCCCATGCAAATGCAGAGTGGCCAAAGGACACAACTATGAGCAGACAGGATAGAAACATAAAAACAACAGCCCTTGCCTCCCCCAATGGTGACAAGGGTAACTTGTGACCATAAGTAACAGGAACCACAGTAGAACTCCAGTGGCAGCAGCCCCAACACAAGCTCCACCAGCAGTGGGGACTATATACAAGTCCCTGGGTCCCCAGGCTTCTGCCAATAGTGACACCCAGGAACCCAGCACCCTTTTAGCAGTGCAACAGCACCCCAAGACAGCCCAGGGACAGCAGTGCAGGTGGTGCATGGGACAGCAGCAACCAAACCCACCAAGAGTCAGTGGAAGAATATGAGACTCAGGTGACCAGAACCAAAGTAATCAAAGCTGTATCTGAATAAGAAAACGTGATTACTACCACAAATGTGCCAACAGAGCGTCAATTCATCAAACACCATGAAAAACTACAGTAACGCTGCAGATGAGAAAGAAAATGACAACTCTCCAGAAACCAAACCTGAAATCACAGAAGACTACAATCTAACTGACAGAGAATTCAAAATAGCTGTCATAAAGAAACCCAATGAGTTACAAGAAAACTAAGAAAGACAATTCAATTGAGCTCAGGAATAAAATTAATGAAGAGAAGGAATACTTCACCAAAGAGACTGAAGCTCTAAAAAAACCCAAATTCTAGTTATGAAGAATACAATTAATAAGATAAAAAATAATGTAGAAAGCCTAAATAATAAAGTAGACCTATGGAGCAAAGAATTATTTACCTCAAAGATAGAAACCTAGAAATGCTTCAGGTGGAGGAGGAGAGAGAACTAAGATTCAAAAAAAATAAAATGAAGGCCACCCCAGTGGTGTAATGGTTAAGTTTACACATTCTGCTTTGGTGGCCTGGGGTTTACTGCTCAGACCCTGGGTGCGGACCTATGCACCACTTATCAAGCTATGCTGTGGCAGGCGTCCCAAATATGAAATAGAGGACGATGGGCACAGATGTTAGCTCAGGGCCAGTCTTCCTCAGCAAAAAGAGGAGGATTGGTGGTGGATGTTATCTCAGGCCTAATCTTCCTGAAAAAAAAAAAAAAAAGAAGAGGAAGAAATTCTTTGAGAAATATTTGACTCAAGAAAAGAAATATAGGATTATAGTTATCCCAGAGGGATAAAAGTGAGCAAAAGGAGCAGAAAGCATGTTCAAAGAAGTAAGAACTCAGAACTCCCCAAACCTGCAGAAGAAACAAGACATACAAGTACATGAAGTAAATAGAACTCCTAATTACATCAATGCAAAAGAACCTCTCAAAGGCATATATTAAAACTGTCAAAAGTCAATGACAACAAAAAAGTGTTAAGGGTATCAAGAGAGAAGAAAATAACCTACAAATGAACCCCCAACAGGCTTCCAGTGGATTTCTCAGCAGAAACCTTACAGGCTAGGACAGAATGGAATGAAATACTGAAAGACAACAACTATCACCCAAGAATACTCTACCCAGCAAAATTGTCTTTCATATGTGACAGAGAAATAAAAACTTTCCCAGATAAGCAAAAGCTGAGGGAGTTCATTGCCACTAGCTCTGTCTTACAAAAAGTGATGAAGGGAGCCCTACTACCTGAAACAGAAAGGCAAAGGTTTACAAAACATTCAGCAAGGAGATAAATAGACAGACAAAACCAGAAAATTGCAGCTCTTTATCAGAATAGGCTAGCAAATAATTATAACATAAAAGATAGAGGAAAGAAAGCATCAAATATAACTATAAACACTTCAATTTAGTCACAAAGTCAGAAAACAAAAAAAGTATAAATTGTGACAACAAAAACATAGAAGGGGAAGAGGCAAAGGATGGAACCTACTTAGGTTAATGGAGATAAGAGGCTATCAGAACATGGACTGTCTCTACTATGAGATATTTTATACAAAGTTCATGGTAACTACAATACAAAAAATTAGAGCAGAGTCACCAATAATAAATAAAGAGAAAATTCAGAAAACCACCAAACTGAAATAGTAGTCAGAAATACAACAGAAAAGAAATAACGTAAATACCGAATAACTTGAAATTAAAAGATAAAACAGTAGTATTAAGCCCTTATATATCAATAATAACTCTAAATATAAACTGACTGAATTCACCAATCGAAAGACAGTATGGCTGGATGGGTGAAAAACAAGACAAAACAGTATGATGCCTCCAGGAAACACATCTCAGCTTTAAAGACAAATACAGGTTCAGAGTGAAGGGATCGAAGATGATGCTCCAAACAAATGGCAAGCAAAAGAAAGCGAGTGTAGTCATACTTATATCAGACAAAGTGGTCTTCAAGATAAAAAAGATAATGAGAGACAAAGATTGGCATTATATAATGATAAAAGGGACATTCTACCAAGAAGACATAACATTTAGGAATATATATGCATGTAACACAGGAGTGCCAAAGTATACAAAGCAACTATTAACAAATCTAAAGGGAGAAATCAGCAGCAACATAATAATGGTAGGGGACCTCAATACTCCACTTTCATCAATGATAGATCATCCAGACAGAAAATCAACAAGGAAAGAGTGGCCTTAAATGAAACACTGGACCAGTTGGATTTAATAGATATATATAGAATATTTCTTCCAGAAACAGCAGAATACACATTCTTCTCAAGTGCACATGGAACAATCTCACAGATGGACCATATGTTGGGAAACAAGGCAAGCCTCAATACATTTAAGAAGATTGAAATCATATCCAGCATCTTTTCTGACCACAATGCTATGAAACTAGAAATCAACTACAAGAAAAAAGCTGGGAAAGTCACAAACATGTGGAGACTAAACAACATGCTAGTGACAACCTTTGGATCAATGAAGAAATCAAAAGAGACATTAAAAAATACCTGGAGACAAATGAAAATGAAAACACTACATACCAACTCTTACAGGATGCAGCAAAAGTGGTATTAAGAGGGAAATTTACAGCAATACAGGCCTACCTCAACAAACAAGAAAAATTTTAAATAAGTAATCTTAAACTACACCTAAAACAACTAGAAAAAGAAGAACAAACATGACTCAAAGTCAGTAGGAGGAGAGAAATAATAAAAATCAGACCAGAAATAAATGGAACAGACACTAAAAAATTACAATAGATACCACAGAAGTACAAAGGATTATAAGAGAATACTATGAGAAACTGTATGCCAACAAATTGGATAACCTAGAAGAAATGGATAAATTCCTAGAATCATGTAACCTCCCAAAACTGAATCAAGAAGAAATAGAGAGTATGAATAGACCAGTCACATGTAAAGAGGTTGAAACAGTAATCAAAAACCTCTCAAAAAAACAAAAGTCCAGGACCAGATGGCTTCTCTGGAGAATTCTACCAAACAGTCAAAGAATATTTAATACCTATCCTCCAACTGTTCCAAAATATTGAAAAGACAAGAGACTTCCTAATTCATTCTATAAGGCCAACATTACCCTGATACCGAACCAGACAAGGACAACACTAAAAAGGAAAACTACAGGCCAATATTGCTGATGAAGATAGATGCAAAAATCCTCAACAAAATATTAGCAAATTGAATACAGTACATTAAAAGGATCATACACCATGATCAAGTGGGATTTATTCCAGGGACTCAGGGATGGTTCAACATCTGAAATCAATTAATGTGATAGACCATAAACAAAATGAGGAATAAAAAACACATGATCATCTCAGTTGATGCAGAGACAGCATTTGACAAGATCCAACACCCATTTCTGATAAAAACTCTCAATAAAATGGGTATAGAAGGAAAATACCTCAACATGATAAAGGCCATATATGACAGACCCATGGCCAACACTATACTTAACAGTGAAAAACTGAAAGCCATTCATCTGAGAACAGGAACAAGATAAAGGTGCCCAGTCTCACCACTCTTAGTCAACATAGTACTGGAAGTTTTGGCCAGAGCAATTATGCAAGAAAAAGAAATAAAAGGGATCCAACTTGGAAAGGAAGAAGTAAAATTCTCAGTGTTTGCAGATGACATGATTCTCTATATAGAAAACCCTAAATAAACCACCAGAAAACTATTGTAAATAATTAATAACTACAGCAAAGTGGCAGGTTACAAAATCAACATACAAAAATCAGTTTCATTTATATACACTAATAACAAACAGAGAACTCAAGAATATAAACCTATTTATAGTCACAACAAAAAGAATAAAATATCTAGGAATAAATTTAACCAAAGAGGTGAAAGACAGATACAGTGAAAACTATAAGATATTATTGAAAGAAATCAAAGAAGGCATAAAGAATTGGATGGATATGTGATGCTCATGGATTGGAAGAATAACAATAGTTAAAATGTCCATATTACCTAATGCAAATTCAATGCAATCCCAATCAGAATCCCATTGACATTCTTCCTGGAAGTAGAACAAAGAATTCTAAAATTTGTATGGAAGAACAAAAGACCCCAAATCAAAGCAATCCTGAGAAAAAAACAAAGCTGGAGGTATCACAATCCCTGATTTCAAAATATATTACAAAGATATAATAATCAAAACAGCATAGTACTGCCTGAAAAACAGACACAGAGATCAATGGAACAGATTTGATAGCTCAGAAATAAAACCACACATCTATGGTCAGCTAATCTTTGACAAAGGAGTCAAGAACTTACGATAGAAAAAGGAAAGTCTCTTTAATAAATAGTGTTAGGAAAACAGGACAGCCATGTGCAAAAGAATGAAAGTAGACCATTATCTTATACCACAGACAAAAATTAACTCAAAATGTATTAAAGACTTGAACGTAAGACCTGAAACCACAAAACTCCCAGAAGAAAATATAGGCAGTATGCTGTTTGACATTGGTCTTAGCAATATATTTTCGAAAACCATGTCTACTCAGGAAGGGGAAACAAAAGAAAAAATAAACAAATGGTACTACATCAGACTAAAAAGCTTTTGCAAGGCAAAGGAAACCATGAATAAAACAAAAAGATAACATGTCAACTAGGAGGAAATATTTATGAATTGTAGATCCGACATGGGATTAATTTCCAAAATATATGAAGAATAAATAAATGGCCTGGCAGCACAATAAAAAACTCAACAATAAAAAAACAAACATCCAATCAAAAAATGGGTAGAGGATCTGAACAGATATTTTTCCAAAGAAGATACAGAGATGGCCAACAAGCGTATGAAAAGTTGTTCAACATTACTAATTATTAGGGAAATGCAAATCAAAACTACAATGAGATAGCACCTTACACCTGTCAGAATGGCTATAATTGCCAAGACAAAAATAACAAATGTTGGAGAAGATGGGGAGAAAAGGGAACCCTCATACACTGCTGGTGGGGATGCAAACTGGTGCAGCCACTATGGAAAATAGTATGGAGATTTCTCAAAAAAATAAAAATAGAATTGCCATATCATCCAGCTATTCCACTGCTGGGTATTTATCCAAAGAATATGAAATCAACAATTCAAATAGATTTATGCCAACCTATGTTTGTTGTAGCATTATTCACAACAGCCAAGATGTGCAAGCAACCCAAATGCCCATCAACAGATGAAGTGGACAAAGAAGATGTAGTATATATGTATATATATACACCAGCCATAAAAAAAGACAAAATTGTGCGCATTTGTGACAACAGGGTTGGATCTTGAGGGTGTTAAGCTAAGGTATGTAAGCCAAACAGAGAAAGACAAATGGCACATGATTTCACTCATATGTGGAAGATAAACAAACACATGGATAAGGAGAACAGATCAGTGGTTACCAGAGGGGAAGGGGGTTGGGGGGCTGTGTAAAGGGTATATACGTATGATCAAGGACAAAAACTAGAATATTGGTGGTTAACATGATGCAGTCTATAAAGAAACTGATATATAGTAATGTACACCTGAAATTTACACAATGTTATAAGCCAATATAACCTCAATAAAATAATTTTTAAAAACTTACTGGATGAGCTGAACTACAGAATGGAGATGACAGAGGAAATATTCATTGAACTTTCAGTTAGATAAATACAAATTACCCATTCTGTAAAGGGAAGGGGCTGTACTTACCACCAATTCTTACAAATTGAGGGATTAATCCCAGTGAGGGAAAGAATCAGATGATGGGAACTGTCCAACTTTAGTCTACATATGTGTCTACACCCATCCATTTACTTCAATCTTATTTGTATTTCAAAAGAAATTTAAAATAGGACTTCCGATGTCAGAAGGCTAAGCTGCCAGGTAGCAAGGTGGTCAATCAAGACAATGAGCCAAAGTGAAAGTAACAATTGAGCCTTAATCGACTTACTGTGATAGTACAAATAACAGGCCAAATAGGAAAGGCAACGGCTCCCTCCAAAATTCCATTTATTCCCATGGAATAGCATTGGGCAGGGGTAGCTGTTTCAGCACAGACCAGGTGTGCAGGGATTGTCTCACTGCTGAGGGAGCCCCAAACATAAGGCTCTGGTCATTTTCTGGACCTGGGGGCTAGAGGAAGGAGGACGGGGAAGGTCTGGGATGGAAACACACGGAGCACTGAGTCAGAGTGAAGTGTCTTCAAGGCCTGCTGATAAGGAGGTCTCAACAAAGGCACCTAAACAGTGTTTTAGCTGAACCCCCTCACCCGCATAAGGAGACTTCCAAATGGAGGTGTCTGGGTTAGGAATGCAGATTTGCATAAAAGCATGATCTGGTGGGCATGGGGTGGCTGAGTCCTTGACTAAAACTCCTTTCGGAGACTGCCATGAACTGATTGTGCACTAAGTCTGGTGTGGGATGGGCACCTCTCCCGAGGAGGCCTGCCAGCAAAGCCTTTGTAGTTGCCTATGCTCTGGCCTGAGAAATCACACATAGAAGTTTGTCCTGGAGCCAGACTCCTCACCTGGTACAGCTGAAAATGTCCTCACTCACGCTCTGATCAAAGAAGCCATTCAAAATCTCCTCAACTATAACTACAGACACAAGACCAGAATCCCTGCCTGATGTTCACTACATCTCTAATTCTCATGTGTTTTGCTTCCATGCGCTGCATTTTAATAACTAGTTTGTAAAATTAATATGTTCTGTATATACTTGAAGAAAAGGGAAAGGAAAAGTAAGTAAGCTAAGTAATGGTGTTTTAAAATATATAAATAATAGATGGCAAAACAAGGAAGGAAATGTAAGAATAAGACTTGTTTCTACAACTGATTATGAGGCTAGAGATGGTGTTTATTACTTTCCTCTTCTAATCACTATTCTTACATATCTCTGCCCTCAACTGATAGGAGTTTTAGCTTTGAGATGAGATAAAACTTCATTCCTAAGAGATCTGAGCCCTTGGTAAATCTTTTTGCATATTGCTGTAGTGGTCTTCTATCAAATTTTACCACTGGTTATGATAGTAGAATGTGATACTAAAAGAGAATCCTCTTTTTGTCATCTACATTCCTTTTCTTTCCCCTTCATTTTCACCCCTCATCATATATTTCCCAACATGCAGGGTAACGTTCTTGGCCATTCATGATATTGTCTCCCATATAGCACCTTAATTGTCTCCCATACAACTTTATTCCTTACAGTCCCCTGGCTATCTGGCCAGACCTTAGTATCTGCCAACACATTGATGGAGAGGCTTACCATAAGCCATCCTTTCTTCTAAAAGAAGTAGAGGGTGAGATATACCACTTGAAGTTCTGCCTTTTGAAAGAATTTCTTGAATTGATTACGCAATCTTCCAGAGCAACCTCTTTGTAAACATTTTAAGTCAGAGTAAACCATTTTATTAACTTTTTTCATTTTATTTTCCATCAATATGTCATCCACGAGATTCACATTTCTTTCTTCACAGTCATGTGACCTTGGAGAACTCTCCATGTGGTCAGAGGTGTATGTTGTGGGGGAGATCTTCAATGTTAGCATAGCCAGAGAGGACACCCTAAGAGTGTATGAACTTGTTTATAAAATTTGTGTGGTCTCAGAACTAGCTCATGCCTGGTATCATACATTTCACTTTATTTTATTATGATTACTGCTGGGTATGCTCACTATTTGGACTGGATAGACATCATCATGTACATTATGGACAGCTTACTTTGTATGGTCACTTGGACCCCTGGTCCAGAAATCTGCCCCTGCCTGTGCCCAGTATGTAGCCAAGAGTCATTTCTCAAAAGAAAATAGTTGATTAAGAGGCATGACTTTGCTACAAGAGCCTAGCATTCTCTGCCAGGATTCCTGTTGCCTCCTACAGCACAAGATCTGCTACACAGATTATTGGATCATCATTGTATCAGTTGACGCATAAGGACATAAAGGCAGATCTGCATTTACTGCAGTCTGAATGGCATGGAGATCCTTCTATTTTTCTAAGCCCTACTATAAACCAGAGTAAAGCAGACGGAGCAAAGAAAAAATATCACATGTTATTCCCAAAATTTTTTAAAAACCCGAAGAATAAGTTGATTTCTCTTTTAATAGTGGAGGATATGCAAAATGTAATGGACATTTTGACTGTTCCCACTGGGCCACCACAAACTTCACTGAGGTAACAGGCTTCTGTATATTCATCTGATTTATCCACCATCTTTTGATATGCAAATGTATCACCATAACATTCATGATACCTACTACTGCCTTTTCTCACAGGCATGTTAAGATGATGTCATTAGCTTAAACGATTAACAATCAAGGTTTCTCTGAACTAAATTGCAGCACAGACCAACACTTGATGTAGCCCTGTACAAAATGATGAAAATCTACTTCTCTTTCATAAACGAAGGTGAAATAAAGACTTTTTCAATACAAACCAAAGAAGAGAGAATTCATTACCAGCAGACCTGAACTACAAAGAAAGTTCCTCAAATAGAAGAAATATATCTGAGAGAAACTTATACAGGCACAAAAAACAAAAGTGAAGAGCTCCAGAAATGATTAAAATGAAGACTTTAAAATTATTCTGAATCTCTTTGAAATATAACTGATTGTCAAAAGCAAAAATAGTAGCAAGTTATTGTCCTTTCATATAATATATATATAATAAAACACATGACAGTGATAACACAGGAGATGGGAGGAAGCAATAAGTTTAAGGGCAGCATAATCAATGAATTCACTTCAATATAAAACTGCATTCTTCTTTTTTTGTTCATATACTTTCAGAATTTTATTCCCAAATATAATATACAAATTACATCCCCTTATAAATTAACAAATCCCTGAAATTGTTTTGCTGTGTGTATTTCTTCCTGGATTGACTTTGTTAATATTGTCTAGGAATGTGCTGCATCCGGTGTAAGTTGCTACTATAGGAAGCATTGCAAAGTAACTCCTTCAGGTGAGACAGCCTCAGCCTGGCCAAAGGGAGGAGAGGTTGCTTTTTAAGCAGGAGATTCAAGGATGTTGCACTTTTGGTACTCGAGGCTCCAAATCCTCTTCTAAATCTCTATTCCAGTTCTCAGATTTCCACTCTTTCCTGACAGGGTACTAAGTTTAACACAAAAACCTTGGTAATCCTTTGAATTCAATTAACACTATAAATCTATGGAATAAAAATTTATATTAATTCTTGCTTACTTTACTCCTGGGGCTCTAACTGGTAGTTTCCTTTAGCACAGTTATAAGGAGGCCTGGTTTCCCACTCACACGGTATTCCAGTTATCTATTATTGCCTAAAAACTACCTCCAAATTTAGTGTCATTCATTATTTCTCACTGTTCTGTAATTTGGGGAGGACACAATAAGGATATTGTATTAGTTGCCTATTGTTGCCTAATAGTTGGGTGTTGTTTTGTAACAAATTACCCAAAGCTGAGTGGCTTAAAACAATATTCTCCTACATCTCAGTTTCCCTGAGCTAAAGGTAAGGTTTCAGCTCAGCATGGCTGGTTTGTTCTGGAGGGTCTAAGGGGAGAATTCATCTGTTTATATCCATTGATTCATGACCCCTTCCTCATATCACTCCAGCTTCTTGCTTCCACTGGGACATGTCCTTATATTGTGTCTTTGACCTTTTTTTCCTCACTCTTTAAGGATCCTTGGATTACATTTAGAGCCCACCCACATAATCCAGGATGATCTTCCTACCTCAAAATCTTTGATTTAGTCACATCTGCAAAGTCCCTTTTGCCATATAAGGTACCATTTATAGGTTCCAGGGATTAGGATGTGGATATCTTTGGGGGACTATTATTCAACCTACCACAGATGGCATGTCTTTGTTTCACATGGTGTTGGCTAGAACTACAACTAGAGCTGGAGGATCCAAGATGGCTTCACTCACGTTTCTAGAGCCTCAACTGATGTGGCTAGTACGTCTGGGGACTAGCTGGTCCTGTCTGTCTCAATGAATTCTGTCATCACTCAAAGGTCTGACTCAAGTTTTTTTCCATGGAACTGAATCCCCAAAAATTGAAAGAGGAAGCTATCGGGTCCTCTTAGGCGCTAACCCTATAGGCCACAGTATCATTTTCAGCTTATTCTATTAATCAAAACCAGTCATAAGATCAGCCCAGATTCAAGGAGAAAGGAAATGACTCCTCCTCTTTATGAGTGGAGAGCATGAGTATACAAAGATGAGAGGAATTGTTGGTATCCATCTTTGCAATCTATCACACTTTGAACTAAGAATTTAGGGATTTGATCTCAATATATATATATTTTTCTTTTACTTTTAAATCCCATTACAAGGAGTCATATCACCCCACAGCCCTGAATTCGTCATACCCTCTGTTCTGTCTTAAAGAATCTACAACTCATTCAATCCAAAGCCTTTCCTTCAATGATTCCTAGAATCAATTTGATTCTAGGTGATTACAGATGAGACTTGAATTAGCTAAATCATCACTATATGGCACGTGGTCTCAAGTTTCCAATCTAGAATAGTAATAGAGTTTTTACTATCTTCAGACACATTTAGGCTCCAAATAAATCATATAATTCTCCCATTTCCCTAATGATTTGTTATCTGTCATCCATTCCCAACACTAATTTCAATATTTGTTCAAGTTTTTGGTTATAAAGAACAGAAAGTGACTCATGTAAACCAAAAAGGAATTTATTGAAAGCATGACAAACATTTCAAAGATTTAGAAGGAATCCTGGAAACAAAGAAACTAAGGGCATCAGAGAACAAGAACCAAGGACTCTCTCAGGAACCCAGGGGGTGAGGTTGACACCCCTGGCATCACAGCCACTGCATTCCCACCACTGTAGCTGATGGACTCCAGGCTCGGCTATCTTTTGCCTTGAAAAATCCTTAGCTGTACTAATGTCTTTGCATCTCTCCCTTCAAATATGAGGAAGTATCTAATTGCTTTAGCTCAGGTTATCTTCCAACACGCTGGTTTCCAAGGGGAAGAAAAAGGCAATGTCTCATCTACTTCTGGCTATGTAGTGGGAAGTGGGTTGTTGCCTTGCTCTGAGAATCACGCTCTGTGGATTAACCCGCGAACAGAATTGGGCTTCAGTTACTAGTCAGCAAAAAAAAAAAAAAGGGGGACTAAATCTTGGGAATGTTTTATAAATGAAATAAAGTAAATCCAACAACAGGGCATAAAGAGAAAGGCTTCAGGAGAAAGAACATGGAATTAAGAAATTAAGTGATCAAACCAGAGGAGAGAAAATTTTCAAAGTAAAGAAAGTAGTTCAATAACTAAGAGAAAAGATTCTAAAATATCTCCTAAAAATTAAGATCAATATTTGGACTACAAAAATAATAATAGCTAATATTGTTACTGTGGTTACTGTGCACAGGCACATTAATATTTAATGTACTTTTAATTCTCATCTTAAATCTTTGTAACTCCTAGTGTTCAATATTATGCATATACAACTCTCAACTATTAATCCTATTTTTGAGATGAGGAGACTGAGGCATAAATAGTTTGTTTCCCCTTGTCACATAGCTATATGGGATGAAGCTGGGATTCAAATTCAAGCAGAGTGTCTCCAAGTGTCCTCACTTACTTTATACTGCCTCGTCTTATAAAAGGATAAATAAAGAGAAGCAAACGGTGGGGGTAAATTCACTGTGAAAATAGATTGACTATTGTTCTGAAAGGGCCATGAGGACCTACAGCCAACTGTATCAACTTGTTATAATTATCACCTTCTTCCTCCCCTAAACTCGTCCTCATTCTAACTTTAAAATACACACACACACACACACACACACACACACACACACAGTCTCATGCTTTATTCAAGGCTTCCTCTGTGTGTTTGTGTGTTTTTAAATTTGTTTCTTCTTGGTGAAATTCTGTCTTTTTTTTTTAATGAGCCCTAACTGTCAACTAGTCTCACAAAAATTCAAATCATGGACCACAATGTGGAGAGAGGAAAGACACCTACCTCATTATCTTACATGATATTTCAAAGACAGCGAAAAAATTATAACCATTTTTCTCTCTCTACTTGATTGTAAGCTGCCAGTCCACCACAGATAAGCTTAGAGCTCTAAAGAGAGGTTTCTTGGGAAGCATCAGTGATTTATCTATTTCTGTAAATTAAAGAAGATGATTTACTAAACACAAGCCACAATCAAACAAATATCACTTTTTATTTTTTAATTTTCTTTAAGATGTAGCCACCTTAGTACTTTTCTTTTTAAGATCTTTCTTCTCCCCAAAGCCCCCCAGTATATAGTTGTATATTCTAGTTGTAAGTCCTTCTGGTTCTGCTATGTGGGACACCACCTCAGCATGGCTTCACGAGTGGTGCTTGGTCTGTGCCCAGGATCTGAACTCATGAGACCCTGGGCTGCCAAAGCAGAGCATGCGAACATAACCACTGGGCCATGGGGCCAGCCCCCAAATATCACTTTTGATGCATTATTATTATCAACACCTTTAATTTACAAAGACATTTCATGGTCGACATTTGATGTAAACCCTGATATTAGAAATTGACAGGTGATTTTCTTTTTCAATTCCCTTTGGTTGTCCCTTTGTTTTGCTCCAAAGAAATTGGTAATTTTATGAGTCCTTGGAATATCTTGAAAGTAAAGTGCTAGTAATGTATAAATGCTTTTAGAACATAAGCCTCTGTAATAGTGCACATTATAAATCTTTAAATAAATACAAATTGCTTCTGAAAAAGCAGAGTAAATAATATGGAGTTTGGAAAATAGTTGAAAATAGCATCACAACATGGAAAATAGTCATCACAATTCCTTAAGATAAAATTACAAGAGCAATATATGAAATGTGTATTTCAAGAACTTTAGTGAATTTATCTGAAACTGCAGAAGTATTTTCAGTAGATTTTAAAAAATGTATTAAATTACATTTGCATATGGATACAATTTAAGCATGTAATTCTCTCAATCTCTTTATCGTTGGTGAATTACAAAATAACGGGAAATGCTAAAAGATGTTTACCCTTCTCTAAGAAGAATGTGATTATTGAAGTGTACTTCATTGAATTGATTTGTTTATAGCACATAATTCTGTAGAATGTGTGCATATGGTTTTTAATTTAGATACATTTTCAGCTGACGCTAATACGTACAACTTTAAAAGGCATTATTGAAATAGAAATATTCAGTTTATGAACTATTGACCTTACAATAATGATATCGTAGACTCTTACATTTTGAAGAGATTTGAAGTCTATTTATTTCATTACCAAGTCATTCAATTATTGGAAAGCTCATAGCTCATGTTTTAAGTCATGCTTTGATGAGTATTTGATGACAATAGCATCTCATTTCCACTATCTTTTCACTTTTAGTTCCCTCAACTATTATATGGTTTTTATAATTAATTAGTAGTCTAAGTATAATTACCATAAGATATAATTAAATTCACCTCTTTTTCAGCTTCTAGAGGCTGCCTGCATTCCTTGGCTAGTGGCCCCTTGCTTGCATCACTTCAATCTCTTGCTTCGTCATCACATCTGCTCCTATTCACTCTTATCCTCCTGCCTCCCTCTTACAATGACTCTTGTCATTACATTAGGCTCACCAAGGTAATTCAGAGTAGGCTCCCATATCACAATGCTTAATATAGTCTTATTTGAAAAATCTCTTTTTACCATGTAAGGTAACATATTCACAGGTTCAGGGAATTTGGATGTGGACATCTTTGAGGGGAGGCGTGATTCAGCCTACCACAAGTGTCTAATATGGATCTGCAAAAGTCAGGAAGCTGGAGATACAGTATTAAAGCAACATTTGAATATATTTTCATGGGCATAACATTCTAGAGGATAAAAAACATTAGGTAGAAGTCACAGCATAACGACTGAATCTAGAATTCCAAAGTGTTATGTTTGGTGTAGGAAGCCTCTAACACGGTCTCAAAAGATCTCCACCTCCTAATATTCAATGCCTTTGTATAATCCCCCCAATTGAGTGTGAGTCAATGTAGAAACCCACTTCTTAGAAACAGGATATGCAATAGTGATAAAATGTCGTTTTCTAGATTATGCTACAAAAAGACTGTGGCTTCCATCTTGCTCACTCATTTTCACTCCTTCACCAGCTTGCTCTGAGGGAAACCAGTTGACATCTTGTGAGCATCCCCATGAAGAGGCTTGTGTGGCAAGAGACTGAGGGAAGTCTCTGGTCAACAGTCAGTGAGGAACAAGGGGCCCTTGTACAATAATTCGTGAGCAACTAAATCTTGTCAATAGTCATGTCAGAAAGCTTGCAAGGATCCTTCCCTGGTTGCAGCCTTGTGAGAAACCCTGAACCAGAAGCACCCAGCTAAGCCACGCCCAGATTCCTAAATCATGGAAACTGTGAAATAATAAAGGTTTGATATTTTCAGTCACTAAGTCCTAGGGTCTTTTTCATGTAACAATAGATGCCTAATGCAGTTTTCATTTAAACTTGAATTTGAACGCCATTGGGAAGGACAAAGACTCTCTAAGTCACCCATAGCTTATAGTCTTCCCATTGGTCAACAACAAAATATCCACAATAAATACATATTCAATAATAATAATTATTGAATTGCTTTTTAATATATTTTTAAAGCATTCATTAAATTAATTTAAAATAATAACAATAATTCACATTAAATACAATGAAGTGAAAAAAAATACTGTGTTATGATAGCAAATAACTGGGAAACCTAAATTAACCATGATAATCAAGGAAGGTCTCTCTGTGGATATTCTTTTTAAGGACCTAAAGGAAAAGAAGGAACCAGCCCAGCAAAGAGCAGGAAGAGTATTCCAGCCAGAATAAATGATCATGCAGAGGCCTATAAGTGGGAAATGAGCATGGCCTTCAGATATTAAAACAAAATGAAAAACAAAACAACAATGCTTTCCATTTGTGTCTGGAGATCATTGAGCAATAAAGGACAAGCAGTAGAAGATGAAAGTGAAGAAGGAGAATTAATTCAAATGAATGGCTTGGAACACCATGATAGAAAATAAATTCTAAATTCAGTGCAATGGGTTTGTCCAAACAGAATCATCAAAGATGAATACTGATGTCAGTTTGAGCACCTTGATGGATTTGATGGCTAATTTTAAGTGTCAATTTGACCAGGCTATTGGCCCAGATATTTGGTTAAACTTTATTCTGAGTGTGTCCTTGAGAGTTTCTGGACGAGATTAACCTTTGAATTAGTAGACTGAGTAAAGCAGATTGCCCAGGCCAATTTAAGTGGGCCTCATCCAATTTCATTGAAGCCCTGAATAAAACAAAAACGCTTAAGAGATAATTTGCTTTCTCTGTCTGACTGTCTTTGAGCTGGGACATTGGTCTTCTCCTATCTTCAGACTTGGACTTGAACTAAATTTATGCCATCAGGTCTCCTGGGTCTCAGCTTGCTGCCTGCTCATCTTGGGACTTCTCAGCCTCTACAATCACATGAGCCAACTCCTTATAATCTCTTTATGTAAATCCTATTGAATGTTTCTCTGGAGAACCTTAACACAGTGGATGTCATCCCATTTATTTAAAGATTATGAGGGGGGAAATAGGTTCTAAAGCAGGGGGAAAATTAAGAGTCCCCTTTGACCACAACATGTTTGATTTGAAACATCCAATTGCAGACGTCAGGAAGGAATTTTTTAAACAGAGGTCAAGTTCTTTTATTCATTATTTAATAAATATTCATCCTGTGCCAAAGATGTGGCAGCGCACAGAGTTCTGAGAAGTGTAGATCAGGAAGCCAACAATACATAGATGGTGTATCATTAGGTATGCTATCCTTGTAAGTAACAAAATGCCTGACAAATAGTGACTTAAATAGGAGTTTATTTTTCTCATATAGCAAGAATTCTGAAGGTAAAGGTTTGCTATGGTCAAGGTAAAGGTAAAAACATTGGCTCAGGGACTGAATGTTAGGAATCTGTACGTGTGTGTATGTGTGCGTGTGGTGGTGGGTTGTGTGTGTGTGTGCGTATTTAATCTTCCCCTCGTAGTTGAAAGTTCACTATAGCAGCTCCAATCATCATGTCATGTTCAAATCTGAGAAAACAGGGAGAAGCATGGGGCAGAGTCCCTTTTAGCACACGCCTGCCTCTTATGAGAGATGGAAAATCATTCTCAAAAGCCTCTCAAAAAATTTTACTCTTTCTTCTCATTTGCAAAAAAATCAATCATGACTTCATCCCAAGATCAAGGCCTGGGTCTACTTTCCCATAGATCCAGGGATCTTGATTTGATACATGAAAAGGAAAAAAAAAATCTATTTGTGAAAAAACAGGAGGGAAATGACTTCAGAGTAGGCATCTAATAGAATTCCAAATTTATATAGGAACTGATTCAAGGCCATGGGATGAATTAGTTTGATTTTAACCTAATTATGGTAAACTTTTCCACATTGACAACAATTAGTCTATGAATGAGCATGTGACCCAATTCTGGCCAATAAAACATGAGAAATATTTCTGAAAGCTTCTGTCAGTGTTATCTTTCCTGTTACATGGAGACATCAGGAAAAACATTTTTTTCAGCCTTCCCTCTTGCTTGCAGCTCAGGATGCTATGGTATAAGAATAGAATGCATCAAGATGTGGCAGCTATTTTGCAACCATGGGATAAAGACCAAAAGAATGTCAGTTACAACAGAGCTTCCTGACTTCATTGATTCACTCAACTAATCCTTTACTATTTCAATTAATACAACTTGGGGACTCTGTTATTTGTAGCTATGAAGACCATATACAATAAAGATGTCATTTAAATCCACAGAAATAAAAGTATTTAATGAAAAGGGAGAAACAGCAGAGAAAGGAGAGAAGACTCATTACTGAGGGTTGGCACCATTTAGAGAGGATAGGTGAGGAACCTGCTAAGGAGACAGAGAAGTGGTAAAAGGAAAACCAAAAGAGCAGTGTGTTCTGGAAATGGAGAGGATATTTCACAAAGACATTGTGAACTGTGAGGAGTACATTTCAAAATCAGTTCATACTTCCTGCTGCCTCTCTAGAGGTGAGATGAAAAACAGGAATGTGGACTCTGGAGTGAATTTGCTTGGGTTCTAATTCTGGCTCTGACATTTATTAACTATGCAATCTTTAAAAACTCATTGTGTCCTCTCTATGTGAAAAGACAGTGTCTTAGTTGGTTCAGGCTGCTATAACAAAGTAAAATAGACTGCATAGCCTATAAACAACAGAAACTTACTTCTCACAGTTCTGGAGACTGGAAGTCTGAGATCAGGGTGCCGGTATGGTTGGGTTCTGGAGAGAGCTCTCTTCCAAGTTGCAGACTGCTGACTTCTTGTTGTATCTTCATTCACAAACGGTAGAAAGATAGGAAGCTAGCTCTCTAGTCTCTTCTTATAAGGGCAATAATCCCATTTATTAGGGCTCCACTCTCATGATTTAATTACTTCCCAAAGGTCCTACCTCCAAATACCATCACATTGGGCGTTATATTTCAATATATGTATTTTGAAGGGACATAAACATTCATTCCATAACAGAGAAACATTTCTCCATATTTAGATAACACAAATACCTATCACAGAGTGTTATTAATAATAGATAAAATTTATTTCAGGATTATCCTCTACAAAGCATTTTTTGAAGCACTTTAGATGTATTATTTTGCATCACCATCATAGCAATCCATGGAATAAGTCTATCAATATCTCCATTTAATAGATGAAAAAAGTCTAAATAACTTGCCTCCTGGCTACACAATGTAGAAGTGGTATAACTGGAATTGAACCCAAGGAAAAATTATTCATAAAATTTGGACTATTTAATTATATCTAGAAATCCAGTAGGCAACCAATCAATTTATCTGTGATCTTCTATGAATTGAAGCAAGTTTTGAATAGCCACTAATAAAAACAGTAATCAAATAAATAGAAAGCTAGTATACTGAAAGTTTTACTTTATAATTCACATACTACATTTAACATGTAACAGTGTAATGTTAGGAAATAAATATAAATATATTAAATCTTCAGCTTATGGGTCTCAAGATTTATTTTGATCCTCATATATTTTTATCAACACCTGAAAGGATACTGAACATCATATATCCATGAGATAATTTTGTGTCTTCAATTCTCTTTTTCCTACTTTGCTTTCACATCACTTAATCATATTTTAAGCAAACCCCATAGCTTTCTGGTCATTTTCAGTTATTCAAAATAATCTAATCTAGTTTAAAATATCAGTAATCACAGATATGACTGAGTGAGCTCTCCCAACGCTATTTCCTCTCCACTCTACCATCTCTCTTCAATATCTGCTCAAATTGACAAGAAAAGAAAATCAGGGAGCAGATGTCCAGAGAATGAGATTTCTTCATTCGTTTATCCGTTTACTCAACAAATACTGATTGAATAACTATCATTTGTATGTACTGGGGGTTCAACAATCAACAAAATGGATTGAACTCCTGCCCTAAGGGACCTTATATTCTAGTGAGTAGAAATAGCGTCAGGTAGTGATGAGTTCTTAGAAGAGAAACTACAGCTAGGAAAGAGAATAGAAGTAATGGGAATTTTCTAAAGCTTGTCAGAAAGAGTCTCTATTAATGGATGACAACTAAGGGGAAGTTAGTGAAATAAGGGAGGATTGTTCCAGGCAGAGAGACCAGTGATTGGAAACGCCCTGCGATAAAAGCATGTTTGTTGTACTAGAAGGTGCAGTTATCAAGGAGACAGAAGGTAGGAGATGATGTTCAAGAGATAGTCAAGGATCAGTTCATACGGGGCCTTACAGGTTATGGTAAGAGCTTTGTATTTTCCTATATCATGAGAATCCATTGAAGGGTTGCAAGAAAGGAATGCTATATAACATAGGTTTTGAAAAGAATTACCAGCTGAAATGTGAATTATCAACTAGGGTCAAGATTGTAAGGATAAGGGTAAGTTCGGAAATGTTTGCAATAGTCTAGGTGAGATTTAATGGTGGTTTGGCCTTTACTCATAGTGTTGAAGATGGTGAGAAGCTCTTGGATGCAAGATGAATTTGCTGATGAATTTGCATAATTGTGAGAGAAAGAGAAGGGTCAAGAATTATTGCAAGATTTGTTTTGTGGCTTAAGCCACAAGGTCACTGGCAGTGCTCTTTTCTGAAATAAACAGAAGATGGAGACAATATCAATAGTTTGTTTAAGATATTTAAGTTTAAGATGTCTTTTAGTTAACCTGGTGTGGTGCGGTTATAAAGATCCTCACAAAAATAAATTGCATTTAAAAATTTAAAAGACACTATATCAAAAACATAGCAGGAGAGTTGTCATACTGGCAAAACTTTGATTTTTTTTTTTAACAAGCATAAAGTAACTCAATATAAAGGATGTCAGCAATAATTTATTAAGAGCAGGTTTGCAATTATGCTAACGTATTAAATGCAGTCACCCTTATAGTCATGTGCAATTGACCAATATAATGTGCTGCTTGCTAGGTCATTCAATTTAAGAGGGTTATAACAGCTAATCTTTTTAGTAATCAAAAGGATCCTACAACAAATAAACACTTAGGAAAGAGATGAATTTTAACTAGTGAAAGCAAGTAAAGATATTCTTTTCTCAACCTGGGAACAAGATCTACCTTCTTCCCCTATAAATAATTTAAAATGTGGAATCTTAATTTGAAATGATAAAAACAATCTCTCTGTCTCTCTCCTATCCATCATTTATCTATCCATCTATCTATCTATCTATCTACCTAATTTATTGTTGTTTTATCCAGTCTGAAAAAAGCAGTCTCTTTTCTCACGTTCAAAGCAAATCCTTCAACTTGTGCTTTTGAAAAAATTTTCTGCTTTTACTCCTTTACTCATAAAATAGGTCACCATTCAACAGCCCTTACCTTCTTGTATTTTTAACTTCTCTCTGTCCCTCCTCACTGCTTTTACACATGCAATAAAATGTTTGTGCTTTCAAAGTTAAAAATAAAACTCTTTTGTGTGTGCCATACTTTTTCCATTCTTCCACTGCAAAATTCTTGCTAAAACAAGAATGTTTGCTGCCTTTATTTCAAAATGGAAGACCTCACATTCTAGTCACTACTTACTCTCTGCCATGAAGCTTCTGCCCCTATTATTTTACTGAAATTGCCCTCTAGAGGGTTAACGCTGGGCCTGCTAAAGTCTAACAGATGATTTTTGTCATTCATGTTCCTTGAATCTGTTTAACATTTAACATTTTTTGATCATCACTCTTGGCTTTCTCATTCCTTGGGTTCTAAGACCTCAATTTCTGGTTTAAAATTCTTGTTTTTTTTTTTTATTTCTCTAAACATTTTTATTCACTTTTGCAGTGTCGCTTCTTGCTATGCCCTTTAAAGGTTGATATTCACTAAGATTCCATCGGCAATTTTCCTCTGCTCATCACTTTCTTTCCTTTTCCCTTTCTCTCCTTGTTTTACCTCTCTTCTTTCTACTTTTTACAAAAACAACCATCCCTATGAAGACGATTTCTTCCATGAATACCATACGTAGTCTAATGCAATAGAACAAATGCTCCTTGAGGGAAGGCTTGTTCATCAGTGCATCCCCACAGCACTACCTGCTACATCATAGGTGCTCAATAAATGTTTACTAAACCAATCTATAATTACTGCACACATATGCCCGCTAAACTCTGGATGTGTATATACAAGAGTATAGAGAATATCTGAAAGTAGAGAGCCTCAAACACCTCATACACAACATGAACAAAAGGATAACATCATCTTCCCCCAAATATTTACCATTATTCATCCAGTCATTCGAATTCTATTTCAAAGATATTAGTTTAAATAGCCGCTTCTCCCTTAAACCCCATCAATCACCAAGTCCTATAAATTCTACCTCCTCACCCATCTCATATCCAACTCCTCCTCTCTACTTGCAGGACTGCTATTATAGATGATACACTGATCATCTCTCACCGGGACCATGGGTGCAAATGGTCTGTCAATAGCACTCCCTTTTCCAATTCTTACTCTGTATTGCAGACAAATGCTCTACCTGAAGTACAAACTTAATTTCCTCTCATGAATAAAAATATTTACTGACATCCATTTCTCAGGACAAAGTCCAAACCCTTTGATGTGGTGTTTAGGACCCTCCAGGATCTGTCACCTGATTAGAGCTAACTTGTTCAGCATTTACAATTTTTCCCTTTCTCCTGCTTCTTTACAACCTATGCTTCAGGCAAACCAAATGAATTTACATTTCTTAATACAAATCAGAGTCTTCTATAAATCAGGTTTTTTTTTTTTACCTCAAAATATATATTCCAGTTGTCATGTTCTTCCTCTGCTCCCCATCTTGCCAATCTGGGTAACGCCTTCTTCTTTTCAAGGCACAGCCCAAGTGTCCTCTTCTCTGGGAAGATTTTCTGAGACCTTGCTCCACAGATGGAATTAAACATTTCCACATTTTCTTACATCAATCTTGTTTTATTCTATTATTTATGCTGATTGATTATTACCTGATCATCATCTGTAAACTCCTTGAGAGTGTTTTTACTACACTAGCAACTTTAATAGTATCTAGCAAATAATAGATTGTGAGTTATAGAAATTTCCAAATGGAGCTTGGTTAATATCCATCTTTCTCAATATAGACAAGTAATTCAGAGAGGAAAATCTCTGTAGACCACACGATACATTATAGATAGAATTGTTTTCTTAGCTTAAGCATAGACTCAAGTTCCAGTTTCTAAAATTTACTTTGTATTAAATCATTTAGGATATTTTAGAGAGATTACTCCTGTCTTGGTCAAAGTCATAGTCCAGGCAAATAGCTTTGTGATGGGAAAGAGAGTTTCATTTTGTGAAGGAGGAAGAATTAAGAATATCTTGAGACTGAAGGTTTATCTCATGCACAAGATTAAGGCAAAGTAGTCTGATTTTGAGAAAAAATGTTGCTGTAAGGATTTTCTGGAGATTTCTGAAGAGCTTCCTTTAGAACAAAAACGAGGGAGAATACACACACACACACACACACACACCCCTCACCAAGTTCTTAAGTCCCTTGAATATTTGGACAAACAGAAACTGAGAATCTAAATTAAAATTGTATTTCTGAAGAAACTCCAGGGAATGCTCATGAGAAGTCAGGTTAATTATGTTACTTCTGGGGAGCCAAAAAAGAAAAGTGATTATTTTTGAAGATTACTCTTAATAGTTAATGAAAGCTTACCAATAAATGCTATATAAAAGTTAATTTCCAAATAATTAAACATTAGACAGTATTAAAGAATGTTTGCTAGAAGAACTTCTGCAATTAGCTTTAAAGAGCTGTCAAGAGAGTCCTAAGGCTGGAGGTTCACAGTTGTTGGTACCGATTACTTTAAAACAGATAATCTGCCAGTCATAAAAATGGTTGTATTCATATAGCCCATAAAGTTGGAATAGGAAGCAAAAGCAGTTCTGTCTCTTTTTCTGCAGTATAGCTCAGTGCCTGTAGTAAGGCATGTTCTTAGACTATTTTTTAGATTGATAATTGCTATTAAATGATCATTTCAGGGCCTTCCCCATGGCCAAGTGGTTAAGTTTGTGCGTTCCACTTCGGAAACCCAGGGTTTCCCTGGTTCAGATTCTGGGCACGGACATGGCACCAGTCATCAAGCCATGCTGAGGTGGCATCCCACATAGCACAACCAGAAGGACCTACAACTATGTACTGGAGGGTTTTGGGGAGAAGAAGAAGAGAAAAAAAAGATTGGCAATAGATGTTAGCTCAGGTGCCAATCTTTAAAAAAGAAGATCATTTGTTAATATTAAAGAACATACTCAGTTAAATAAGTAAAAGGATTATAAGCTACTAAAATTTAAATATGTAAATTATTAGAAAACAGAAAACAAATGTCAATTAACCGCTGAAGTCTGGGAGAAACATTATATCTTGTGGAAAAATTAATTTCCATTTCAAGTCAGAAAATAATATATTTCACTATGTCTAATGTATGATTTTCTATCCTTCAAAGGTCATTGACGCAATTCAAAGACCAAAGTAATTTTATAGAAAATCAGAATATTTATGGGCTCCCTAGAGACATAAAATAAAAAAGTTGTTTTTCAGATGATATGGTCTTTCAAATACAAATCTTTGCTTCAGAGGAATTTTCTTGTTAGCATGTTTGTGTTGGGTTTCTGATTCTTCTAAATTTTTGAATTATTTTCTTTTTCATTTCAGAAAGGAGTATTAATTTCAACGCCTGTTCTTCTCTTCTTACTGCAATAGAAGAGAAAAAAAAACACTCCAGAGTACACATTTTCTTTGTCATACTTCAGAGAAGCCTCTCTGGCTCTTGCTGTCTCAGATCTTGTTCTTCTGTCTTCCCAGAATTCAAGTGTGCCTTTTCCCCACCACTGATTCAGGCTAAGAACGACCCCAAGGGAGATGTTTCCTCAGATCTGCAAATTTGTGGAGTCATTGCTCTGCTGTCATTTTCCAACTCTCAGAGAACAATTCTTTCTTTCTGTTAGTTTTTCCCACATGGCCCATAAAGTTTCATTTCTTACTAAATAAATCCAATTCCACACCCGTGAGGGCTCGCCTCTAATATAGTTTTGTTCCTTAGAAGAGTGGGCAGTGAATGGTATCACTGAGAACGTCAACAGTTCTCTTTGCAGCATCCACCCTGACAGCTAAGAGGCTCTCGTCTCTCTGAGTCACTGTCTTACAGTCTTCTTGACAAGTTCTAACTCACTCACCTAAGTTTCCAGAGTGTTAGTATTTCCTTTCCAGACTTTTGAACTGAGCAGGTATTCAGCAGCCACATTTGTGATATTATTATTTTTCATGTTGCTTCTTTTAGTTTCCTAGTAGATTAAAATAATAAAACAAAAATATTCTAAGCCTCTAATGCACATATTTAGGTCTCAATTATCCAGGGTAATAGCTTATGTGAAAAAATATGAATAGATATAATTCATGAACAAGCCCTAGCTCCTTGATTTAAATCTGCAATTGACCACTTTTGGTGGATTTTAGTTTCATCAAGAGATGTGCAACAAGAATTATCTAATAATTAAGTTCATCTGAATGATATTTATTCCATTTCAGGCTCTGTAGTTGGTATTTCTCTTTATTACGTTGGATAAGTCTTAAAACACCACTGCACACTGTATTCATAATTTGAATATTCATAATTTGAATAATATGAAACACATTGTTTTCATAATTTGACGTGGAAATGGCACCATAAATAGGCTTTGGACCACTATGTAGAAACAAAAAAATAAATTAACAGGCAAGACTAATGTTCATACATTGGAGGAGGAGGGTTCTGTGCTGCCCGTTGGTGCCTGCAGCAGTCCAGAATGGGAGAAGAGAACAAATGTGATGCTATTGCACATTTTCCAGCCAGTGTGGAGAGCGAGTGTTCAGATTTTAGATCAGAAATACCCTCGACAACCTTTCTTCTCTCCTTTGAGACAGATCACAAATTACATATACTTGTTGCACGTATTTCTTTTCACTTTAAAATAGTTTGTCTTCCCATGGACAGGGAGGAAAATTAAGCTGAATGCTAGACAATGTTTTGAGGATCCACAAGTCAGGATATAATATAATCATCTCTTGTGGATATAAAACAGGCATTTATGTGTGGAGTTCCTGAACCATTTTAACAATGGTAATAGGGATTATGGATTTTAAAATTTGGTGTATTGATCAAACAATTAATTGATTTCTTTGGCTTTGATTTTCCAACTTTGTTATATAAGAAGTTGAGTAAAGTTTGAGGTGTTTTTTTTTTAACTAGTTTTCTTACACTAATGGGAAAAAATACACCCAGGAGGCCAGAAAGTAGACAAAGATTTGTCTAAATATTTGCATACCATCAAACATATCATTCGAGAGATTCTACTGGAAAAAAATTACCTCAATCAAATTCCTTTAATCTAGTTTTTAAAGATGTTTCCTCTGATTTATATTAGAAAATCAAGCATTTTACTATAGAAAAATTTTGAACATATAGAGAAGGGAAAATAACAAATAATCAATAATCACTACTGCCCCCTGTGAGAAATTCTGATTGTTTGCTTCCAAATATAGATGCAAAAATATGTAACATAGAAGAAAAAGATGTAATTTTAAACACTGATTGCAGAATTGTACTGAGGACAAGAATTATCTTCCTTTAGAAAAACAACTTGGGGGTTGGCCCCATGGCTGAGTGGTTAATTTCATGTGCTCTACTTCAGCAGCCCAGGGTTCACGGGTTTAGATCCTGGGTGCAGACCTATGCACTGCTCATCAAGCCATGCTGAGGCAGCATCCCACATAGAAAAACTAGAATGACTTACAACTAGGATGTACACCTATGTACTGAGGCTTTGGGGAGAAAAAAAGAAACAGTACCTAATGATGGGCTTTGGAGTCAGGCTATGTGGGCGCATATCCCAGCTCACTGATCTTACTGCTTTTGTATGTTTAGACACATTAATGAATCTTTTGACCTCATCTGTAAAATGGACAAACTATTGATTTTTGCTCCTTAGAGTTGATTTTAAAATTGAATAAGACAATCTTATTTAGCCGGTACCTGTCTCATAATAAGAATTCAATACACATTAGTTATAATCATCGTCCACATCTTCATCATCATTATCATCATTATCATCATTATTAGCATCATTCGTTGATTGCCCTTTGGGCTGTGAAAGAAGATCCCAAGGCATGAACAAGATGGGCTAGAAAAAGACAAAGATTGTCAAGTAAGAGAGGCTTTGAGATCTGCCCAAGAAAGAGAGGATGTGGAGGCTCAGGAATGAGAAGAAAAGGAGGGAGAGATAAAGCATAACGACATTTTGGGAATTATCCCAGTTGTGGAAAAAATATGGCAAGTTAGAGATTTCTTTTCTTTTTCTTTTTTTTAAGGAAGATTAGCCCTGAGCTAACATCCACTGCCAATCCTCTTTTTGCTGAGGAAGACTGGCCCTGAGCTAACATCCGTGCCCATCTTCCTCTACTTTATATGTGGGGCTCCTGCCACAGCATGGCTTGACAAGCGGTGTGTAGGTCCACACCCAGGATCTGAATCGGGGACCCCTGGGCTGCTGAAGCAGAATGTGCGTACTTAAGCACGGTGCCACGAGGCTGGCCTGAGTAAGAGATTTCTTTTGATGGGAATGGCTGAAATATTTCATAGGCAGGTGTGATTTATATTTAGTTTTAATTTCTGTGCTGTGCAGCAATGTTGCCATCCTTCATTGCCCCTGAATTATGAATAAAATTCTATATAGAACTTAATTGTGTGCAGATATTTTGATGAAATTATGAAAAACATTCTCTGCCTCATGACGGACTAAACTTTGAGCCTAAAGCAGGGAGCTGCCGCACAAGAAATGAGCGTGATGGAGAAACGGTCGCAGGAACATGTAACACTTTAGAGATACATAAGTTTAAAGTGCACTGAGTTTTGCAAACAGATGTAAAGTAGGGTATTGTGTATCATTTACATGTACACATAAAGGATCACAGATAAACCAAAAGATCGAAGAAATGTGCATGTGTATTTCTGCAGGTAAAATTTAAAAGTGGTATCCTAATATAAATACTATTTTGTAACCCACTTTTTAAATTTATTATATCATAAATATCCTTCCATGTCGCCAAACATTTTTTACAATATTATTTTTAAGGACTATTAAGACCTAATTTTTTTAAAGGTAAAATCATGAAATTTTGACTGTTAAACAAATATTCAAGACTCAGAAGGTAAAGAATAACCTTTTATATTATAGGTAAGACATTAATTAATAAACTAAAGGGAACAAGAACCTCAATACTGATCAAACTTTGTGAAAATTTTAACACATTTCATGGCTTCTGTTCAGACTCAGGTATTATGGATAGAGACAAATAAAATTCCGTTTACAAATTTTGTCCTTAATTATGCTCTTCCATATTCCAGAACAAATGACACTGTAGGACTGTGATAGTTGCTTAGTTGATTAGTGAGATTAAAGCTATTTTGAGGGGCCGCCCATTGGTTCAGTGGTTAAGGTCTCACCTTCTGCTTCTTGGCCACCCGGGGTTCGCCAGTTTGGTTCCCCGGTGAAGGCATGGCACTGCTTGGCAAAAGCCATGCTGTGGTAGGTGTCCCACGTATAAAGTGGAGGAAGATGGGCATGGATGTTAGCTCAGGGCCAGTCTTCCTCAGCAAAAAGAAGAGGATTGGCAGTAGTTAGCTCAGGGCTAATCTTCCTCAAAAAAAAAAGCTATTTTGACAATAAGATGTTTTATGTTATACATATATATGCAATGATTCAATGTTGCAATTTTCTGATGAATCAATAAAGACGTGTATTAAAATTTTCTCAGCTTTAAATTTCTAATGTAATAAATATCAATTTTAATAAATAATAACTGTTTGGGATCCTCACTAAGTTTTAAGAGCATAAGGAGTTCTGGAGACCACAGAGTATGAGAACTTCTGCCTTAAGACAAAATGCATACATTTGTGTCCCTGTTACTATTGCTTCTATCATAGTCTCAACAACTCATATTAATTATGAATTCCAATCAAAAGAACTGACCTACTTTAGTGAGAAAGCTGGGGAGTGGAAGATTGAGAACTGTCTGTCATACTCAAACAATTTTGAAGCTGAGCAGAGCACATGAATACGCAAAACACAAGCTTCTGCAGACATTCACAGCCCTTTGACGCCTTCTTACAGCGGCAAACAAAGACATTCATTAACATGACCAAAAAGGGCTCCCTGTACAATATAAAAACTAGAAATGAAAGTGTATAAACTTGAAATTATGCTTAGTAATGGACGTTCCAGTATTGTATTTTAGATAGAAATTAAATAGGGATCCAATGGTTATCATTTACTCAATTTAATATCAGTCTTGTATTTTGTTACCCAAAAATATTGAAAATTATCCTCAAGCTAATACACTACAAAACTGGAAAGCGTACTACAAAAACATAAAAAGCTACAAACATAATGTTGAAATCAAACATTTGCCAGAATAATGATTCAATTTAGTTGAACAAAATATTATATTTTTCATAATCGTAAACATTATGTAGGAGTAATGTTAGCTTGTTTGATCTGTTAAGCTGAAGAAGTACTGGGAAAAGAGAAGTAGAATAAGATGGACACTTGTATTATTCTTGATACTAATAAAACAGAGAAAGACAGCTCTCCCCCCATCCCTGCTGTTTTACTAAGGACTTAACGTTTAACCCATACACTATATTTTGGTGCATGACATGTTTTAAAAACATAACTAAAGACTCACCAAATGTTTAGCAGTTGTTAAATATTTATTTAATGGTAACTTATGTATCATCTAGTTGTAAATGCTAATTTTATTACACAATCTAATTGTAATAATAGTTCTATTATTTATTCCAAATTCTAACGAACATTTATGTCTGATTCTAGTTTGATCAAGTTCTTTTAGTGTGTTCCTTCCATTTTGTTAACACTTTATTATCTAACATAAATGGAACATGATGATAAAAGAAAAGAGATCCCAAGAGAGGAGAAAACTTCACAAGATGATGTAAAAAAAAAAATGTATTATAATTTAGAAAGTGACGAAGCATGATTGAATTAGACATATAATGAGTTAAGAAGTAAGAAAATGTCTATTTTAATCATTATGGTATTACAAATAAATTAAACATTAACAAATGAATTTCCATTTAAGGTTAAATTTATTCCCAAATATACCAAACGCTATACCTCAGATTCCTACAAAGGACAAAAGGACTTGCTGTAGAAGGAATGGCAAATATAGAAGCCACAGCTGCCACAGTCATACAGTAATTAGAGACCAAGAGGCTTCGCCTAAAGGCTGAAAATTTAGAATTTGAAAGGAAAATGAATTACTCCATTCATTAAAAAACACCTATTATATGCTGAGGGCTGTACTAGTAGCTGAGAATAGAGAGGTGAATAAGACAGATATATTCCTTTTCTGAAATTTATGTTCTACCAGAAGAGAACACATAACTGCCAATGTGTTCAATGTTAGAGGGAAGAAAGGCACAAAGCTCCAAGAACCAGAGGCAGATAGAAGAAAGATGTACAGCCAAGAACTAAAGGATAGGTAAGAAAAGCTAGGCAGAGGAGAAGGAGAGGAAGTTCACCGTGGAGAAGCACAAAAAGATGAGGTGGACGCCTTGCATGAAATCTAGAACTTGACTTTCACTAGTACTGCAATGGTCAAATAAATCATCACTACCTGATGTGTGTATGTAATGGTTTTTTTTTTTTTTGTCATCATAAGCTCCAAGGGGGTAGAGCAATTGTCTATATTGCTTACTGCTGAATCCTCAGTTCTAGAAGGACTTTTGGCACATAGTGGGTGCTTAACAAACATATACTGAATGAATAAGTGATAGATGGTTGTTGGAACAAGTGGATTTTGTTTCAAACTCTGAATTATAGTTATAAGTGGAATCATTTCTGTGTCCAACAGCTCTGAGAAAATGGTAGCACAGGGTGGTATCAAAAGGTAATAAAGTAACAGTACACCTTATGCTGTCTCTCTTAATTCAGTTAACTTTCATGAGAAATTTTCCTTCAGACCAGCTCCTGTAGCTCTCCTCCCCAGACCAGCCATCACCCAGCTAGTCTTGTTCAGACATCCCTACCCCCAGGACCCCCATGTCATCTGCCATCCAGCACTTCCCTGTGCTACAGCACTTTAAGTTTGTCTCTAAATTCACTGATGGGCTTTTTGTCTTCTCCCTTAATTGTAGCTATTTGAGGACAGAGAGAGGCTCATTAGTCTTTAAGCCTCAGAGCCTTGCATCACGTCAAGGAAATACACTATGTTGAATAAATGTTTGATGAGTGTATTAGTGATTGAGAACTGGTTCTGAAACTGACTTTTTCTCTTTGTTCAAGTTCAACTTAACCCAAGTGTTATGTAAATGTAAAAAAAAAAAAATCCCCTTTTCTTCTTATTGATTATAAAAACTTTCTGCCATCTCAGAATCCCATCAACTCTGCCTGCCCTTGCTAACCTCTTTGATTTGAAAAAATGGATTTTTATTTCTAATTTTTTTGTTTTTGTCTTAAATAATCAGTTTTACCCCAACAAAATCAAAGGTAAAAGGTCCTGACCTTGTGAAATATTTATCCTTATGAGTGAAGTAAGACCGTCTCAGCATCAATAACAAGCACCTGGCTGACCTTACCCAGCACTCTTTCATTGCTTTTTTATTTGCTCAATCACTCAATAATTTTCACTATAAAAGGGCTTGCTCTGCCTACGTTACATCTTTCTTTCTTCTCTGAACTTTTACTGTATCACTGTATTTATTCTTTATAGGTTCATATTCTTCTTGCTTATGAAAGTTATTCTGTGTATTGAGTGGCACAATGCTATTTCATTGAGTAATTCCCACCATACCTCTGTTAATAAATTTGAAAGGAAATTCTCTTATATCTGCAGTTTTTTTCTATTCCATAATGGAAAGAGAGTATAAAGAGGACAGTAATAGTTCTCAGAAGTGGTCATGACTTGATTCATCTCCTGGCCTTCTTTTCGGTGTTGAAAAGCTGAAATAACTTGTGCTGTTTTATTTTAGTATTTTTAAAATTTATTTTATTTCTCAAAGTTTCAACAGATATTCCTAGATGCAATTAATAGAATAAGGACCTATTTTATTAGGAAAATAGTAGTGTAGTGAATGATATCAGTCAGGTAGATTGCAGAACATATGGAAGGACCAGAGAGTCAGTTTCCTAAGTAACGCAGCCAGAATCGCCAAGCGCATTTTGAGAATGTTCTAACAAGAACACCGCAGCTGCTGCTGGTGGGCACCCACACGGTAGCTCGCATAGAGTGTCTGTCTTACACGCTTGATTCTGGGGCTGCCGCTATAGTTCGCACGGGTGGAGTTTGACACCTCATCTACATGGATGTGTGTGAAGCTACTTAGCTATGTTGTCACACTCACTAAAACAGACATTCCTCACATATCCACTTCCTCACATCACATCACTGTTCACGTGGGTGTTTGTTTGTGCCGACACTGCCAGGAAGGCCAATAAAGTGAGTTTTCTGGTTTCCACCATAGAAAGATGGGCACACAGTGAAAGAAATTATCAAAAAGTAGGGAGGGTGTTCAAAGATGTTAAGTGGCCACAGAAGTTCACAGCAGCCATTCCTTACCTTCCTAACATCATCATACATCTTCCAGCACACTTAAACTTCCAGACGTCCAAAATTGCATCATGGTCCCATTAACACTAGGGAACTATCCTTTATTCAAAAGGAAACATACCGAGTCTTTCCCCCAAATAGCACATATCAATGTCTAATCATTGACTGTAATCAGTTCTAGTTCTGATTTTGCTGGTTCCATCACAATCCCATCTTCGTATCTATAATCTGTGGATGATTAACCACCACTACTACATCATATATAAAACAGTAGAACACAACAGGGGCAAAAAGGGGGAAAATTAGTTCAAATACAGAAATAGCACAACTAGAAAGGGTTGAGAAGATATTACACTATTTCTGCAACCTCACATGAGGCCATATATAGATATTATAATTTCACTAACCATTCAATGTTTCTTTCTTCCTCATCTATCATCTCAACTGGTCATGATACTTTACCTGAAGGGAGATTGAGTTTTCATTCTGGAGGTTTCTGAGCCCTGATAGCCTTTCTTGAATGAAGTCATTAAAGTAATTCAGGTGCTTTAACCGTTGGACATGGTAGTATTACCAGGTGACTAAGAGGAGCCCTTATCTTCCTAACATAGTCCCCCTGGTGCCTAGAGTGTAATATCAAAGTCCATAGTTACAAATAAGTGGAAAAAGGTTTTGTAAGCAGCTGAAAGAATAATACTGAGAGGGGCCACTTTCACTTCCACCCCTTGGATTCTGGAGTTATGAATTTTGAGTATGGGAGAAGAGCTGTACCACACCTTGGCCGCTAGCTCAGAACACATAACACATGCTGTTCACATCACCTCATCTTTACAAGATGTCCTCCAGCTGAGGTACCCTTCAGTGAATCTTCCTACTCTTCTATGGCAATTGGCTCTACAGGTGACTAGAAAGATTCACTGAAGGGTGCACTGGCGGAGGACATCTCATAAAGGATTGCTCCTTGATGGGACATGTGAGAAGCGAATTCCATAAAAAGCAGCTTGTTGCCTCACTTCTCTATGTGCAAATAAGTTCCTTGGTTAGAGGAGGATACAAGAACTCTGAACACAGCAGCCTGGTTTCCTTCAAATGATAGAAAATAATCTTCTGCTTCATATGGAGGTTATGAGGATAAAATAAAATAAAAGGAAATGCAGAAGCAAACACAGTTACTTGCACATTGCCGGTGCTATATATATGTACTTATTATTATTGATGTTGCAGGAGGAAGAGAGGTAAGGAGAAAGATAGATAGAAAGAGGGAAGAAGAAGAAAAATCCTTAAGTAAGTGTAATAATACAGCAAAGGGAAGGGAAGATTTGGACCTTCAGCAAATAGGTTAAAGATTACTCAAGGAGGAGAATCTTTAAAATTTTAGTTCAAATCAGTCTTTAGATTCTTTAAACATCAAAGGGTTACAAGTTAAATTTCATGAAATAACTGTTAAAACAGCTTTCTTGAAAAGCATTTGGGTTAGTTTTTGTTATATTTCTGAGAACTTTAAAATACCCAAGTCTTAGAAGCACTTGACCTTCAACCCAATTAAATAGACCTCTTTTACTAATGAAGCTTGGCAATACCATCCAGAGGTAGAAAAAAATCTCACATTTACCCTAGAGAGAGAGAGAGGGAGGGAAAGGGACACACAGGCGGACATATATACAGATAGAAACAGAAAATTTATAGTCAATAATGTTTCTGGAGAAGACACTTCAGATTTTTCATTTGCCCAATTTCCAAATATTTCTTCCCTCTTTTTTTTCCCCTTTCAATAAGAAATATTTGCATTTTAAAGAATGGTCCTTAGGTCCTAGGAAAGATGGGAGTAGAAAATCTGCATCACAAAGGTGTAGAAAAGGACATTAAGTTGTAGAGCCACCCCTTTGGTCTTGTAAAGACTAGATTTGTAAAACAAAGGCAGCAGTTTTAATTCCTTAAAGAATTAGACTGACAAACTTATCCAACCACATTTTCTCTAATTTGTTTCTTTCCCTCTAGGTATATAGTTTTATTTTAGCTTAGGAGAAAAGGCCTAAAAGGAAAATTCCTATCAGGCTGTGAACATCAGCTTCCAGTTTGGCCAAATTTCTGATCATAAAATTATTAAATCCTTTTAAACATCTTGTCAGGTTTCAGTTGGGACAAACAGTAAATATTTCCTTCAGTGTTAAGCAACTCCATTCATTTTTAGTTTTAGTTTCCCTTTGGCTGTTTAATGGAATAACGTGGCAATTTACCAGACAATCCCTCAGCTTCATCCACGCAGAGAGACCCATACAGGGGCCCTCCTCTAAAGGTAGATATGGGGATGTCTACTAACTTAAACTTGGTGAGCTTTTGTTTTCAGTCATGTAAAAATGAGTCAGATAGGCGTTGCAGCTCTAGATTGTCTCCAGCAAGATTCTGCCTCCTTTGCCATTTTCCTAGATATCTGCAACTTCCAGGACTATAGTTCTTGAGCATAAAATAAACAGGTGTGACAGAAAGTAGTCTGAGCAATTCTTTGGATATAAAGGATCCCATTTCTTTAGCTAGCCATTATCTACAGAAAACAAGACAAACAAACTTGTGCACCTTATATATTGACAATAACCAAGAGATGTTACTACATCCTGGCCAAAAGAAGGCACTGTGCACACCATCAACGATTACTGTGGAACCTTGGACTGAGGGAAAGGATTGGACCAGAAATCCCCAAGGAATGGACACTGTGGTCTAATTCCAAACAAAATGAAGAATTGCAGGTGCCACCAGCAGTTCCTGATGTGGAATCTAGGGGCTGATTCCAAACAGACGGGGAGCTGCAGACTTAAACTATCAGCAGTTCTCAGTGTAGAATGCAGACCCAGAGCTTAGGGCTGCGACTTTTCCACCCAGGGAATTTCGGTCTGAAAGGCTAGGGGCTTGGCTCTGGGTAAAAGTGTCTGCCAGCTCAATTGGCTCCAGGTAGGATCGTCTACCAGTTCAAGCTTACTTGCCCTGTAAAGGAAAGCCAATTAGATCGGGAGCTCAAATACAAAAAGAATGGAGGTCAACTAAGAGAAACTTAGCAATGGCCCTCGGAAACAGCAAGAAAGACAGTGAACTCATGATGGGGATCGTGAGAACCATGCCTATGTTTCTCGTCCTTGAATGCCATCAGAAGTTTGCTTCAGTCCCACCACTGCCACCAAATCTGTTAAGAAACAAAATTCAACTGAGTATATTTGAAGATCTAATTGACTTTATGAAGTGATTCATGAATTGAGCAGCATTCCCTCTAGCAACTGAAAGGGCAAAATAGAAGGGGTTGTACAAAATAGAAGGTTTTTATAGGAAGAAGGGTGGGGCAAGAGAGCTGTTCCTAAAGAAAAAAAAAGAGTTATTTCTAAGTAGGGCCATCTCCTTTTGGGGGACGGGAACAGCAGGGGTCTTTATAATGTGTATTGCCTCTCTTTCTTCCTGGGGTATGGAGAGGGCTCACGTGAGAGATTACCTTACTGGTGCTTGACCAAAAAGTTCCAGACTGGTTGATTAAGATGACATTTCTGAGAGAGGCTGAAACTGCAGTTAGATCAGATATTAAGTCTAGGTTTTTTATCATGGGCTTTTGGCATAAGTGATGCCATTTTGGGCCTGTGGGTTTTTTTTTTTTTTTAATATAACCAATGCATATAAAAAAGTCATGCTATTCTACAACTTGGCACTGTAAAAGCAATAGGAGACATAGCCAATGAGTGATGTTTAAATGTCCTTTTATAATTGGAGAGGCTCTAGGTGCTAGAAAATGTTTTCCAGTCTAAGTACTGGACAAGGAAGTTAGAGGTACTGACAAGATGTGAAAAATCCTTGGAGTGTGGTGTCATTGGTATGTCTATTGTAGGCTATGTAGGGGAGCAGAATTTGCTACCCCAAAATGTGTCTCTTTGGCTTGATGATTTTTAATAATGAAAGACTCAGGAAGAAACATTGACCTTCCCCCTAACTGCTAAAAGAATTTAAGATAGAAGGTCTGTTTCAGGAAGGAGCTATCACCAGAGATAAACATAGTATAGTATGAACTAAGTGTAGTAGACAGGGAGGAAACTAGTAAGGCCCATTTGATCAAAGTCCTTCCCATGTCTCATTGTCTCTGCAAGGCATGGCAAATATTAGTTTACCATTTGCTTTTCCATCTACGTGTCAATTGCCTGCCTCCCCTTTGAAATCTCGAAACTCTCCCCACAGCATCCTCCTTTGTCTTTAGCTAAACATGGTATTTAAGGTGGTGGCTTCAACTATTTCGGTGAGTTATTGTTTTCCTGGGTTTCTCCCATATATACGTTACTAAACTTGTTTGATTTTCTCCTGTTATTCTGTCTCATGTCAATTTAATTCTTACACTATCCAGAAGAACCCAAAAGAGTAGAGGATATTTCTTCTTTCCCTACAGCTAACTGCAGACCACTCTGGTTCGGCCAATGAGCAGAGTGAGATAAATCTAACTGACCTAAAGTAATATATATTCATGTGAATGCTTAGAGCAGATATGAAAATGGCTTGCCCTCTGTGGTTTAGCATTACAGAACCTCCTAAATCCAGGACTGAATCTCACATGCAGACATAGAGGACTCTGAATTAATGAATCTTTCAAATAGCATGTCATTAAAACCAAGAGAAGAGTCACTAAACAATTAGCTTAGACACTGTTTTTACTAATTATTAACTATTTAATTTATTAAATCTATTTTGAGTGGATTATATATAGACACACATACATCTATGCTAGAATAAAAAATTATTAGTATACTACCACTATAAATAAGTTCAATTCCAACCTTCCTACTCAAGTTATATAGAAGTCTTATGAACAAAATAAATTTAAATAGTATTCCAAATAAAGTTGAGATATTCAGTGACACAGTACTTGCACTTAAAATCATAAGTTAATAGTTAACAGTGTTTTCTTTCCTTTTTTTATTGCTTCTTCTTCTTTCTTTTCCCCACCCTGAGAAATCCTGAAGCCCTGAGATATAAATCTAAAGCATTAACTAAAATTGCATAATGCTGATTGTGAATGAGTGGGTCATTCCCATTCCTTATTGACCAAAAGTGTAAGATAATGGCGGCCAGAGCTTCTGATATCAAAGAGTGAACCCTTTCCTGTGTAAGTAAGGAAACTAGCCACCTCAGTTTGCTAAGTTAATCATCACATCAGCTGAGAGTTATAAAGCACTTAGTCCCTGCTGCATATCTTGACATGAATTACCATATTTCATTCTAAAAATCACCCTGAGTTGGATACAACTATGTTTGCCAATTTACAGAATAGGAAATTGAGTCTGAAACAAGGTCATTTGCTCAAGGACATCCACTTTAGTGAGTGGTGGTATTCCTGACTCTCCAGAGCCCACATGCTTAGCCACAATGCACTCCTTAGAGACTTCACAGTAATTTATCATCTTAAAACTTGCTCACTCAGCTTTGGTAGCACAACCTGAAAGTCATTTCTAATTCTCCGTAGAAATTTTCTTAAAATTTATTCTTTAGCGATAACAAGTGCAGGACTCTGGAAGGCAGTAGAATGCTTTGATTTAGCTTGGTATATATTTTGGGAAATTTACAAAGATCGGCTTGCCTGAGGTATTTGAGCTTCTTATGTCTTGTCAGATATATACAGTGCATATTGTGTGTAGTTGGGTCATAATGTGGGCCATACAAAAAGCTGTACATTAAAAAAATGCAGGTTAAAATATCAAAACATTTTATTAAGACCCTTTCATAGTGTCAAGGACCTAAGCAAAACTAATATTTGTAAGTTCCAGAAGAGAACTTTTTAAAAAAAGTTTTGTAAAACATTTTACTATGACTATAGATTTTTTTCACACTAAATTTTCTGGACAGTTGCTCCAAAATGTGAAAATAACAGTATTTCAACATATCACTAACAGTTGCCAAACTCCATAAATTCATACAATGTTCCTTAATGAAACCAAAATTTTCTATTAATGTTTTAAGTAACTTACTTAAGCTATAGAAAAGAACTTATTAAACTAAAAGTTTAAAGGAAAGACTCTAGGATAGACTGAGTTCAGAAACTGGCTCTATCTCTTAACACTAGCTGTTTGAGCTTTGGCAAGCTACTTGAATGCTCAATGCCTAAATTTCCTCCTCTGTACAATGTGTATGACAGTGTTACTCTCTCCTATAGAGCTGTTTGAGTATTAAATGAATTGATATATTTAAAGCACTTCCTTTCACATGCACTATATATTTACTGTTATTATTAACACAAATATTTTAGCCATTAGAGAAGATTCCAAAAGTATAAATGCACTCAAAGCAAATCTACTTATATATCAATAAGTGGAGTGAAGACCGGGCTCAGGGCTGTTTGAGAAAGGAGAAGTTGAACAGAAGAGATACAGTAGATGAACAGGAAGCTGCCGTTTAGGATATGTGACTATGGTAAAAGAAAGAGGGATTTCATGGAGGAGAACACTGGGAGGTACTTAGCTGTGAACCTGAGTGAAAACCCTTTTTATGACTTCATGTCATGCTGATATTCATGCTATGAGCTGCAGGCACTTTGCCAATGGGACCCAATCTCTAAATCATTCTATTACTATGGCTATAGTCACACAGCTTCTCCTGCTGAACCTACAAGTTTCTGATAGTTTATCTCTGCCCTTTACAGCCCACTGGTAATGGGGTCAATTCTTCATGCCAGGCAATACTTTTAGGTCTTTTTAAAAGGATGTCAGTCCGTCTAAGTTTTATACCCATGGAAGTCTACAAAAATTTATAACTGTCTTTTCCTCTCATAGTTTACAACTTCATAGCAACCCTGCAAAGAAATTAAATGAAAGAAAGAAACAATCGAATCATGGAAAAAGAGGAGGTTAAGGTCCAGTCCTCATAAAAATCTCTGCCAATATTTAATTTATATTACATCACTCTCTGACATAACAAAATGTCTAGAGCATTATTTTGTCAAAGAATAATATTAGTTTTTAAAATGCATTTTCCATTGAATTTAATCACATTGACTAAAAAATGCCAAGTAACATCGCTGCAACAAATATATGTACAGGAAAGACAAGATGCTATAGCTAAGACATTTAACTATTTTTTTGTCTTCTATTTTTCTATGATTTCAATCATTGTAATTTTGTGAAATGGAGACAAAGTTAACTGAATAAACAGTCCACTATTCATCTGTGTTTCATTGGTTCTGATCTTAACATGTTATTTCTCTAAGAGGTTTCCTAGGGAAATTAAGAGATGAAAAAAAAACACCTCATCTGAAAAGTCTTCAGTTACAGTCTGAGAGGGTGGGTATAAAAACAAACAACAACACTACTACTACTAATAATAATAGGAAGAACAGGTAACATTTATAGAGTACTTGTATGTACCAATCAGTCTTAAATGCTGTTCACATAGTAACTCACCTAATCCTCACAATGGTCTAATGAGGTAGGCATTGATATTGACCCCATTTTTCAGATAAGGAAACAGAAGCACCAAGGGGTTAAATCACTTACCTGTGGAGACATGAGTAATTAGCAGCAGACCCAGAATTCAAATCCTGTCTCTTGAGCCCTAAAACCCTTGCTTTTAGCCACCAGAATTTCCTGCCTTCAGAACATCTGCCCCAATCCAGTTAGCCTGCCACGTGTACCTTACAGATCCCCTATCTTGGTGATACTCAAGTGACGTTTGCGTCTTCCTCATGAGCTTACTGAGGGCTGGGTCCAGATCTTACACCTTAGCTTCCATTATCTCCCACAGTAGCTGGCAGAAGGTAAGACATCAACTCAAGCTTGTAGGATCTGTAAATTAATGTTCTTTCTGTATAGGGTGGTCTTCCCTTAAATTTCTTAAGACTCATTTTGTTCAGGTAGCTGCTCACATGCCACCTCCTCAGAGAGGCCTTCAAAAGATTCTGGATCTAAATGAAAGTCAGCCCCCAACACTTTCTGTCCCTTTAGTTATGTTTTTTTCTTCATAGCATTTTTCATCAACATTCTTTTGTTGTTGTTGTTGAGAGAGATTAGCCCTGAGCTAATGTTTATTGCCAATCTTTCTCTTTTTTTGCTTAAGGAAGATTAGCCCTGAGCTAACATCTGTGGCAATCTTCCTCCACTTCATATGTGGGTTGCTGCCACAGCAAGGCTGATGAGTGGTGTAGGCTTGCTCCCAGATCCGAACCCGTGAACCCAGGCCATTGAAGCAAACTATGTCGAACTTAACCACTACACCACTGGACCAGCAGTTCAACATTCATTTTTATTGGTTTAATTTGTTACCTATCTATCTCACTCTCTATATTGCAAAATTCATGACAGATTTTGTTTTGTTCACACCTGTATCCTCAGTGGCTGGCAAAGCATCTACTACATAGTCAGTACTCAATATATGTTTATTTAATAAATGGTTAATGAATGAGCGCATGGATGGATGGAATGAATATCTGGACGAATCACAGGGAACTCAAAACAATGGTTAATTCTAGGGAAGCAAGTTGGATAGCTTAAAAATAGAGTGAAAAACGAAACTTCACTTCTCCTCTTGTGAAATTTCATATTGTTAGGATTTTGTAAACATACATGTGGATGTTATTATTTTTAGTTAAACAGTATTACTACTTGTCACTACTTTTCATTTCAAATCAAAATTTGAAATCTACACAACTATGTATTTCTACTGATATGTATTAAATACTGTAGATATTAAACTAAAGTTTTCACCCACAACCCAATATCAAATTTTGTATTTTTTAAAACAGTCAACCGTCCCATAGATTGAAGTTATAATAGACAAACTTCATAAATTTGAGATCATTTAGTATATGGATAGTAACACATTGGCAAAGCTGTCTCCATGTTGTTACTTTTCAAATATGCTCGGATAATACATTTTTTAAAGTGGGACCAATTTTCTAATTAATAGAATATTCTTTTATTTAACAACAAGGTAATATCAATTGTAAGAAAAATCATTTTTCAATTAGATTAAATGGAACTATTTTAATTGAAAAAGTAGAAAATGTAACATTAAAATATTATCATTTTCCTGAATTAACTTTTTTGCCACCCTAAAGTGAAGGTATTCTATTATTTCAAACCTCAATCTTATAGAAAATATTCACAAGGACTAAACTTATTCATAATGAGCATATTTCTATCTTTGTTTTCATGGGGAAAATGAATAATTGCAATTACCTAAGTTTAGTTATGTTTATTAAGAAAGATTTAAAAAGAAAAATATGCAAAAAACTGCAAAAATAAAAACAGCAGCAATGAGTCCTTCTTATAAGCATATTATCAATACATATTTTTGGAAATTGATTATTTTTCCAAGATGTTTAGTTAACTTTGATTATTTATTCAAGATAATACTAAAGGAATTTCTACATAAACAAATGGCATGAAAGCAACCTCACAGTTATAGAAGAGTAATACTTAAATATTGTTTATATACAGCAGAAACTGTGTTGACTTAGGATTCTAATTAGGTCATTTTAAAGAATAGTTTCAAAAATAAAATATGTAGAAATTAACACCATTAAAGATTCAAACCATATTCCATTTTATATTTTAAAAGTTTAAATGTGGTTTATTGTATAATGTAAATTAAGATAATAACTTAAAGCACAACTTCATACAAAATTGTATGTGTCCATATGTCCATAATTGTGTATTCTATAACACTGCACTTGGAGCTAATGTGAGCTGAGCTATTATTTTAATCATAACTTGCAACTAAAGCCCCCCCATACCCCTTATGCCCCTTACGAAATCAAAACTTTATTCCTATGCTTTAATATTCCTCCACTGATTGTTTTCTCATTTCAGTGACAAATCCATCTTCCTGTTGCTTCAGGCTGTAATATTGACTCAATTTTCCACTCACATAAAAATGCAGGCATTGTACGTGGACACAAGTTTAATAATGTCAATGTATTCACTCCAAAGAGCTTTTCTTGAATAAGCCAAATTTCATTACCAGGACTGGAGTGCATTCATTCATTCATTCATTCACTCAATCATTCTTGATTTTTTTCATGTACACATTTACCTGTTCATTCATTCATTCAACACATACTTAATGAGCTTTTTCTAAGAAGGTGACATATTAATATAGATTGAAATTATATAAAGAAGGAGGATCATAGAAATGGTCTGAGACAACTGCATTCCAGGCAGAAGGTATCGTAAGTCTACAGGCACTGGAGCAGGAATTAGGAGATGTGTTTGGGGAAGAGTAAGAAGTTCAGCCTGCTGGAGTGAAGCATGAAAGTGGGCAAATGCTATGTGATGAGGACTGACGGGGTGGGAGCCAGGTTACCGAGGATCTTGCAGGCCTTGGTGAAGAGTGTGATACAATACTGAGTTATATGGGACGCTATTAAAAATGTTTGCTCAGAAGAGAATTATGGTCTGGCCCATATTTTTAAAGGATAACTCTGAGTGCCGTGTGGAAAATATACTGTAAGATGCAAGAATAACTGTGGGAATAGAGAATGGAATAGTCACATCAAAAAAAGTCCTAAGCTCAGGAGGCCAAGGCATCACAGAAAATGGGAAGAAGAGCAGTGGTTTTAACACATGAGTAAATTCAAGTGTTTATCATTTTTTGCTAGAAAAAAAAGTATGAATCTGAAAATAATGATAATATAAGCAATAACAAAAATAATGATAATGGCTAATGGTTAAAGGATAATTACTACAGAGTAAGAAAATTTGCATGTATTAACTTATTTCCACAAAGAGTTAGCTAAATTCAGGGTTAAAGGCACACAGCCCTATACACTGCCACGTCTGCCCAAAATTTCAGATATCAGTGCCGAGTTCAGAGGTCACCAGAGCCACCCACACTTCTGGTCAGTTGGCTACCAAGTTGGGTCTTCTCATAACCAGCCTCAGGTTCCATAATTCTCTAGAACAATTCACAGAACTCAGAAAGGCACTGTATTTAAGCTTTCACTTTTGTTATAGCCAAAGGATACAAATCAAAACCAGCAAAAGGAAGAGATGCACAGGGTGGAATCTGGGACTGGGAGGGTTCCAAACTCAAAGCTTCCATGTCCTCAGGGATGTGTTTCCCTCCTGGCATTGATGTGTGGCAACACATGAATGGAATACCGCCAACTCGGGAAGCTCACTCAAACTCCAGTGTCCAGAGATTTAATTGAGGCTTCATTACATAGGCATGATTAATTGAATTACGGTCCACATGGTTGAACTTAATCTTCAGCCCTCTTCCTTCCCAGAGGTCAGGCTGGTGTCACATGCCTCAACATCCCAACTCTATAATCTCATGGTTGGTCTCTCTAGGTGGCCAGCCCTCACCCTAAGACTACTAGATGTGGCTGGCCCCATCTTGAGTAATGTCATTAGCATGAATTATCAAATGTGGTTTGATGGGCCCACTATAATAACAAAGACTCCTATAACTTTGGAAAGTCCAAAGGTTTAGAGGTTACCTATCAGGAGCTGGGACAAAGGCCAGAAACCTCATTGGGTAAGATTAATTCTTGATGATATGATAATAATAATGATAGTAGTAATACAAGCAACAACAAAAACAATAGTAAGAGTAAATGATTAAAGAGCACTTATGATATACTAAGAATATTTGCATGTTGCAAGTTGTTTATCTCTCATAACGATCTTATGAGGCTATTATCTTCATATTACAGAAGAAGAAACGGAAGCACAGGTTAATTAACTTGCCCAAAGTCAAAGATCAAGAAAGATATGGACACAGGACTGGAACCCGGGCAGTGGTTTCTGAATCTGTGTTTTAACAATATTGTGGTGCCTTTCTGTGGGGATATCAGAAATCAAATCCGGAAAAAGGAGATCAGCATTAGGAGGCAGTGCTCGATAGAAAATGAGGGCTGAAGGTGCTAACCTTCTAAGACCCTATACTTCTGAGCCCACAGGGAATATTCAAACCATGGAAGAGGCCGTAAACTGACTGATGACAAATGCATGATAATTAATTTCATCTGGATCTTTAACAACATCTCAAAGTTCTGCTGTGTTCCTCTAGTCAGCTTTCTCTTGCACTCTTCACAACCACTTTTTTTTTTAGGAAGATTGGCCCTGAGCTATCATCTGTTGCCAATCTTCCTCTTTTCGCTTGAGGGAGATTGTCTCTGAGCTAACATATGTGCCAATCTTCCCCCTTTTTCTAATATGTGGGATGCCACCACAGCATGACGTAATTAGCAGTGTGTAGGTCCGTGCCTGGGATCCAAACCTGTGAACTCCAGGCCACTGAAGTGCATGCACTTAACCACTATGCCACCGGACTGGTCCCACATCCACTATTTTAAATGTTCTCCATGCTCCTTTTAATTCATTCAGAAATAGCAGCGAGAAGCCTCTTCTCCTGCTGTAAATGTTGAGAGAAGTAGATTCTATGGTCCTTTGAATTTTTAAGCAATGTAACTGCTTTGGAAAAGAGCCTGAGATGTCACATTGCTATCTCCTATGAAATCCCCTGCCTTCATATCAACTAAATTTCTCAATTTACTAGAGGCAAAATTTGATTGGTCTTTTCTAGATTACTCCAGGACCTAAAGATGACTGAGGTGTTGGCAATGGCAGTGGTCAAGAAGGGAGGGGATATAGAGATTTCAAAGCACTGATGATTTAATTCAGGGTCTACCCTGTATCATTTTCTCCTTGTAATCTGTGCATTGTACCTAGGAAATCTCTGAGATGCTCATAATTTTAAATAGCAGCTTTAGTTTTGAGAAAGGGAAGAACAATTGCTGACATCTGTCAACTGATATTTATCCTGGTTCTAAAAACTAGGCCACAGTTTTCCCTACTTAACACAAACAATTTCATAGAATACCAAGATGAAACAAGGTCACTGGGTGACTGATGGAATGAGACAAAAATGAGAGAATTTTGTGATCATGCTTGAGTGCAGACCAAAGCTGGAACACTGCAACCACAAAAAGGACCAAACATCTCCCTCTCTAGGCTAATACGAGTGATTGCTGCTGCTTTACCAGTTAGCTGCAGCCCTGCTCCATTCCTCCCACCTCGTAGATAAAAATTGCTAGGGTCCTCGATCATAGAATTTCCTTGCTTTCTAAAAGTGTCCAATTCAAAACATATCTTTGTACCCTTTCCAAAATCACTCCACAAAAAAATTTTAAAATATAAAACAGAATAAAGCTTTAAATCTTTAATGATGTTAATTTCCAACTCCTGACTCAAGCTCTAATAACCTCTCACTGACATACTCCACGGTGCCCCATGGTGCACAGTTTTCTTCTCTGGAAAAAGTCAATGAATCCAACTGTGTTTGATGACAGGTGTGTTTCTTGTGGTCTTATCAGGTGGGCATTGACAGTCTGTTAACTTTCCATCATTTATTTCTAGTTTAGTATTCTTTTGTGAAATCCAGAATCACATAGCTGTCTACTGCTCAGTCCTAAGGTTTATTTCCGCAGTTGTTGATGATAATTTGTGAATTCCAAACTGAAACTGAAATGTTACGTGTCTCTGTCACTTGTGTTTCTGTCTTTATTACTTACTTTCATTAATGACACTACTTTCCACCAAGTTGTTTACGCTAAGACTTCATTTTATTCGAGCAGTTTTAGGTTTACAGCAAAATTGAGAGGGAGGTACAGAGACTTACCATGTGCTCCCTGCCCCTACACATCCATAGCCTCCCCCATTATCAACATCGCCCATTAGAGTGGTGCATTGTTACTATTGATTGAACCTACGTTGACACATCAAAATCACCCAAAGTCCATAATTTACCTTAGGATTCACTCTTGGTGTTGAACAGTCTATGCGTCTGAACAAATGCATAACAACATGCACCCATAGTATGGTCCATCAAATTTTTTCTAGACAGAAATATTGTAAGCATTTATTACTCTACACATTGGCACTGAAACTCCTGTGTCCTGAGAAATCCCTCAGTCCCAGGAAAACTGGGACATTTGATCATCTTGTATCAATTTATACTTTCTAAATGTCTCTTGAATTTAGATAGTTCTCTTGTAGCAAATGTTATCACCTGAGTCCATATTTCTCATAACATCTCATCTGTCTCTTAGAGAGTTTTTCTCTTTTCATTTTATTATACAGAGTGAACATGGTAAAGATTAAATCAAATTTTAGTTATTTTCATTTTAGTATTTTTCATTCTTCTCATATTGCCTAGGATAACACCCCAAAACCTCTTCGTTCTCCATAACAATAACAAATGTTGGCAAACTGTAGCCAAATCCAGCCAGGCTGATTTTGTAAATAAGGTTTTATTGGAACATAAGCATATCTATTCATTTCCTTATTATCTAAGGCCCTTCAGGACATTTGGTCTCTTTTAAAACTTCCATTTTGGACAGGACCAAAGGTCTGCTCATCTAAGGCTGCTTTTAGGCTCCCATGGTAGAGTTAGGTAGCTGTAAAAAAAAGTTTATAGCATCCTGGCTTTTTATAGAAAATGTTTGCTGACCCCTTCTGTTTAAAGTGTGGGCCACAGGCTCATGCCAGTCCATAAACTATGATAAGATAAACAGAAAAATTGATAGGAAAGATCCAGAAACTTCTATACTAATTTGACAGAGTAATTTCATGTCTGTTGAATCTAATAATATAAAAAATAGTAATAACTTAAGCTTTTATTTTTAATGTATTTTTTCTTTGGTATTTATTCATTGTTATTGTATTGGAAAAGAATTAAATCCTTGAAAGATTGGTGTGTGTGTGTGTTTGTGTGTGTGTGTTTAGACCGAGGAGGGTGGTTCCTTCATATCAAGTAGTTCGAGAAGCATTTCTCTACCTGGCTCCTGCTATGTCAGCCTTATCTTATATCCTTTTCCCTTAGCTTTTACATTTCAGCACTTCTGGACTTTCTTTACTTGAATGGACCATTCTCTCCTTTGCTTCAGGCCTTTTAATATGTCATTCTCTCTCCCTGAATCTCCTACTCTCCCTCCCACCAAACCTTTCATCTGGCCAAGTCCTTCTCAATAGCAACTAAAATATCTCTCCTTCATCAATGTTTTTCTTTTAGCTCTCCAACCAACTAATGCATTTAAGGAAGATTTCCTTCTATGCATTCATTAGTACTTTATACATACTCTTTAGTAACAACTACCACACTGAAGATATTCATACTATGATGACTAATCTCTAAATAGATAGTAGATTGTTAGTTTGTGAAGATGGGGCCAAAATTTTCTTGTTCACCACTGTATGTCCTGCTTTGATCTATTTAATAGGTGCTTAATAAATATTTAAGGAATGAGTGAGCAAATATATTAAATAATGGGGAAAATATATATTCCACTGAAATTGGATAAGAGGAAGACAATTGGTGGGGTGCAATGTCTGGCCAATTGGGGCAAAGGAAAGCGACACAGCCATCAAGGCTGTTACAGAAACAATTTTGGGCAAGGAGTCATGGAGGGTAGGGATGGGGACTACAAAATAAAGTCCATGAATGAATAGATAGATAGAGTGGAATGAAATGGAAATAGTTACATGAGAATGAAAAAGCAGGGAGCAATTACGGATAAGTTTATGGCAGAAATAATTTTGTTGGACCTCAAAGGCACAAAAGTCAAATCATTTTATTAACATTAACACACTTATAAGCACTTACTATGTGGGGGCCACTGTTCTAAGTGCTTCTCACAAACTAATTTACGTAATTACCAAGCAATGTTACGATTAAATATTATTACTATCTCTGTTTTGTAGATGAGAAAATTGAGGTAGAGAGAGAGCAAGTCAAAACAATAAGAGCTATAATTGTCTAAAGCTACTAGCTGGTCAGTTATCTAGTGAATTCAGACAAGAGAAGTGATCAACTATATTTTTTAATCTTCCCTAAATAGGCTTATATTTGGACTGACTTTTTCTAAGAAATCATGAAACTCATCATTCATTTCTCCTCAGTGCAGAAGTGCTTTCACTTCCTCGTTAGACACAGTGTGTACACGTATCTGCTTTCTGATCCCTTCGATATGTCCAGCCAGCTCACAGTGATACATGTTACTGCTCTCCTTGAAACTCTCTGGAAGTCATTCGTCCCTGTCCATTGGATGTCCTGGTGACCAAAGAGGGAGTAAGCTGTCTTTTGTATGAGACCATCACAGTTTCATAATTCTAAGTAATTCATTGCTTTTCAGAGGCTTAAATTATCCAATTTATCTAGCTTTTTGTGCTCTCAAATCAATGGCTCTTCTTCATAATCTTATTCAAATATGCAGACTAAGACATTAATGACAAAAATCTTAACTAGTTTGTTATATTTGTCACACCTAAATGAGTTAAAGTCTTTATTATATAGCTCTAGATAAAGCAGAATCATTTGATATTCCTCTGCAAATCTACTGGTATTTTTAGTGATTATTTTTATTAAATTAATTGAATTATTGTATTATACAAATATTATATATATATACATATGCATATGTGTATATATGTATATGTGTGTGTATATATATGTATAACAAACCAGTTAACAATTTTTGTGTGAATATTTCTTAGTCAAGTGACTGTAATTTCATTTTCATTTTGGTTGTTAAATTATTTTATTTTGACTATAGAAGAGATATAGAAAAGTTATATTAAACAAAAAAAAAAGTGTACTCAAACTTAGAGATATTTTATGATATTTAAAGTGTTCTTTATTGGCCAAGTGGCAATTAATTCTGACACACTAAAGGAAAAGTCTATCATCAGATTTTAGGAAATATCCTTGACAACTATTCAAGCTCAGATGTCGTTTCCTCCAGGAATCCTTCCTATGGGCCTCAACCATGCATCAGCAGCCTCTCCTACATGCTTTTTCTGTAATTTCCCATAAAAGCATTTATCATTACTTGTGCAAAATATTGGTGAGATGTGGGTGTTCAAAAGGAAAATTAACTCAATACTCTTGTGAATAGATGAATCTTGATCCATAATTTGGATCTTGATAACAGCTCTCTCTCCTCAGTAAGGCCTATGGGAAAATGGCAACAGAAAACACAATAACGGCTTATCTTTAACTGGCCTTGAGGCACAATGCTATTGCAGAGTACTATACAGAGCTGAACCGGAGATTGGAAAAAAATTCAGAGGCCTAATAAATTTCTTAATTCCTGCAGCCTGCTGGAAAGATGAAAACAAAGAGAATATTTCTGGCAAGGCCCAAGTGAGGATCTTTGGATTCCTGGGAAATTTAAAAATTGATTAAATAATGCCAACCAAATGGGATCTGATACTCTCATTAATAGAATCTTGGCCCAGAAAAAGAAAAGAAAAATAAATAAATAAATAAATATTTTCTCACTTCTCTGCTTTCAAATGGTAGATTATTGTACCCAAAACAATAGCATTTGGGGGCTGGCCCAGTGGTGAAGGTTGTGTGCTCTGCTTTGGTAGCCCAGGGTTTGCAGGTTCAGGTCCCAGGCACAGACCTACATACTGCTCATCAAGCCATGCTGTGGCAACATCCTACATACGAAAAGTAGACGAAGATTGGCACAGATGTTAGCCCAGGGACAATCTTCTTCACCAAAAGACAAACAAACAAGTAAAAATAGTGTTTGATAGGGCATTGTTAAAATAGTTTAAATACTATTACTCAGAACATTTATTTAAGGCCATTTTTGCTCAGCTTTCCATTAAAATGTAATGGAACTCCACAGGTCCATCTGTCTGTCCATGCCAACTTTGTTTTCTTTTATGTTGGGGGATGATGGCATTATTCTTGCGTAATAAGCTTAAAAAAAGGGAAAAAGTTAGGGCACTGGTATCATGAACGGAAGTTGTAGAAAAGTCATTTGAAAATATTAATCTCACCTTCTTTTTCTATAGATCTGTAAAACCTTTTAAATAACTCTGAAATCTAAGCTGGGAAAAAGAATGAATAAAGAAAATCCTTTACTTTTTAGAATCCAAATACTTATTGTCTAGGACACATGAGCAACATCAAATTATTTCCCATCTGTTTCTTGTATAACATATAAATGCAGGAAAAACTAAACTACTGTATATTTGTTAATATTATGTAGTGAAAAAAAACAAACCAATGTGGAAAATATACTAAAAGCAACTTGCTGAAATTCAATGAGGATTAAATTGTGAATACCTGTCAAAAGGACAATAAAATAGATAATGTAAGGAAATTTTGACAAATATTTTACTTTTTCTCATATCAAATATATAAGTAATAATAATAAATATAATCATGCAATAAATACTAATCACAAACATTAAAAACGCTTAAGACACTAAATTGACTGGGAACACTTCATTCTGAAAACCATTCCTCTATCTCTATGTTTATGACGTGTCACTCTTAGGTATGCATGTTTTACTTCAGGAAACATTTTTAAAAGAAAACAAGAATTAGAATGTGATGAGTATAATAAAATTGATTATTTTAGTAGTATCACTGCCACAAGCAGAAAATGATAAGACTTCATATTATTAGCACTGTTTACTTCACAAAACACTTCACACTCACAATAGTTTTGTGAAGAAGGTCATGACAAGTAGCGGCACAATCTTAAAGACAAAGCTATAGGGACCCGGAGAATAGAGTGACATTCATGTAGGGCACTAAATGACAGAGCCAAGACAAACATGAAGTGGTATCTCATTGCTAGTTCACTGCCTCTTTGGTGAAAGATTCCACTAAGTAATCAACAGTGCATCAAACACTCCTTAGTTCCCATAATGTAAAAACACAGCAGACCAACCAACCACTCAGTGTCAACATTACAATCCACCATCTTCTTCTGCTCTAAGGAAATGAATAGACTTAAGGTTTTTAATCTTTTCTCTTCTCACAAGGTGCTACAAAATAAACCTTAGAGATGCTGAGGCCAGAGAAGTTTCTTATCCTTTTTTTTTGGTGAAGAAGACTTACCCTGAGCCGATATCCATTGCCAATCCTCCCTTTTTTGCTTGAGGAATATTAGCCCTGAGCTAAAGTCTGTGCCAGTCTTCCTCCACTTTGTATGTGGGATGCCGCCACACTGTAGCTGATGAGTAGAGTAGGTCTGCACTGGGGCTCTAAACCTGTGGACCCAGGCCACCAAAGCAGAGCATGCAGAATTTTAACCACTTGGCCACAGGGCCAGACCCAAAAGTTTCTTATTCTTAAACACCAAAGATGTGTTGGAACAAGTCTTGCTAACTGAGTCAGAGGTTCTCAAACCTTGTTGCATATTAGAGTAATATGCAGAGCTTTAAAATATCCCAAAGCCCCGGTGGTACACTATACCAATTAAATCAGAACATCTAGGAGTGAGAGGAATCAGTGTTTTTTAAAGATCCACAATGAAGCCAAGTCTGGGAACTACTGAACCGTCTCCAGGAAGTAGTCAGTCACATGTGGAACCTAGATCACCATCTCAGCACCTCAGTATCTTTCAAGCATCCCTGACAATAAGAATCATCTGGGACTTTATTAAACAACTGAGCATCTCTGACTCCTCTCTTGGAGATTCTGATTTAGAGCGTCTGAGGGGGTGCCTAGGGATGTTTATTTCTAAGAAGTACCTCCTGTTGATGCTTAGCTCAGTGAAGTTTGGGAAATATTAAGAGGTGGTTGGTAATAGAGAATTTATTGGAAACCAATGCCCCTTCTGGGCAGAAATCCCAGGTGATTTTTAAAAATTTCTCTATCAAGAAAGGAGAAACTGCCATGAAAAGAAATTCTTTATATCTCCCTGTTTTCAAAACAGGAGTATTAGTTCTAAAACAACACAAAAATCAATAGTAGCTAATTCTCTTGCTCTTTAGCAGATCAAGAATCCCTATAAGTATAAGAAAGTCTTCAGAATTATGAAACACCACAAAGAAGTCAAAACACCAGACTTGTTAATTTGCACATTCTGTATTTTTTTGTCTACTAAAGATGATTAATTGTTATTATCATTCAACATATAGATGCAAAATTCTTGGGGGGATTTAACTTTAATTTGCTATGAGGCAAAGTGATTGGAAAGTTATATAACTCAACAGGATCATATGGCCTTCCTTGTCTAATAGTCATATAACTTTCCAAATCTTATACAGAGACTATTGTAGTAGATGGTGTTTATCACTTTGAAGGGAGTATTGGAGAGGTGGACAGTAAATGGGAAATTTAGAACAGTAATTCTTAAAATCTGGTCCCAGTATCAGCAATATTATCATCACTTGGGAACTTGTTAAAAATGCAAATTCTGGGACTTCACTCCATCTTGTTGAATCAGAAATTATGGGGCCCAGCAATCTGTGCTTTAAAAAGCTCTCCAGGTGATTCTAATGGAATGATAAAATTGAGAACCAATTATTTAGAATAAATCTTTGTGAATCTGGACCATAATAGATGTTAGAGTATATTTCCCAAGAGGTAAATTCATGGTTTCCATATAAAATGAACATGGGTCAAAGATTTTATTCAACACATTAATTAATGAAGGAAACAGACGTAAAAATGCATCCAAAGAACATTTGTGAGACTAGCTATTTATAGGCAAATTAGTGTAAAATTGCTGGGTTACATAAAAAATTAGTTAATGTGTAGCAGAGCCATAAACTGCAACCTTTGGGGCTATCTGTTTCACTAAGCAGAAATTATCTGTGTTTCTAGCAGACAAAAATTTAATAGTTCACCTCTGCCCCTACAGAGTTTTTGAAATATCCTAGACAATAGAAAGTCATCGTGCTGCACTGCAAGAACATCTAGTATAAACTTTCCTTTTTTTTTTGCCTATTTTCAAGTTTCAGATCATTTTTATGACATGGGCATTAAAATAACTATTATTCATTAAGAAAATTTAAAATAGAAGGACTTACTTCAGGAATTTCTTTGTCACTGGAGGCAATCAAAAAGAGGTGATATTAGTCCCTTATCAAATGTTACAAAAGGGAGATCTATACATCAGATAAGTTGACATGTTACCTTGGTCTATTGTGGGATGATCAGGTTGTAGCCAAAATACAAATAAATATATGGGCTCTGAACTTTAAAATAAGTGTGATGTAGACTGCAGAGTTGAAAAACTGACTAATCTGTTACGTTATACATTTGCGATCTAGCTAGGTGAGAGCAAGACTGAAATGTTGGACCAAGAAAGCATGGCATATTCTTCCAACCTGGCTAAGATGAACAATGGCCAACAATGATCATTATTCCATCACTGAAAGATAAAAAATTTCTTCTCTACAATATAATGCTACCTTGGCACCCCAGCCCAATTCTGCATAGGGTGATAAAATATGCCTCTTTGACACGTATGTTATTTAGAAGTATGTTGTTTAATTTCCATGTATTAGGGGATTTTCCAATATTTTTCTTTTATTGATTTCTGGTTTAATTCCATTGTGGTGTTAGAGTAGACATTGTATGATTTCTATTCTTTTAAATTTGTTAAAGTGTGTTTTATGGCCCATAGTGTGGTTTATTTTGGTGAATGTACCATGTGAGTTTGAGAAAAATGTGTATTCTGCTGTTGCTGGATGAAATAGTCTATAGATGTCAATTATATTCAGTTGATTGAAGGTGTTCTTGAGTTCAACTATGTCCTCACTGATTTTCTACCTGCTGGATCTGTCCATTTTTGGCAGAAAGGTGTTTGTCTCCAACTGTGATAGTGGATTCATCTAATTCTCCTTGCAATTCTGTTAGTTTTTGCCTCATGTAGTTTGACCTTCTGTCGTTAGGTGCATACACATTAATGATTATTATATCTTCTTTGAGAATTTACCCCTTTGTCCTTATGCTGTGCCTTTCTTTATCCCTTATAACTTTTTTGCTTTGAAGTCTACTCTGTCTGAAATTAATATAGCTACTCCCGCTGTCTTTTGATTAGTGTTAGTATGGTATATTTGTCTCTATTTACTTTTATTTTGTTTCCTCCTTGAGGCCCAGTGCATGGTTGGATATCCTAGTTGTAAGTTCTTCTGGTTCTACGTGAGCTGCTGCCACAGCATGGATACTGACAGAGGTCTGGCGTGGTTCTGTGACCAGGAAATAAACCCAGACCACTGAAGCGATGAGAGAGCAGAACTTTAACCACTAGGCCATCAGGGCTGGCTCTGTCCATCAACTTTTAATCTATATGTGTCTTTATATTTAAAGTGCATTTCTTATAGACAGCATATAGTTGGGTCTTGTTTTTTGATCCACTCTATTTCTATCTTTTAATTGGTGCATTTTAGCCATTGATGTTCCAAGAGATTATTGATATAGTTGGACTAATATCTACTGTTATTTGTTACTGTTTTCTATTTGTTGTCCTTGTCCTTTGTTCCTATTTTTGTCTTCCATTATTTTTCTGCATTTTGTGGTTTTAACTGAGTATTTTATGTGATTCAATTTTCTCTTCTTTTCTTAGTATATCAGTTATACTTCTCTCTTTTTTTTTACTTTTTCTTGGTGGTTGCCCTAAAGTTTACAATATATGTTTACAAATAATCCAAGTCTTATTTTGGATACTACTATACCACTTCATGAGTAGTGTGAGTACCTAATAATAACAAAATAATTCTATTTCCTCTCTCTCATCCCATGTATCAAAGTATCATTCATCTTACTTATATATAAGCATTCATAAGCATATATAAATATATGTTTAAGATATACACATAAGCATGCATAATTAAACACATTGTTGCTATTATTTTGAAGAATTATCTGTCAGCTCAATTAAGAATAAGAAAAAATGAAAGCTCCATTTTACCTTCCCTCCCTCCTTCTTCACTGCTCTTCCTTTCTTTACATAGATCTGAATTTCTGACCTATGTTATTTTCCTTCTCTCTAGAGAGCCTCTCTTAACATTTCCTGCAATACAGATCTATTTGCGACAAATTCCTTCCATTTTTGTCTGTCTAAGAAAGTCTATTTCTCCTTCACTTTTGAAGGATAGTTTTGCAGGGTACAGTATTCTGAGCTAACATCTATGCCAATCTTCCACTTTTGTCTTTTGTTTTTTGTTTTTGATGTGGGCCATCAGCACAGTGTGAGCGCTAACAGAGCAGTATAGGTCTGCACCTGGGAACCAAACGTGGGCCACTAAAATGGAGCTCGCTGAACTTAACCACCTTAACCACTAGGCCCCTGGGGCTGGCCCCTAAGTTGGTGGCTTTTTTCTCTCAATGTTTTAAGTATTACACTCTGCTTTCTTTTTGTTTGCTGTGGTTTCTGAGGAGAAGTCAGATATAATTCTTATTTTTGTTCCTGCATAGATAAGGTGTTTTTTTCCTCTGGCTTCTTCTAGCATTTTTTCTTTATGTTTGATTTCTGTAGTTTGAAAATGATTTGCCTAGGTGTAGTTTTTTGGCATTTATCCTATTTGGTATTCTCTGAGCTTGATGGATGTGTGGTTGATATCTGATGTTAATTTGTGGAAATTCTGTCATTATTGTTTCAAATATTTATTCTGTCCCTGTTTCTCTTTCTTCTTCTTCTGGTATACCCACTACATGTATGTTGCACCTTTTGTAGTTGTCCCATGGTCCTTGGATATTCTGTTTTGCTCTTTTCAGTCTTTGGTCTCTTTGCTTTTCAGTTTTTGAGGATTCTTTTGGTATATCCTCTAGTTTAGAGATTCTCTCCTCGGATTCTTATAGTTTACCAATAATCTCATCAAAGCCATTCCTCATTTATGTTTCAGTGTGTTTAATCTCTAGCATTCATTTGTGATTCTTAGGATTTTTGTCTCTCCTCTTCCACTGCCCATCTGTTCTTGAATGTTATCTACTTTATCTGTTGGATATTCTAAATTCCTTGTCTGAAAATTCTAACATCTCTGCCAGATCTGGTTCTGATACTTGCTCTGTCTCTTCAAATTGTGTGTGTGTGTGTGTGTGTGAGTGTGTGTGTTTTCTTTTAGTATACCCTGTAACTTTTTCTTGGTAGCCAGTCATGATGAACTAGGTAAAAGTAATTGCTTTAGTAGGCCCTTAGTGTTGGTAAGATGTAGGGAGAGAGGAAGTATTCTATAGTCCTATAATTACGTTGATTTTTAAAATGTTGGTCCCAAATCGTTTTTAAACACTTTTCCAGCTTGACACTGAGAAGAACTATGAAAAATAAAAATCATTAACCAATGTTTCACCTCACACATAGGCTGAGGTTCTAATGGTAGACTCAGAAATCAAAACTCTGTCATTCTGTTGTTATCGTTGTTTTTGCTTGTTTTGATGCAGTAGCATTCTAGATTTGTTTAGTAACTGCTGTCTTCCATTTGCGCTATTCTGCTTGCTTTTTTCCTTCCTATTGTTGAATATTCAATATTTTGCACATGTAATATCCTTCTATCTATTGGTCACCTAATCTAAGCACTTGATTCTAAACTTCGAAGGAGATTAGAAGGCTTCTCTGTATGTGGACAAAATAATCCTCAGAGAGACAATAATGCTTTTGGAAAATGTTGCATTCATTTTTTTTCCATCCTACTTGAAAGAAGAGAGTGTAATGGGTGAAGTGAGAAATATTATATAAAAGTTAGTAGGGGAAACCTTCTTGGATTAAGTTTCTTTTGTTAGAGAAGTGTAAACTGGCTTATATACTAAGACCTGACTCAGTTCTAAGTATTAAGCTATAGAAGTCAAACATGTATTTAAGTTTTCTCTTTTTCCCAACTCAAATCACCAGGAGATAAAACTAGAAATGTAGGGATGTGGGACCAAAGGCCTTTCCAGAAATAAGAAGTGTACATTGTGTCTTCAGGATTATATTTTCTTCCTAACTTCAATAGAACATATTTCTAAATAGTAACTTGAAATTTAATGATTTGAGACCTCTTTCCAACACAGCTAACACAAAGTGTTTGGAATACTTAAATTTTCGTCAGCCAGCATTATACACACACTTTTCTACCTACATTTTTCTCTTTTTCAGTTTGAGTGCAACTGGTCGTGTTAGAGTTTAATTCCATCTAACCTACTATTTCTTTTTTTTCAGAGTAACTTGCATTTGGAGCTTTGAGGACTATGTATTTTCTTTTTCATAAAAGAAAGAGCCTATCTTGTACTCTACGTATAATCTTCATTGAATTTGAGATGGTAGATATCTACCAATAGTCTTTTTTCATATAAAGATTTAAAAATATCAATGAGATTGGAAATAAGTAACAGCTAAAATGGCTTTCCACTAAAATATCTAAATTACTAATTCTAATGTTTTGATTTTTTTTCCTTTCCAAAGAGCTTTTAGTGAGCATCAAAGATTTATGTTAGAAGAAATATGGAGCTTAGCTACATCAGAAATTAGATCTATATCAATAAGGATATCTAAATGTTTTTATAGATGGCATGTTACATGAAAAAAGCTCTTTGTAAAGAAAACTTGCTATCTTAATGAAAAATAATATTTCAATCTCTGTATTTTCTGGGACAAATCTCTTCTATAAATTACTACTTTATTTATTATGAGTAAATCCATATGACCTCCTATTGCTTTCACAAATATTATGAATATTTAGTGTTGTTCCCATTATACTCAGATTTTTGATTCAGTACCTTTTCCCAATGGGAAAAGTAGCAAATATTAGACATATAGAATATCTATAGCTATCAAAGAAATAAACATTTTATATGAAGTGGGCATAAATAAAACATATACATTGAAGGCAAATGGATAAAATTCTGACCAAACAGGTCATCAATAGTAAAGAGGGATTTATAAGCAACAGTGTGACAGTAAATGTTAGCTATCAACACACACATGCATACATACAATCTGTTATAAATGTTATCAATATAAAAGATGTATAGCACGTTATTCAAAAATAATAATAAATATGCAATATTTTTATTATAAGTTCCACACAGTCAATTGATTCCCACAAAATGCTTTGTTGATTTTTGCCAAATTCATGTATCTGCAGGCAACCTATGACTGCAATTCAACCACAATTTGACAAATGGAATTGCATCGCAGTCCACTCTTTTCTCGTTAATTTTATTGTCTTTAAATATGATTTGTGATTTGCTACTAAACTATTCCTGAACTTCGTGTAAATTATATTCATTGAACGGAAACTACTTTCATCATTATGTGTGTATGTCACAACTTCACTTATTTCTCAATGCTGTAAACAACTGCTGAATCAGATAGTAGTTTTCAAATATTGGAAAAATATTTTCTGAATCTTTTGTGCTATTCATAATGTAATAGCTAGAGACACACACTTTTAAGCTAAATTTGTATTATTAACATTTTCTCCATCACTCACTTAAGGAAACAATCAACAAAATAACTAATAAAATCCTAAGTTGTACCTTTGACTGATTTCCACTCTGTAAATACTCTCCCTCCATGGCCAGTTTCAAGCTACTAAGATGATGTCACTGAAGACAGAGTTGGGAAGAGGTGGGCAATAATATACCAGTATAGTAATCTCTCCATATAGATACAGTAGATGTAAATAATTTCAAGAGTACAAACAACAGTAAAATGTAGTAAAATAACCAGGAAATGATGAGTTTTGGATATTTATTACCTTTGTTTTTCAGAATAATTTACTTAATTGTAAGTTTATGAAACTATATAAGTTTATGAAATTCAATTTTTAATAATGACTGTGTTTAAAAACTGGCTCACAAAATTGCTGTAAATTTAACAATTGGCTCTTGCAAATCAGCAGGAGCTGGTTCTGGCACATCACTACTGAGACTAACAAGATGTAGAAAACCCAAAGGACAAAGAAAGGATGGGGCTGGCCTGGTGGCGCAGCAGTTAAGTTCACACATTCCACTTCAGTGGCCCAGGGTTTGCCAGTTCGGATCCTGGTTGTGATGTATGCACAATTTATCAAGCTATGCTGTGGCAGGCGTCTCACATATAGAGTAGAGGAAGATGGGCATGGATGTTAGCTCACAGCCAGTCTTCCTCAACAAAAAGAGGAGGATTGGTGGCAGATGTTAGCTCAGGGCTAATCTTCCTCAAAAAAAAAAAAAAAAAGAAAGTAGATAAGATGATAACAAGAAACAGTCTGATAACAAGAAATCTGTCAAAACCAAGGAACAGGAAAAAGCAAAGTTAAATATTAGAGTGATGCTGAAGCTAGTTTCTGTTGTCCCCAGAAGAGAGTGGTGAGGATGAGTGGAATCCAAATACTGGACCTTGGACAGAATGACCAATTGATCTCCAGGTATTCTCTTCTGGATTATATTTCTCCCAGGGTAGTATTTTGGACACCCGTGTTGCCAAGAACCAAAAAATAACTTTCATGCATTCTTCCTGAATCATAATGTTGGAGTCTTTCACAGATGTGCTGTGCAAAGGGGCCAGTAGTAGTGGAAATTGTGTAACAAACAATGGATTGACACGATAAAGGAACATAGAGAAGAATTGTCACTGTGCTGATGAACTCAGTTGCTGGCTGTGCAACCAAACCTTCTAGCATGAAACAAAAAGAGGTGGCAAATGGCTTATGTCTTGCAAAACTAATACATTCTCCACACCAAACTGAGCATTATTAGGGCAAATATTTGTCTTTTTTATTCACTGCTTTCTTTCCAGAGCCTAGAAATTAAAAGTCACCTGCAATAAATGCAGGCACGAAGACAGGGAAGCCACACCTGGGCTCCACCTGGATTTTCCCAGCATGTGTGATCTTTCTCAGCTATGGCCTTGCATCCTTGCATAATATCACATGGTGACTGACGTTTACATGTCTGTATGGTTGGCTTCTCTTTTGTAAAGCAGTTGATGGAGGCGGAAGAGGTTCTAGGCTTGAGTTGTCAGACCTGATTTTGATTCTCAAGTCTCTTACTGTGTGACATTGAACAGGGCACTTCGCTGCTTTAAGCCTCATCTTCTAAATGGGGATTAAGTGTGACTCTCATACTTATAATTATAAAATTATATAGCTTGGCATGGTGCCTAGTAGGCAAGAACTCAGCAAATGACAATTATTATTACTGAAACTGTCCACAGAATGTATTATAGTGCGTGTGTATATGGGTGATTTTTTTGCTTTTGTCTTGTTGTTGCTTTAATGTTAGAGCTTATTTAATTAACAGAGTTATGGTCAAATTAAAGCAGATGGAACACATTACTTTTCATTTTCTTTCTAGGCCAGATCTTCGTACATCTGGAAGATAATCTTCCATGGTGCTCATAGGCAGATCCTGTACATGCACATGGAATTGTCAGATTTTAACTAGGAGAGTTATATTGGAGAAATCCACACCCCCTTGTTTGAGGGGCAGAGACAATATTTACAGTTGGCCCATGATGGGCATCTCCTTTTCCTCCTGACCTTGAAGCTTGGTCCAGGTGCTGTTCTCTTCTTATTGTACATCATTTCTGTGTTATATCATTCACTCTTACGACTTCAATAACCATCTCTTGATACCGACAACCCAAATATATCTCCCTAATCTGCTAATCTAACCCACATAGGTAAATTATAGCTGTCATTCATTGAATTCTTGCCTTACTAGACATCTTGCCATGCAGTATATATACATTACTTAATTTTATAATTACAAGTATGAAAAGTATATTTTTATACTCAGGCACCTCAAACTGAACAGATTCTAATCTACATTCATAATCTGCACCTATCAAATTTACTTTAGCTCCATTGTTTCCTCCCTTTCCAGTCTGTTTATCAGACTGGTGTAGCCTGAAACCCAGGAGTCATCCTCAACTCACCCCTTTCCTTCATTCTTAATAATTAGCAAACATTAAGACCTGTTAATTCTGTCTCCCAAAATTTCTTCATTCCATCTATTCTCCATCCCTAGGCCAGGCCACCTGGATTGACTGAATTTTTACAATGGATTTCTAATGATCTCTTTATTTATAAACAAATTTCTATGCAATTGACAAAATAAAATCTTAAAGACACAAATCATGTTCTATTGTTTCCTTATTTAAAATCCAGCAATGGTTTCCCATTACTCAGGGTATAAAGTACAAATCCTTAACATGACTACAAAGTCTTACGTGACTTGACTCTTGTTTCCTCTCAAGAGCCCAGACTCATCTCACATTACTGGTCCCCAAATTCTGGATGCCTCAGTCATACTAAACTTAAATCACCTTTTTATCTCCTATTCATCCTTCAAGCCTTACCTTTAACATAATCTCCTCAGGAAGTTCTTGACCTCACCCCATCTAAAATTCGGTTATTTAGAATATTTTTTATATGCTTTCATGGAATAGAATATTTCTTTTTTGTGACATTTCTAGCATTTTAAATTGCTGATTTAGTGTCTGCCTCCCTTACTAGTTGTAAGTTCCCTGATGTTGGATGCAGTGTCTATCAAGCTCATCATTATATCTCTAGGACCACACACCCATCACATCTGTCAGAGAAGGCACTTTGTCAGCACTGCCTGACTAACTGGACAAGTTGTGTTCTAACAGACCAGCAATATCTTCTTGCTTGTTCTCAGCTACTTGACTAAAGTAGAATAAGAATCTTATTTATTTCATTTTTTTGTTTTTTCATTATGGAAATTTTTATCATACACAGAGATACTATTGAATCCCCATGTGCCCTAGCATTTATCTTTAATTTGCAGATTAACCACAGTATGATTGATACTGTGATTAGATGTAAACAAAGTCTACTTCAACCTTCTCGTAGACTGCCTTTCTGAACTTCAAAAGGCTGGAAGGATAAAAATGCACGTCCCAGATTCCTAATACTCTTTCAGCTATAGTTGTGGATTTAATTTAAGATCTGCCAATCAGACACACTCCCATGAATTCTGGAGAAGGTTGGTTACAAGGCATCCATTTTGCAGACATGGACAACAACAGAGGAGGCATGGACATGGAGCCCGCGACTACAGCCCAAACTTCCGGAGTCTACAGCTTACTGATGTGACAGCAAGAGCAGAATCCTTGGAGGCCCAGTCTGTGGTGTCACATGGAGAGTCATTCCCATCAGCCAAGCCTAGAATCCATTTCTTCAACTCTCCTAAAAATCTATGTGTTCTTTATCACCCTGTTCTAAGACTTTTTCTGCATAATTGAGCTAGAGTAGATTCTGTGTTTGCAACTAAACACTAATCAACATGAGAATCATCGCCTCCTCTCTTGATTCTTATGAAATCTTCCATTCCACTCATTTTTGGGTACTCAGGGATTGTGGTTGCATGAGATCCTGTAGAAAAATAAAGGCATGGGTATACTCAGCTGTGTGCCCTAGGGAATTGTAATTCAAAGGAAGGGGCTCCAGTGCCAAGAAGATGTTCATTTTCAGGATGGCAATCAAAGATAAACAATACATAGAAAAATAAGCTGCATGGTCAAGAAAAAGAAAAACATTCAGAAAATTGTTAAGGCTCAATAAAACTGTCAAACTGAAAGAAGAGATCTGATATGATGCAGGTGGGTCAAGGGCTGGCTCAGGATGGATCTTTTCAGAAATTTTACTTGTGTTGCGTTTGTTATGTTCTATGAACCAGAAGCAGATCTTTAAAGCCAGACAGCACAATAGATTTCCTTATGAAAATAACCCTGTAAAGATATTGCCATAATTCTTTTTTCTTCTTCACCCAGAAACCATCTCTCTTCCTGCCACAACTGCTTCTGGTTAGTTGTTACAGGCTCTGACTGATCTAGCCAGCCTTGTGCCTTTCCAATCTATCACACTGTATCCATGTTGCCCCACACATAGTAGGACTTAAGCAAATATTTGGTTAATAAATGAATAAGAATGACACTTTCTGACATGTGGCAACATTGTTTCTCTTCCTATCCATATTGTGCTGTCCAAAATTATTACATATTGTTTAAATCTACTCTAAACTCTTCAGAAGACAAAAATATTAATAGCACCTGTTACAATCTTGTTTTCTAGAAGAAAAAATGAGAAAGCAACTAAGATCTCAAGAATAAGAAGGTCTTTTTCCAGAGAAGAAAAAATAAAGCACTGTTTAAGTGTTGGCTTAACTTTGTTACCTGCTTTTTCATCAATGAGAAATTTTGCTACAATTCTTAGGTGCTGTCAACAGAGTGGCTTCACATTGTAAAACTCATGCTGTGCTTCTAGCAAAGCTGTAACCCAGCATCCTGCTGTGCCCAGTGCTTCCGCAATAAGTACTCACAATTTGCATGTAATGATTTCTCTGAGTACAAAAACCTTAATTCTCTGTTATTTTCCAGTTCAATTTCATTAAATTCAAAATTGATTTTTAATACACTCTATGAATGTGCTAAAAATTCCCAAGCACTTTGAAGACTTAAGAGCTCACCAGGAAATACATATTTTTCTAAAATGTATTCATTCTGGATTGTCTTTTTTCTGTGTAGTTATTTTATGTAATGTATTACCTATAACTAAAAGCCCAATGGTTAATAAAATATTTCTAGAGACTCTTGTTCTGATGGCTTTTGTTGAAGAAGGCAGAGAATTCTACACCCTGTGTTTCCAATGGTTCAATGGACAAGAAAAATGGTCAACAAACTCCAGCTGATGCTCTTACCAGAGTGTTTTAAATAAGTCAGAAGGTATAAATCCCTAAATAGCATACAGAGCAATTTCAAGAAGGATGATTGGGGGAGAGTTTGTGTGAATCTTTTTGCAAAGAATTTAAGCTCCTCTATGTATTTCACAGAGACAATCAAGAAAAATCGGTGGTGGGTGCTTTTCTTCTCATCTCAACTCTGCTGAGAGCATCTTCAATGAGGCTACTTGGAATTTTGGGGGGAAAGGATGCATATAATTTTCCTGTGTCCGAGACATGAATCATGAGAGATTGCCACCTGGGGTGGTTTGACTCCTGCCCGTGAAAGCCATCTGGTGGGGCAATGGGCCAAAAGTGAATCTGAAAGCAGTTGACTACTAGCAAATAAAGAGGAGTGTCTGATGAGGGAACAAAAGCACCCCCTCCACCGAAGGCGTTGCAGAGAGGCTGGCAAGGGAGCTCTTGGGGAAGCCATGCAAGCTTCTCATGAGAGAGAGAAGCAGATTCATCTCAGTCAGGCCTGGAGAACACAAAGCCAATTTCTTATCATTCCAGTCAAGTAAGAGGTTTCTGCTGCGTGATCCTTTTCTCACTTTCCACACTGCATCCTGGCAGTGGTCAGTAACTATAGCCGCTGATGAGTGGTGAGTGAGAAAGGAGAAAAGTGAGAAAGAGAGGAAATGCGGCCTTAGTCCCTTCCCTAAAGGCACCACCTATCTTCTCTAGACCATAGCAGGACCCAGGAAGGGTAGAAAGAAGGGTGCTTATTTTTGAAAAAAGATTGAAATATCAATTAATATTTTGGGCTGAGTATTCTAATGACTTAATTTAGACTAAGTTTTAAAATTGAGAGTGACTCTAAGCTTTTCTTGTACGCAAGTGTCACCAGAAAATTCATGGAGCCTACTGGGACTCATCTGGTGACAAGCGAAAAACTTTCCCCACTATACAAATTTTAAAAGGCACATTGGAGACAAAAATATAGCTGCATTCCCATTCCTATCTCACAAGTTGTGTACATGTTGAAAGAAAGCTAGAAAAATAGGCTCCAAACAGTTGGCAGAACTTATAGGAGGAGCATTAAGGAGAATGTTTGCTTTCTACATTATCATTATATTTCTAATTATTTTTATAACACTTGATTTTAGTATGGCTTTATAATTAGAAAAAGCACAAAGATATTTTTAAAAGGAAGAGTAGGTGAGTAGTAAGGAGAATGGAGAAAAGTGGTTGTACTTAAGGAATATTTACTCTATAGCTTCCTCTTTTGTGTTCTCTGTCTCTAATGGGAATACCCATTGACCATTCCCAAGAAACTTTAAACATCCATGACTATCACCTCTACTTTACCCTGCCCCCCTACATACAATCAATTACCTATTCCTGCTGATTTTACCATTCAAATATTTCTTCAAAGAGATTTCTTCCTTCATATGTTTGGTACCTCAGGCACAGTTCAGGCTCAGACCTTCACATCTCGTATTCAGACTTTGGAATGTGTTCCTAACTGGTCTCCATGACTCTTGTCTTGTCCCTCTCTCTTGTAATCCACTCAAGTGTAAGACAAATACCCATAAAGTGAAAATCTGACCATGCTATTCTGTAGCTTGAGTTCTTTCAAGCCTCTTCAAGGCTGATGTGGATTCTTGGCAAGGCAAACCTCTATACCTTAAAATGAAGATCCTAATACTCCGTCTATATATGGCTCTTTCACATTGAAAGAAAACAGTATGAAAGTCTTCTAAAACTTATATACACAAGATATCCATTATGTAGCATATGATTAAGAGACATAAATATCAAGTCTGATGATGACTCTGCCAAGACTTAATCCACAAAAACATGTATTATGAATATACTTTCTGATGGGCCAATTCTCCAGAGCTATTTTCAAAAATCAAAGAAGATTCTCTTTAGTTAAAGTCATTTATTATCACAATTTACCAATTTTAAGCAGGAATCTCTAGGATAACTCTAGGGAGAGTTTCTTTTACATCTTTAAATAAGGGGCAGCATTGTCTGAATTTACCTATCAAAACTTATCTTCATTTTTACAGTGTAGACCGAATAATCATTCATCAGAGCTCTGTAAAACTCACGCCCATCCTAAGAATCATGGTCCCTGAAACAAATCGACTTCACAAATGATTTAAACAAGGGTATTTCTAGGGAGAAAAAGTTAAAATGATATGAAGTACTATTTAGTATTGAGTAAATTTCTGAGACATAAAATTATATTTTTTCTTTTATACTGATCTGTGGGAGATGATTTCCCTCGAAATATAAGATATGCATCATAAATTTCATTAACTTGGAAAAGGATTGCTTTCAAAATACAATCAAGTCATTCCAGAGAGACTAAAGACACCACTTTCTCCCCAGTCTCTCTGTGGTTATCTGACGTGATGATCTTGGGGCTGATTAACCTTGTTCCTCTCCTAAGCTGTCTAAGACTCTCTGAAGAAATAACCAATCTAACCTGTTGCTAATATCTGAAAAAGAGGGCATCTACTAGGGGAATGCGGGGGCAAATTCACTTTAGAAAGTCATAAGCAATCCCAGCAACCTTGCAAATCTCGGGTGTTATCTCTTCACGACTAGACCCTGCACTTTATTGTCCACAGCTCTAACTAACACTTTTCCTCTGAAACTTTTCCACCAAACATGCTGGTAGATCATTCTGTGGTAAACTATTTAGGTATCTCTTCTGGCCTAGGAGGACTGTGAAAAATATTACTGAGATGCCAGGGGCACTATGACCCAAGAATGTTTAGAAATCTGAGAAAAACTATATAATTTCCCCATTTGGGTGCCGAAAAGAAAGAGTAGAATCTTACTAAGGGATGTAAGTTAAGACAAGTTACGAAGAGACTGGTCCATGAAGATGTTATATATGAAATAAAATTATTTTTAGTGGTTGCTAAGGCCTAGAATGAATGTGCCATCTCCAGAGGGGCTGTATATTTTCTTTGGCCAGATATCTATATTTCCTCCCACTCTCTACCCTTCTCTTGACTCTTTTGAATAAATTTTCTGTTCATTCTATTTTTTTCCTCTATCAGTTTTCAAACTTTGTATTTTTTTCCTCATTTACACCTGACATTTTAACGTATATTTTCAAATTAAACTCTAAGATTGATTAATATTTTTATCCTCTTCCAAAACAATGAAAATTCTTAGAACAATTTCCACAAGTCACTTCTTCCTCACTAATATTAGGTATCTGTAGGGGAGGAAAACTTTTCCCTTCTTCTTTTCTAGGTTCTTTGGCTGGCCTAATAATTAAATAAGATAGGTTAATGGAAGGAAAAATACACAAATTTAATTTAGTATGTATGGGAACCCCAAAGATATGAGGCTCAGAGAAGTGACCAAAGCAGGGAGCTTTTATAACTTGTAGACGAAGAAACAAAAAATTTGTGAAGAATTGACAAGACAAATAAGTTTGGGCTTGGGGCAGTAAATTAGTGAAGAAGCCAGAAGTTTTGTTTATATAGCCTTCTTGGCCCTGAATTCTCTGTCTCTGGTGATAAGATGTCTCTCTACCTCCTGGTCCAGGGACAGTACCTTTCACATGGGAGATTCATCTCCCATTTTAAAGGGGGGCAAAAGAGATGTCCTTGCTGCATTGGCTGTTTCTTAAGTAACTTTAAATCAGAATAACCAATACGCCAAAATGACATATTTTGGGGTGGCCTGCCTTGAGCCCCATCGTATCTATGATTTAATTCTGTCTTTATTTTTATTAACATCACAAATCAGGCATTGTATTTTTATATAGTCAGTGTTTGTTTAGATTTACTAGTACTCTTAACACTTTGAAGAAAATTTTCCACTTTATGTTATGATTATTTTTTTTATGGTTATGTTTCCTCTTCACATATACAAGTTAGACATTTCTTTATTGGGATCAATTGGTAGTAAAATTTCTTAATTTTTATTCATTTGTACCTGTTTGATTTGACCATTGTTATAGAATAAAATTTACCATGTTATAGAATTTTAGGTTGTTGGCACATATTTTTATGTATCAATTTTAAAATAAAGCCTGCTATCTTCTGGCTTTTAAATCTGTTGTTAAGAAGTCACTTGTCAGTCTGATTTTAATTCTTCTGTAGGAAATCTGTCATATATTTCTGGCTCCTTTCAAGACTCTTAGTATCGTTGGTGGTCCTCAGTTTATTAATGGGTGTTTAGGTGTGGATATATTTTTATCTATTTTGAGTGGGATATACGATTTTCCTGGTTCAGATAATTAGCATCTTTCACCAATTATAGGAAAATTGTCAGTCATTATATATATTTTAATGTTGTCATATCTCCTCAGGAACCATCTTTGGCTTCAGATCAGAAATTCTAATGCTATCCTCCACTTTTTTTTAACTAGTTTCTCAAATTTTCTTTCTCTTTGTCTCTCTGTGCTTCCTTCTGTGTAATTTCCTTGAGATCTATCATCCTGTTTGTTGTGTTTATTTTTTCTTTTTCAACAGCTATGCCTTGCCTATTTTTCATTTTTAGAAATAACATTTGATTCACTTCAAATTTGTCTTGTTGTTTTGATTGGTTCTTTGTTCACCTGTTTGTTTCCTCCTTTTATTTCTCTAAAATATCAAACAAGCTTATTTTAAGTTGTTTTTGTTCATTCTATTATCTTCGATCTTTGCTAGTTGGATTCTGCAGTCAATTGATTCTGTTTACTCTTGTTTCTAGGGGTTTTTAAAATTTTTTTGTTGTTTTTAAAAGTCATGAACTCATTATTTCTAACTTTCTTTTCTTTTTTTTGCTGAGAAAGTTTTGCCCTGAACTAACATCTGTTGCCAATCTTCCTCTTTTTGTATGTGAGCCGCTGCCACAGCATGGCCACTGATAGACGAGTGGTGTAGGTCCATGCCTGGGAACCTAATCCTGGCTGCCAAAGTGGAGGGCACTGAACTTAACCACTAGGCCACCAGGGCTGGCCCTTACTTGAAACTTTTTATGTGGGAATTCTTTAAAGTCTGGATTTAAAATAGATTCCTCCAGAGGGGAAATTTTTATTGTTGCTCCCAGACTACTAAGAGTATCAACAACCTCTAATTCTCAAATTTCCTTTTGGCCACATATGTTGTATGAATTCTGACCCCAAATGTTTGTGAATATAGGAATGTCATTGAGAAGTCTTGAGAGAAATTCTTTCTGTTTTTTCCAACTCACCAGAGCCGAGGTTGGTACAAGCAGGTATTCCAAATCTCTCTCTCTAGTGAGAAATAGATTTTTTCTTCAGAAAGTCAACTTATGATGATCTGGGCTTTAAACAGAGGTCCCAATCCAGTCTCTTACTGAGCTGAGGCCCCAGATTTTGTGAGCTTCTTCTCCAGCATACAGTCAGTTAACCCTAGGTGCTCTCTAGATGCTCCCGTCAGTGAGAATTTGTTTCTCTGGATTGACGTTTTATTACTTTTACTGCCTGGGCAATATTTAGTTCTCTAGGAGAATGAGAATGTGCTTAACTTTGGGTTTTACTACTCGATAGAGCCAAGATTATATAAAGGTAAATATTAATTTGTAGATTTCTGACTGATATAGAAGAAAACATGAAAAATGATTATTTTTCTTGCCCTGTTAAACATTAACCAGTATTGTTTCTAAACTAGCAATCTTATTCTTTTTTTAACATGATTATAAATACTCCAATTCACTGCCTATGTCATTAATCATGTAAATACGTTTTTATGTGTGGTCATTTGAATTTGTATGGGAGTCGTGACTGCACCTGTTTGAAAATGATATTTTGACAAAAGTATCCTTTCCATTCCATTATTCAAGTTTTTTGTTTTTTGTTTTTTTATGTGTCAGCGATAACATTCTGTCTCATTTCTTCAGGGAGAGAAGAAAAATTATACAACACACGACACAACAAAAATATTGTTATAACATGACTGACAGCTTTTTTTAAATGCAGATTCTTTGGTAATGTCTGTTAATCCTACAATAGTTTATTGACTAACTTTTAAATTTTCCTATCAGAAAATTTTAAAATGAGATGGACCACACTAAATAATAGCCCATCCCACTACTTTTCCTAGCTTTGAAATGCAGTAGTTAAGATCACCCATGTAAGCAGAGTTAGAGTTATGAACAGAGCCTTCATTTTCTTATTTCCATTCAACCATTGGTTTGTTATAAGAGTTTGAAAATAGTCACTCTGCATTTATCTGGAATTACAGGATTGTTAAATTTTGAGTTACCTTTCAATGCACTTATTCTCTAATGTGATGTTTTATAACACTACTAGAGGGAATACTGGTTGCCTATCTGACGAGCACAGCATCTAATTTTATTTGTACAATGCTTATGTCTTTAGTGGAAAATATTTGACACCACATCCACAGTAACTACTGTATATTGAAAGATGCTTATTGGTTGCTGCTTTTGCTGCAGTAAAAAAAATATATTCCTGTGAGTCAGCTTTCTGGTCTACTAAATGCCAATGCTTTTGGAATTGAAATGTTTATGACACTAAATGGGGTATTTTCCTGCAACTGATTAGATCAATGCATCTGTTGCAGTTTTATATTATCTTCTTTATGACAGATTTATTGAACAGCTCAAGAAACTTGGCACAAGGACACTTGAATGTATCAATTCAACTGGAAAGTTAAATTTGGATGTCGTGAGCCTTAATTTTGATGACATTTATATAGAAAGAAATAAAACTTTTAAAAATACATAGAAAGAACAAAATTTTAAATCTTCTGTAAGCTACCAGATACAGTTTGTTATATTTGTTTAGGCAAATGTAGCAGCAATTTAGCAGCTCACAGAGGTTTTATTTTAATACTTAAATGGTTATGCTTGGGCTTCATTTAAATTTCTTTTCTGTACTTTGTAAATTTTTATCACAAGAGCTTCCTATTACTGTCATGTGCCTTTTCTATGCTTTCCACATAAATGTTTGTTCGTGTTTTATTGTCCTAATTTATGCTTCAGGGTTACTTTCCATATTTTATAAATATTTTTATTTAGCATAAAAAGTGGACTTTCTTGATTTAAGCTGTTCCAGCTTCCTTAAATATCTGATTCACAGATGAAACAGAATGGGAGTCAAATAATGATTCGTGCCTGTGAAGCTCTTTTATTTGAGCTAAAGATATCAAAACTTCATAGCAAGAAAAACTCTTCTTCATCATTAGATTTAGGAGTACAAATGGTGATTACTTGCAAGAGTGTGATTCCCAAGCAAACAGCACTTGACACTCACTTTTGGCTCATTATCAAAAAATCAGAAAGCACAAGGCATAAACTAAACATCTTGGAAAGTATTTTAGAAGGGCTAAATTCAAAAAGATTTCTAGAGAGTAATTCCTAAAATAATTATGCAAAGAAGTTAGAAAAGTAATGAATAAAAAAAGCATGCTTGCAAGAGTAGCATAATTGCTACTTTGTTTTTTTTTATGCTGAGTAATTTTTTTTTTATTGAGTTAATGATAGGTTACAATCTTGTGAAATTTCAGTTGTACATTAATGTTTGTCAGTCGTGTTGTAGGTGCACCACTTCACCCTTTGTGCCCACCCCCCACACCACCTTTCCCCTGGTATCCACTAAACTGTTCTTAGTCCATAATTTTAAATTCGTCATATGAGTGGAGTCATACACAGATTATCCTTCTCTCGCTGGCTTATTTCACTTAACATAATTCCCTCAAGGTCCATCCATGTTATTGCAAATGGAATGATTTTGTTCTGTTTTACAGCTGAGTTGTATTCCATTGTATATATGTACCACATCTTCTTTATCCATTCGTCTGTTGCTGGGCACTTAGGTTGCTTTCATGTCTTGGCTATTGTAAATAAAGCTGCAATGAACATCGGGGTGCATAGGACTTTTGGGATTGCTGACTTCAAGCTCTTTGGATAAATACCCAGTAGTGGGATGGCTGGATCGTATGGTAGTTCTATTTTTAATTTTTTGAGGAATCTCCATACTGTTTTCCATAGTGGCTGCACCAGTTTGCATTCCCACCAGCAGTGTATGAGGGTTCCTTTTTCTCCACAACCTATCCAACATTTGTTACTATTAGTTTTAGATATTTTGTCATTCTATTGGGTGTAAGGTGATATCTTAGTGTAGTTTTGATTTGCATTTCCCTGATGATCAGCGATGATGAGCATCTTTTCATGTGTCTATTGGCCATCAGTATATCTTCTTTGGAGAAATGTCTGTTCATGTCTCCAGCCCATTTTTTGATTAGGTTGTTTGATGTTTTGTTGTTGAGTTGTGAGAGTTCTTTATATATTATGGATATTAAGCCTTTGTCAGATATATGACTTGCAAATATTTTTTCCCAGTTAATGGGTTGTTTTTTTGTTTCAATCCTGTTTTCATTTGCTTTGAAGAAGCTCTTTAGTCTGATGAAGTCCCATTTGTTTATTCTTTCTATTGTTTCCCTTCTCTGAGAAGGCATGGTGTCCGAAAAGATCCTTTTAATACTGATGTCAAAGAGTGTACTGCCTACGTTTTCTTCCAGAAGCCTTACGGTTTCAGGTCTCACCTTTAGGTCTTTGATCTATTTTGAGTTTATTTTGGTGAATGGTGAAAAAGAATGGTCAATTTTCATTCTTTTACATGTGGCTTTCTAGTTTTCCCAGCACCATTTGTTGAAAAGACTTTCTTTTCTCCATTGTATGCCCTCAGCTCCTTTGTCAAAGATAAGCTGTCCATAGATGTGTGGTTTTATTTCTGGGCTTTCAATTCTGTTCCGTTGATCTGTGCACCTGTTTTTGTACCAGTACCATGCTGTTTTGATTACTGTAGCTTTGTAGTATATTTTGAAGTCAGGGATTGTGATGCCTCCCGTTTTGTTCTTTTTTCTCAGGATTGCTTTAGAAATTCGGGGTCTTTTGTTGCCCCATATGAATTTTAGGATTCTTTGTTCTAATTCTGTAAAGAATGTCATTGGGATTCTGATTGGGATGGCGTTGAATCTGTAGATTGCTTTAGGTAGGAAGGACATTTTAACTATGTTTATTCTTCCAATTCATGTACATGGAATGTCTTTCCATCTCCTTATGTCATCATCCAATTCTCTCAGAAAGGCCTTGTAATTTTCATTATATAGGTCCTTCACTTCCTTAGTTAAATTTACCCCAAGGTATTTTATTCTTTTTGTTGTGATTGTGAATGGTATTGTGTTCTTGAGTTCTTTTTCTGTTGGTTCATTACTGGAGTATAGAAATGCTACTGATTTATGCAAATTGATTTTATACCCTGCAACTTTGCTGTAGTTGTTGATTACTTCTAACAGTTTTCCAATGGATTCTTTGGAGTTTTCTATATATAAGATCATGTCGTCTGCAAACAGTGGGAGTTTCACTTCTTCCCTCCCTATTTGGATTCCTTTTATTCCTTTTTCTTGCCTGATTGCCCTGGCCAGGACCTCCAGTACTATGTTAAATAAGAGTGGTGATAGAGGGCATCCTTGTCTCGTTCCTGTTTTCAGGGGGATGGTGTTCAGTTTTTGCCCATTGAGTATGATGTTGGCTGGGTTTGTCATATATGGCCTTTATTATGTTGAGGTAGTTTCCTTCTATGCCCATTTTGTTCAGAGTTTTTATCATAAATGGCTGTTGGATCAAATGCCTTCTCTGCATCTATTGAGATGATCATGTGGTTTTTATTCCTCAGTTTGTTGATGTGGTGTATCACGTTGATTGATTTGCAGATGTTGAACCATCCCTGTGACCCTGGTATGAATCCCACCTGATCATGATGTATGATCCTTTTGATGAATTGCTGAATTCTGGTTGCCAAAATTTCGTTTAGAATTTTTGCATCTATGTTCATCAGTGATATTGGCCTGTAGTTCTCTTTTTTCGTGGTGTCCTTGTCAGGTTTTGGTATCAGCGTGACGTTGGCCTCATAGAATGAGTTAGGAAGTGTTCCATCTTCCCTAATTTTTTGGAATAGCTTGAAAAGGATAGGTATTAAATCCTCTCTGAAAGTTTGGTAGAATTCCCCAGGAAAGCCATCTGGTCCTGGGGTTTTATTCTTTGGGATGTTTTTGATTGCTGTTTCAATCTCTTTCCTTGTGATTGGTCTGTTCAAATTGTCTGCCTCTTCTTGAGTGAGCTTTGGGAGATTGTAGGAGTCCAAGAACTTATCCATTTCCTCTAGGTTATCCATTCTGTTGGCATATAGTTTTTTGTAGTATTCTCTTATAATCCGTTGTATTTCTGCAGAGTCTGTTGTTATTTCTCCTCGCTCATTTCTGATTTTGTTTATTTGAGCTTTCTCCCTTTTTTTCTTTGTAAGTCTGGCTAGTGGTTTTTCAATTTTATTTATTTTCTCAAAAAACCAGCTCTTTGTTTCATTGATCCTTTCTACTGCCTTTTTCGTTTCAATAGTATTTATTTCTGCTCTGATTTTTATTATTTCTCTCCTTCTGCTGACTTTGGGCTTCATTTGTTCTCTTTTCTCTAGTTCAGTTAGGTGTACTTTAAGGTTGCTTATTTGGGATTTTTCTTGTTTGTTAAGATGTGCCTGTATTACGATGAATTTTCCACTTAATACAGCTTTTGCTGTATCCCATATGAGTTGGTATGGCATGCTATCATTTTCATTTGTTTCCAGGTATTTTTTAATTTCTTCTTTAATTTCTTCAATGATCCATTGCTTGTTCAGTAGTGTGTTGTTTAGTCTCCACATCTTTGTGCCTTTCTCAGCTTTTTTTCTTATAATTAATTTCTAGCCTTATAGCACTATGATCGGAGAAGATGCTTGTTATTATTTCAATTTTTTTAAATTTGTAGAGGCTTGCCTTATTTCCCAACATATGGTCTATCCTTGAGAATGTTCCATGTGCACTTGAGAAGAATGTGTATTCAGCTCTTTCAGGGTGAAGTGAGCTATATATGTCTATTAAATCCAATTGTTTTAGTTTTTCATTTAGCTCCACTATTTCCTTGTTGATTTTCTATCTGGATGATCTGTGAATTGATGTGAGTGGGGTGTTGAGGTCCCCCACTATTATTGTGTTGTTTTTAACATCTTCCTTTAGGTCTGTTAATAGTTGCTTTATGAATCTTGGTGCTCCTGTGTTGGGTGCATAGATATTTATAAGTGTTATTTCTTCTTGATGAAGTGTCCCTTTGATCATTATATATTGTCCCTCTGTGTCTCTCTTTACCTGTCTTATTTTGAAATCCACTTGGTCTGATATGGGAATTGCAACACCTGCCTTTTTTTCCTTGCTATTAGCTTGAAGTATTGTCCTCCATCCCTTCACCCTGAGTCTGTGTTTGTCCTTGGGGCTGAGGTGTGTTTCCTGGAGGCAACAAATTGTTGGATCTTGCTCTTTAATCCATTTTGCCACTCTGTGTCTTTTTATTGGAGAGTTCAATCCGTTTACATTGAGAGTGATTATTGATGCATGTGGACTTAATGCTGTCAATCTGTCGCTCATTATCTTGTTTTCCTGCGTTTCTTTTCCTGTGTGCTTTAGACTACCCATTTAATACTGCAATTTCTTATGCTGGGTTTCTTAGATTTTTCCTTATCTATGATTTGTGACTCTGTTCTGTACTTTATTTTAGTGTCTACCTTGAAGTTTGTATTTAGAATCTCGTGTATAATATAGTCTATTCTCTGGTGGTCTCTTACTTACTTGACCAATACTGATTTAGACCCTTTGCTCTTCCCCTCCTAAATAATTATTTTCACTTTTTATTCCAACTCGTCTTATGAATTTGTAGTTAGAGTGCTAAGATCATCCTTGCTTTGGTAGTTTCCTTACCTTTACCCTTATGCTATAATTGAATATTTGCTATCCTGTTCTGGTTCTATCCATCGGTCTCCCTAGTCTGTGCATTGTGTCCCCTTTCTCCCTTTTTTCTTTTTTCAGGTATGAGAGCCTTCTTGAGGATTTCTTGTAATGGAGGGCTTTTAGTTACAAATTCCCTTAACTTTTGTTTGTCTGGAAAAGACTTAATTTCTCCCTCATATCTGAAGGAAATTCTTGCTGGATAGAGTATTCTTGGCTGAAGATTTTTATCTTTTAAAGCTTTGAATATGTCACTCCATTCTCTCCTAGCTTGTAAGGTTTCTATAGAGAAATCCGCTGACAGTCTGATGGGGCTCCTTTATAGGTTATTCTCTTTTTTTTTCTTACTTCCCTGAGTATTCTTTCCTTATCTATCCTTTTTGCCAATTTTACTACTATGTGCCTTGGAGTAGGTGTTTTTACATTGACAAATCTAGGAGATCTGAAACCCTCCTCTACACACATTTCTCCATCAATCCCTAGATTTGGGAAGTTCTCTTCAATAATTTCGTTAAGCACACTTTCTGCTCCATTTTCCTTTTCCACATTCTCAGGAATTCCTATGATCCTTATGTTCTTACTCCTCATTGAATCCATTATCTCTCGGAGATTTTGCTCATTTTTTTAAATTCTTAGTTCTCTTTCTTCCTCTGTCTGGAGCCATTCAGCCTGTCTATCTTCAATTATGTTAATTTTCTCTTCTATGGTGTCTACACAGGCATTCAGGGAACCCGTATTCTGTTTTATCTGGTCCATTGTGTTTTTCATCTCAAGTAATTCTGTTTGATTCTTCTTTATGATTTCAATCTCTTTTGTGAAGTAACTCCAGAACTTGGCTTATTTCTCTATCTTTCTCTCTACCTCATTGAGTTTTTTTATTATAGCTGCTCTGAACTCATTATCACTTAGTTTACCTAATTCCAAGTCCTCAGGACTTAATTCTATGTTTTGATTGTTTTCCTTCTGGTCTGCGGCTTTTACAAATTGCTAGATGGTAGAGGAGCGGTTTTTTCACATGGTGGTAGAATTCGGTTGCAGTTACAGCCTGTTGCCACTAGATGGGGTTGAGAGCCGAATGTTATGTGCTCTCCACCTTGGGGGAAGACGGCTGCGTCCACTGGCTTTGCCGGGAGGGAGGGGTTGTTATTCTCATGCACCGGTCTGGATTCAGATCAGTTCTGTTCTCTGGTCTCCCAAGGCCCTTGGTTTATGGGATCCCCATGGACGGAAGCTTTGCCCCCGTCAGCAGGTTTCCACTGAATCAGCGGCAGGAGTCCTGGATGATTCCCCCCGTTGCGCGGCCCCTCCCCCGCTCCTTCCCAACCTGCGCAGCCGCGATTGCAGACTCTAGGGGAGGGAGCGATGTTCTCTCCTACCATTCCAGCACCTCCGAGGCTGTAAGTAGGGTTTATGATCTCCGCCTTCTTGGTATTGTAGGTGTCTAATGAGCTGCCATTATGTTTATTCTCTGAAATTCAGTTTTTCCAATCTTTTGTTGTATTTTGGAGGGGAGAGAATCCCGGGTCAGCTCACCCTGCCATTTTGCTCTGCCCCCTTATCCCTTGCTACTTTGTTTTTAATCTAATAGAATTTCAGGCCCCTTCTCTCCATCCTTCTCTCACCAGTGTCAGGTATCGTAGAGTAATGGTTAAGGAAGCTACAGTGGGATTGGCTGGGTTTTGGTCTTTGCCCCACTACTTAGTGCTTGTGTGACATTGAGCAGGTTACTCAATCTTTATCTGCTTAATTTCTTCATCTTTAAAATAGTGTAACTAAAACCTACTCCGTGGTTTGTATGAGAACTAAATGAGATAATATGTGTTCGGTAGTTATCAGTGCTGTTTACCAAATATTTATGGTGCTCACCCCTCTGGGAATATGATAAGATAGACTTTCATGGCCTCTTTGTGACTGTATAGGGCTGTATAACTTTTTCAGTGGCAGATATTGTCTCTAGGCCAGAGCATTTAATTGATTGCACAAGACCCAACAGAGCAATCTTTTCCTCTGTTGTAGCAACTGACAGCATTTAAAATGATTACTCTTATGTTATTCTATGTCCCTGAGTGACTATAACAATTGGGGCCCCCTCACAACTCATGAAGAACACGTAGAATAGATGAATAATACATTTTTGTTAAGTGTCTGAGGTTTTTTTCTTTATCACCATGTAGACCTCTCCTATCATGACTCATACAAATATTGATAGTTAGAAGCAGGTGATTCCATTAAAAACCCCTAAATATGTGGCACTAGCATAGGGACTGGTTAATGGGCAATGAAGAAACTATTATCAGATGCTAGACAGATGAGGATCCCTCTTATGCAGAAGAAAATCTCTTAAAATTGCAATGACATGGAAAGTAGACAATGGCCATAATGAGAACGTACCTCTAGAAGAAGAAGCTGAAAAATAGGAAGCTAATAGCATGTTTTAGTTGCCAACGGCTACATTTGACAAGGAATTACAAGAAAGAAATGAGCACAATTTGAAACAGAGATTAAAGGGAATAGAGAACACAGAAATGTGGAGAGTTGCAAGGGTCACAGAGGCAAGACAGGCAACTCCTTCTTATCTTCTATTTGTGACAGCAAACTGAGAGTTCCTTTGAAAAATGAGACCAGTTAGATACCATCCATTCTGCAGGAATCACATCAAGGTGTGACTAGTTTAGTTATTGTTAAAACCTCTAAACAGATTAAAGCCCTCCCCACAAAATACTTTTACTTAGACTAATGGCTGGGGGAAAACATGAAGGGAGACTCAACGTATCTGCAACTAAGTTGAAAATAATTACAACTGTGGCTTTTGGCACAAAAACTGGAATAAGATGTATGACTGCTATTAAGTTTTTCAGAAAATTGTGCTGGGAAAGAAATCATGAATCTGGGGTAAAAAAAATTATTTGTTCAAGACATAAAACACTCCTTGGATTCTCAACTTTCTAAGCACAGAAAGTGGGCTCAGAAAGTTGCTCAGCCCCCAAGAATAGAATATTCTCCAACACTTGAGATGTGGTTAACAGAGAAAGAATTCTGTGGGAAATAGGGCATTTCCACAGTCCACCATAAACAGAGGATTGAGAAGCACATCCCAGAAATAATATCAGGGGTTTAATTAAAGAACAATCCACATTCCAAGGGTAGGAAATCTTTGCAATATTTGCCCAGCCAAATTTTTGAATTTCTCTGAACCAAAAACTGCTGTGTCTCCATTTTTATTCTTCCAAATAGTGTAATTTGAAGTTATCCTGTTCTTCTAAAACTGTGGTAGGTGGTTTTAAAGTATCTCTCAATGATCTGTGTGCTACTAATATTCATGCCTTTGGGAAATCCTCTCCCCATGACTGCGGGCTGGGCCTGATGACTTGAAAATAGAGATGGCAAAAGTGTTTGGATATCACTTCCAACCTTAGATTATAAAAGACTGAGACTTCCTTCTTGCTTGCCCTCTGTCTTACACTCTCACTTGCTAGCTCTGTTGAAGATGGATGCCATGTTTATAACTACCCATGGAGAGGTCTACATGGTAAGGAACGAATGGAAATCACCAGCCAACAGCTTGACAGAAAACAAGACCCTCAGTCCAATGACCCAAAAGGAATGTGTCCTTCCAATAATCGCTGAGTGAATGTAGAAGCCAACCCTCCCCCCATGAAACCTTGATGACTATGGTCTTGATCAACACCTTGCAGTCTTGTAAGATCTTGAGCCAGAGAAACCCAGTTAACTCATGCTGAGATTCTTGATTGACGAAAACACACAGTGAGACAATAAATGGTGTTTTAAGTTTTCGGGTAATTTGTCACACAGCAATAGATAACTAATACAGATTTTGTGCATTGAATGCAGAAAAGACAGATTAGCAGTCTTTAAATTACTGTGTTTTTAAATCACTTTGTGTTGCATCCAGATGTCACCTAGATGCAAGAGTTTATTTCTCAGAGGTATTAGACTTTCAACAAAGTTCAATTTTTGAATGAAACTTACTCTGTAAGATGACATATTCAATACCTGAGGTACTAAAATTTTGCTTTACAGAAAGAATAGAAACCTTAAATAAATATTATTATTCTTGTTTCTATGATTACTCTGGTATAAGTCAAGGACTTCTAAAATCATTTCAAAATTAAAGCAGAATCTAGACAATAGGAAGATTGTGGAATTATGAGACACTTAAAAGCCACAGAATTTTTTTTCCCTTTATAGTTCCTTTATTTTTTTGAGGAAGGTTAGTCCTGAGCTAATTACTGCCAGTCCTCCTCTTTTTGCTGAGGAAGACTGGCCCTGAGCTAACATCCATGCCCATCTCCCTCTACTCCACATGTGGGACGCCTGCCACAGCATGGCTTGCCAAGTGGTGCCATGTCCACACCCGGGATCCGAAATAGAGAACCCCAGGCCGCAGAAGCAGAAGGTGTGCACTTAACAGCTGTGCCACAAGGCCGGCCCCGCCTTTATAGTTCTTATTTAGCAAAATAAGAGTCCACACTTGAAATTTAATAATATTTGAAGAAATTTCACACAGAATCATTCTACATGGAAGTGTAAAAGTGTACAACTACTTGGGAGAGAACTGGGCAACTTAGTAAACACAAAAACGATTATCCTCAAAGATTCAAACAATCCAGCTTCTAGATATCTGTAGTTTGCTCCTGTTTGTGAAGATAATTGATTCCTGACAAATTTTCCATAGGGCAAACCTTCTAAATCAAAAACCCAATAACCATTTCACTAAATATTTAACAAAGGGTTCATATAATACACAATTTTGAACATTAATGAAAAAAAGCAAACATAAAAATCTACCAAATAATGAAAATTGTGCAGGTAATTACTAATGGAAACTTAAAAAATAATATGACAAGATGATATAATGCAACATGTGCTTAATTAAGCAGTTGCATAAATAATTACATGATTATTCTCAATTGCTCTACTCAGCTGCATCACAGGTGAGTGGAACCAAAATTATTGCTTAAAAATGTAAAGAAATGACCCAGACTTCAGAGTTCCGTCATACTTCAGAGTTATGTAACTTTATGGAGTCAAAATCTTCTAAGACAAAAAAATTTCCTGTCTCATGTTTTGTGGATCCCTTATAAGTCTTTCTCTGGCTTTCTGTTTCATTAATTGCTACCCATCTGTATATACATCCTTAAATTTTCTTTAGATGTAATTTGCTTCTATTTTTATAAATTGTTCATTTTAATATGTTATCCACTTGCTTTTTAAAGCATTTGAGGTCATAAATTATCTCTACTGATTTAGCTGCACCCAACAAGTTTTGATAGGGAGTACTTTCATTATATTTTACTTCAAATTATTTTGCATTTCTTCTAGTTATTTCCTTAGATTTCTAGAGTCATTTCAAAGTGTGATTCTTCCATTAAAATAAAAATATTTAAATATATTTCATATTTTTGTTAAATAAAATTTAAACAATATTTTATGATGTTTAATTGCATTGTAGTCAGAGAACTCATCTATATGGTGAAATCATTTGAAATTTCTTAAATTTTAATCTAAATTTTAAAGAATCTATACTTGAAAATCATATGTGGCTTCTATGTGTTGGTAAGGTATGTGTTTATTTATATATGCATACACACACACACAAATATACCACGAGATACATATTTCATAGCTTTTGCTAGTGTTTGCTGCAAGACATATCTGTTTTTGACAGGAATATGTTAAAACTTCTCTTATATGGTGTTCTTAATTTTATTCGTGAGTCTATCACTTTATCCTTTATGGATTTTGAGGATTTTTTGCAAGATACATATAAAATGTTTATTTATATATACAATTTCTGGATTTCTCTCTTTTTTATTATCTACTCTTTGTACCCATATTTATGCTCATTACATGATACAGTGCCATTTATTAGATCTACCTATGTGAATAGTTCATATAAATATATAAGCAGATTTATTTAGCAAAAGTTATAACTGTGTCTTTTAATAGATTATTTTATTCTGTTTCTGTTGATTGTGCTTACGGCAGTTATGGTGGTCACTGGGTAGACATATGGGAAGAGAAGTTGCTGTGGGTGACATAGTTGACCGACAGCTCCCAAATATGGATCCACCACGTTATGATCCACCATGGGATTCACTTCAAGGTCAATCTTCCCCTGGAGTGTTCCCAGCCAATGACTGTGTGGTATCATCTACTGTAGCTTGGCCCTCCCTGCTCGACACAGGACTCCTCCAAAGGGTAACTCTTGCTTGGGATATCACCAAGGGCCTGGCCAAGACTTTTTCAGAAGTACACTATAGTCTGTGTTTCCTAGCACCATCCTTCCTTCTCTTGCTCCTTTCACATGAGTTAGTCTTCAGATTTAATCTCCTATGAAAACCTCCTTCTTATTCTTCAGACATTTCATACGTAAGTCTCTTGGGGGTCAAATCTCATCCAGGCATCTGCTTTTTAGAAGACTTAAACTGACACAGGCTACTGATGGGGACATAGGGACTTATTCTCACCTCCTAGCTGGTGCTTTTTAAACTTCCTATTTGTTTACTTATTCATTTTCTCCTTTCCTGCTTTTTGTTAGATTGGTAAAGTTTTCATTAGATAGATTGTATAAAAAGTTTATTTTCTCCCACCAAAATAATACAAAACAAACAAACATTTCTCAGCTCCTTTTAAACTAGAAGCGACCTTGTGACTCTATGTTGGCTAAAAGATGAGCTGAAGTGGTAATAGAAATTACGCTCCCCAGGACCCAAGAGGATAACAATAAAATGAACAAACTGAAAGAAAAAGACAATAATCTTGAATTACAAGGATGCTATCCAAGAGAAATATGAATTAAAAGGACAATAAGATCACAGTATCTAAAATAAGAGCCTCAGAAGCAATGAAGACCAGAAAAAGCAATGCATACTTTGTCAAATGTGATGCAGACAACAAACTCCAAAACTCAAAATTCAGAAGAGTGCTAGATAGAAATTATGATGATAAGATGAAAGCTGTAGAAGAGGAGAAAAAGCAGCAATCTCATCTAAGAATTATAGATATACACCTAAAGATGAAGCACAGAAACTAGAAAAAAACAATGATGCTAAGTTTTTCTAGAAAAATATTTTGAGTTAAGATATGTATATTCAGATAGCAAGGGTTTCTCACTCTAGAATCATTTAATAATACAATATATCTATGAATTTTTTATAAATATTTTTGAATTTAAAAAGGATAGATAAAACTATCTTAAAGATAAATATCAATGTGGTATAAAATTTCCCTATCATATTAGATGTTGGAAGATGATAAAGCAGCCATGGCATAATTTTAAAGAAAAAAAAGTTTTGACTCAAACATTTTATATCTACTCAGATTGTATTTCATGTGCAAAAGCCATTTCAAGAATGATCAGAGATGATACAGCTCACACCTCTCTAAGCTTTTTGGGAAAAGTATGTAATGATGCAGTCCAGAACGTTAAGAAAAGAAAACTAAACTACAGTCATAATAAGTGAACACATAATTAAAAGTTACAGGCAATTAATTGTGAATATGCATTTACATCTAAGAAATTTTTATAGTTACAAAGTTTGTAACATCAAAGCCCAGAAGGTAGAAGTGAGAAAAATTGGAAGTTGCCTAATTTACCAAGGGGATATTGGGGTTCGCCGGTTCAGATCCTGGGTGTGGACATGGCACTGCTTGGCAAGCCATGCTGTGTCAGGTGTCCCACATATAAAGTAGAGGAAGATGGGCACAGATGTTAGCTCAGGGCTGGTCTTCCTCAGCAAAAAGAGGAGGATTGGCAGCAGATGTTAGCTCAGGGCTAACCTTCCTCAAAAATATTTTAAAAAATTAAAAAACGGGATATTAATATTGCTTTATAATATTGATAATTTTCAGGAAAACATATTGGAAAAATACTTTAGAAATCTTAAAGATAGTCTGTAATCAAATTAACAAAAATAACCCATTAATCTACTCAAACAATACTAATGCATATTTATCGTTTTTATTAAATGTCAAATAATGTCCAGTTGCTAGAAAGACCAACATGAATGATACTCATTCTACACACTCAAGAATATCACAGTTCAGTGAGAAAAATCAACATAAGCAGTTAGTCATAATGCAGGGTATAAATAAGTACAGAGTAGTAATGGGGAACACTGTCAAAGAGCAAGTCTCAGAGGACGGTCAGGGGAACTGAAATGACAGTAAATGGAACTGAAGACACATTTACAAAATAAGCAACAGTCAGGCTAACGTCAGTAGGGAGCAGAGTTAGGGGATCTTTTTCTAGGTAAAATGTACAATAAAAAATTGTAGAGGCAAGAAAACATGGTAGAGAAAACAATTCAGAGTGTTGTTACTTAATGGTAAAGGGCAGAGTGACCAGAAATTAAAATGCAGAGGCTAATCAGCAGAAGCTCTTGCCTTCTTGAGCTTTATCACGTCTATTATCACAATAGTGTGTAGATCTAATGAAATAAGAGAGTTCACAAATTAAGACATGTTGGCAAGAAAACAGCAAGCATAATACAAGATGACCAAAGAAAGCCCAAATACATCAATTTAGGAAAAAACACTCAGAATACATTAAAATGTCAAAATGGGTTGACAAATAAAATCTCACTGCCTATTGTATACAAGGTATGCCCAAAACGAAGCATCAGAGACCAGTAAGTAAGGAATGAATAAACAAGAAAACATCTATCAAACAAACAGACACACTAGCAAGGGGGATAGCATTATTTTCAAATACAATAAATAATAAATATAAATGGACTAAAGAGTCAAAATAAGACATGAGAAAACCCAAAATATGTAAAGGAAATCTGAGAAAGGGAAATAGGAGATGACAATTAAAAGCAGAAACTAATAAATGGTAGATAGGAAACAATAGATAACTCTAAAAACTGTACAGTATCATCACAGACCCATACACTATAATTATTTTCCTTGAATTTTAATCATCAAAAAAAGAATAGGCTGGCCTGTTGACATAATGGTTTAGTTTGTGCACTCTGCTTCAGCGGCCTGGGATTTGCTGGTTCAGATCCAGGCATGGACCTACACACTGCTCATCAAGCTATGTTGCTTTGGCGTCCCACATACAAATAGAGGAAGATTGGCCCAGATATTAGCTCAGGGCCAATCTTCCTCACCAAAAAGAAAAGAAGAAGAAAAACATAAATTAGTTGGATGTGAGGAATAGCACAAGCATATATCCATTTATGAGTGTTAATTATAATTTTATACTAAAGAATTTGAAAATTAACTTCTTAACTCCAAAATTTATATCTCAAGCGCAGACCACACTCCATAAACAGCAAATCTAATAGCCCACTAAGTCATTCCATTTGCATTCCCAGAGGCAATTCAGATCCCATTTGTTCAAGATGAATTTATCAATTTCTTCTCCCTACAAATCCCCCTCCCCTCAAGCCCATTTCTGTCCGCCAGCTACACCGCACACTTACTACAAACTGTCTCTCTTCTTTGTGTCACTTACTGTGGAGAATATCACTGACAGCTCTCCAGTGCACTTTGGTTTTAAGGGCAGGGATTGTGCCTACTTTGCCATTTTACCAACAGTGGCTGGCATAATTCACCAGTGTATTCCCAAAAAATCACTAAGTTTTTTGCTAAAAGTATAGATTAATTATTAAAATAAATTTAAATTGGTAATAGCATTTTTCTGAAAGGCAAGTTGGAAGTAAGTAACATAAGTTGTAAAATTGTGTATATCCTTTATCTCTATTTTCACTGCTAACAGTCCATTTAAAGATAGGGATAACAAAAACATACGTGGAAAAATACAATTTTGATATTTTACTCACAAAAAATATGTATATGACCTAAATATACCACAATATAACAACAGATATAGTATATTAAATATGGTATATCTTTATGTGAAATTTTATGTTGCTATCAAAAATCATGTATAATGACATGGAGAAAATGTTCACCATGTACTGCAAAGTTCAAAAAAAGGGGACATGTAAAGCACCGTCCTAATTTTTTTTTTGTTTTTTTTTTGGTGAGGAAGATTGGCCCTGAGCTAACATGTGTGCCAATCTTCCTCTATTTTATGTGCGATGCCACCACAGTGTGGCTTGACAAGCAGCACTAGGTCCGCACTTGGGATCCAAACCTGTGAACCCTTGGCCACCAAAGTAGAGCGTGTAAACTTAACTCCTACACCACTGGGCCAGCCTCCTGTATGCAGGAGAGGAACAGCTGAGGACTGGACCACGTGGCTCATGGAATTGAAAAAGGTGCAAGCAGCCAATGGCAAGGCAGGCATACTCTTTATTCACTCTGGCCAACAGACAGTGGGAGCCCAGCAGCTCCCCTTGTGGCCACTTTTATATGACTACTAAACAAAAGTGGCATACAGCTGGCAGATGACATACAATGTTTACATTATGCAGGTTACATAAGGTTTTTACATACATGGTTGGCTTGGCACATATGCTGTCTGCAGCGGACATGCTGAGTTACATCTGCCCAGAAGCTGCTCTCATCTGATTGTCCATAGTACCTCCATTTCCCTTCACCCCCTTCTTAATTATTAAATATATTTATTTTGTTTGTATATAAGAACTCTTTTTATGAATGTTTTCAACAAAATCTGAGCTCCTACAATGTGTCAGGCACTCTGCTAAGTGCTGGAAACACTTGGATGCATGAGACCCAGGCCTCACCCTTGCAAACTAAAGTTCACTGCTTAGTCCCGCTTAATTATTTATAAAGGAATAAGCAATAGTTATATTCAAGTCCACTTTTATGCATGCATGATTGAAACCTCAGCCCTCTTGAAATAGTTCATAATACTTAGCACTTGGGGAAATGCTCAGTGTCCTCAGTGAATACGAAGGTATGATAATTGCCTTAGATCATTACCCATGTGAATCTGATTGACAGAAATTGAATCCAGTTTCACAACCTCCTAGCTCTGGGACTTGTACAAGTTCCTGAACCTCTCTAAGCTTCTGTCCTCTTCCTAAAATAAAGGGTGAGATAAATTATTATTAGCTGAATCATAAGAGTTTTAATAAAATAATCTACATATTCAGCATCTTGTCTATTATACATTCTCGAATGATATTATTCTTAAAAGTTATTATTAATTCTTAGAAGAAGTGAGGAGGAAAGATTGGAATGTGAGGAGAGAGAAGAGCTTCAATGGGGAAACTTTGGAACTAGCTCTGACACAGAATATGGTGTATTAGATTCTGCAAAGTTTAAGGACAGAGGATATTACTGAAGATTCCTTAGATCATGTAGGGAAACAGAATTTGCTACCCCAAAATGTATGTCTTTGGGTTGATTATTTTTAAGAACAGAAGACTCAGGAAGAAACATTGACCTTCCCCTTCACTGCCTAAAAGAATTTAAGATAGAAGGCCTGTTTCAGGAAGGGGCTAATACCATAGATAAATTTAATATCATATGAACTGGGTGTGGTAGACAGGGAGGAACCTAGCAATGCCCAGTTGATCAAAGTCTTCTCCATGGCTCATTGTCTTTACAAGGTGTGGCAAACATTTGTTTAGGAAATATTTACTTTTCCATCTACATATGAATTGCCTTCCTCCTCTTATGGAGTCCCAAACCACTACCCCTGACATCCTCCTTTGTCATTAGTTGAAGGTGGTATTTAAGGTGGTATCCCAGCTACTTTGGAAAGCTACTAAGTTTTCCTGGGTTTGTCCCATGTATACATGTTATTAAATTTGTTTGATTTTCTCCTGCTGTCTCATGTCAATTTAATTACTAGACCAGCCAGAAGAACCTAGAATGGTAGATGAATATTTCTTCCTCCCCTACAAACAGATGGTATTTAACTTTGGCCTTAAAGGCAGGATTTTGCTATGTGAAAAAGTGGAAAAAAGACATTTTCATGCACAGGTATCATTTTTGTAGATATGGCTACGACTAGATCATATGCTATTTTGGGGAATGTTTTATTTAAGAAGACAGTTTTATGACATCCTTCTGGTTTAAAAAAGACAATGATTGTGGCATTGTTAGCGGAGGTGTTGGTTTTTCCTTTTCCTTTTTTTTTAAGTTTCTTTTCTCCTTCTTGTCTCCCCTTTCTCTTTTCTTGGCTTCTTTGACCAAACTTGCCTTGGTTAACCTAAACCTGGGCCTAAACAGCTGAAGATACTAATAATTCTCTAGAACTAGGAATTGGTGGTGATGATTCCCAGCTGGAACTTACGAAAAGAACAGTAAACTTGAGAATTCTTTATAACGTGAAACCTGGCTTCAAAATCTACAGCAAATATATGTTACTCAAGTTATGAATAAGAATACTGGCAGTGGTCCCAGGAAAATTCCCCACTGGGGAGTCTTGCCCCACCTTTAATATCTACAACTTTTTGAGGAAAATATTTCCTTTGGTGATAAGACTGTCTTCTAAATTAGTTGAAGTCTGGATGCCTCAAGTTAAAAACAAATTGATTCACCTGGTTTGTAGCACAGCCGTTTAAATTTAGTCTCTAATGCTCTTTTGGAAAATACAATGTGTGACCAGCTTTTAGCAATATAATTGAAAAGGTTTGGTAGATAGTTTCTGCTTGGGTTTCACAGCCCTTGAATGCTTGGTCACTCCAGATTAAGAGTCATGACAAAAGATTTGACAGCCTCTGAAAAGGAAGATCCTCAGTGTTCTCTCTTTTTCTTGTACAGTCTGAGAGAGGTACCATTGGTGTTCCAAAAGAAAAGCATTTGCAGAATTGCCATTTTGCCTGTTGTCAGACGAAGCAGGACATTTTCTCAGGGAATTTTAGCTTTCCACACAGTGCCACTGTTCCCACCTCCACCCTCTTCTCAAAGTGGACATGTACTTCCCCGAAATGGAGGAAACGAACCTGGAATCCTTTGCTTTTTGAGACGAGAATGCAGTAGACAGCCTCTAACATGGCATCCAAAAGATCCTTGCCTCCAGGTATTCACACGCTTGTATAATCTCCTCCTCTTGAGTGTGAGCTGGATTTATTGGCTGCCTTCCACCAAACAGAATACAGAAGTTATGGAATGTCATTTCTGTGATTAGGATATAAAAAGATCATGGCTTCCATCCATATGCACAGCTAGCAAAACTCGAAAATAGGGCACAGAAGAGGTAAAATCCCATCATGGTAGGTAGGAAAAATAAAATCTCTGAAGAATGGAAAGCAGATGCAGGTGAAACACCACTATTGCAAGAATAGGTTTAATCCTGAGCAACTGAATGTGGAAGATGATGAACAAATAGGATTTTAATTTACATTTTGTACACTTGCCTGTCCTATGAACCACACAGCTTCTTGTCATTAAAAAGGTCAATATATTTGCCTTTTTAAACCTTAGTTCTCTCATCTGTAAAATGGAAATCATGTTGGCTGAAACCATTTCCAGATTTTTGTGAGGATCAAGTGAAGTAATCTGTGAGGAAGTACATGGCACAGTCAAGAGGAACATGGAAATTCATCTGGGAATCCATAATGGGTTCTCAGGTACTGTTTATTGGATTATTTACAGTCTGCTTATTTCAATTTCCATAAAGGGAATTTCAAATACCCTGTTCCAACTTTGCCTTCATTATGTCTTGGTTACTGAACTTGAATTTAATTCCATTTACTCTGTATTAGAAGTGCAACTTTATCTTTATCCCTGTTTGGGACTTCATATTAATATGTAATGCCTGGTAGCTCAAACCTCACAGCTATATAAAAGGTTGGAAATCTTTAATTTTGTTCTAGACCTTGATGCTGTGTTGATGCCAGGGCTCTGTGCCAGCCAACTGTGACAATTATTTCTCTTTAATTTTCTAATTTCGGTCAGGAATACTTAGCTTGCCAATGAAGTCCATCAGTGTCAGAAGTCAAGGCAGTTACTTATGAGCAGTAGTAACTTCTAATAGTTGCTTTAATACTCTGGGGAAAGTAGAAGCCTCTATGGATTCTTCAATAATTAATACAGATTTTTTTTAACAAACTTATTAGAGCAAAAAACACACAGGGCCTAGAAGAGTGCTTGGCACGTGGTAGGTACCAAAACATTTGTCAAACATCTAGGAATAAATGAGTAACTGAAAGTTAGTGTGTCTACATAGGTTGTGTTCCAAACTGGGATACCTTTTTGTCTTTTTTTTTGAGGAAGATAATCCTGAGCTAACATCTGCCGCCAATCCAATCCTCCTCTTTTGTTGAGGAAGCCTGGCCCTGAGCTAATGTCCGTGCCCATCTTCCTTTACTTTATATGGGGGATGCCTGCTGTAGCGTGGCTTGACAAGCCGTGTGTAGGTCCACAACTGGGATCTGAACCAGTGAACCCTGGGCCGCCAGAGGGAAACATGCAAACTTAACCACTGCGCCACCAGACTGGCCCCCTGAACTGGGATACTTTTAAGTCAAAGAAGGATCTAGAAGTGAAGCTGACATAAACAGGGTCTGTCCCAGGTAAAACAGGATGTAAATTTATGCTAATGAATATATATATGCTTTTTGTGGTCCATGTCTTTGGTTATTAGACAATTATATTTTATAAACCCCAAATAATTAAATAATGTGGAATATTTTCTTTAGAGCCACTGGTTACTTTGAAAACTCAAAACTTGGCATGTAAGATTTGCAGATTTTCAGGTTTTCAAAGGCAGTTCTAAATTTATTCATCTAGAGGAATATGATGATCATTGATCATCACTGAAAATTTGTAAGATATGATTTAAAAAACAATTTATAGAAAGCTCAACTTCAAGTCTTTGGACAGTGTGGGATGAGTTAAACAAATTTGCAATGCCAGCAGAAGTTTTTCATATTTCCATGATTAGTTAATCAATATGAGTGTAGGTTACTGGAGCCTTTGTAACCAAATTATTTAGAGAAACAACTGTTCCAGATGAAAAGAAAACTTAATCTTCTACTATAGATGTTTCTTTTGAGGTCTTTATCAGTGGATGTGTTCCAGGAAAAACAATGCATGCCACTCAGTGCTAATCCTTATTTTCTTTTTAAAGTATTTTTCCTGTTACACAACTTATACACTTGATGGATAAGTTTGCAAGTGAAACTTGGAGGACTGTGTTGGTTTGGGATGGAATGATTTGAGAAATGGACAGTTATTTCACAACCATTTTGGTAAACTGCAGCCTGGATATGACCTAATTAAGGAGCAGTCCATAATTTTACTTCCTGGAAGGAAAATCTGACACCTTAGTCCTTTAAATCTTGAAGCTTTAGAACTAAAATATCACTAGTGCCATTGAAATAGGCATTTGAAATTTCACCACCTGCCACTTCATGGTTAGAATTTCAAGTGGTTTCTATATTTTGATGATGAAAGACAAGTACAAGTAGAATTATCAGTGACATTAAAGCTTATTTTGTATAATCAACTGTGATCACAGTTTGATAATACTTTTCTCTCAAGCAGATATCACTTTTTTTCAAAGTCAATTCTATCTCAATTCAACTAGTCAGATATTTCTATGGTTGCCCACCTTGCTCTGGCTCTTTAAAATTATTTCTTTAATACAAAGATACATTAAAAATCTTTACAGAGCAACTTATTCTCCTTATTCATTTTTAATTATGCATTTCTGCTGTTTTATAACAACCACATTGTGCTATTTATTCTTATTGTGGTAGAAAATCTCCAAGATAATATCTCCTCACTAGTGTTATTTTCTATTTTCACAGAGAAGTTCAAAATTCCGAGTCATTAGCATGCCTTGAAAATTTCTTCCTGAATTAATTGTGACTCAGTTGAATTACTAATATTGAGGATATATTGGTAACTTCAAGGTGCTCTATTCATTTTAAACTAAAATCAACAACAAAAATTCACAGCACAACCCATATAGTTAACATTATTTAGCACTTATTCTGAATTAAGCACTATTTTAAGCACTTTATATATTAAATCAGGCAAACTACATTTCATGGGCCAAACCAGCCCCACTGCTTGTTTTCGTAAATAAAGCTTTATTGGAACAAGCCACACCCATTAATTTTCATATTGTCTATTGCTGCTTTCATGCTACAGTGAGAGAGTTGACTAGTTGCCACAGTGAATGAACATCTGGCCTATGAAGCCTAAAATATTTACTATCTGGCCCTTTACAGAAAAAAATTTGCCAATCCCTGTATTAAAACTTTTGATCTCCTTGACAAGCCTATAGAGTATCACTCTCATTATAATCTCTATTTTAAAGATGAGTGAAGTGGGGAAATGAGAGGTTGAGTAACTTGCCCACGATCATACATTGCTTGTAAATGGAGGGGCAAAGACTTCTCCCAGGTGCCTGGCTCTGTAGTCCCCATTCTCAGCTATGCTAAACTGCATCTCAGATGGAGAATTATGTTTGCTGCCTATGAAGGAGCAATTATTCTAACGTATTCTATCAACAAAAATTGATGGGGATTAATAGCTTTTCCCCAAAGCATAAAATACTTTGCAATTCTGCACTAATGTGGAGTGTAAGACTATACTTTTGGCCACTTTTTATCATTTGCAAGGATTTCAGATAGTAAAATTCACTACATTTTTAATATAAAGCAGAACTTCCATATTGTTCTCTATAAATGCTACTAGAAAGTCAGAAGAATTTGATATGAATGATATATATGATGTGATATATATGAAGTTTAGTTGGCTTAAGACAAATAACAGTGAATAAGGGGATTATAAAAGGATTCTGTATCCTTATTTTCTTGTCTCTACAGTGGTTACAGGAGACATTTAGAAAATGACACTAATTAAAGAAGATAGATAATCCTGTCGTCAGGATCAGAGTTTTAGACAATGACTATAGCTTTTTTTATGGAGGCCTTATCACTGTTTAAGCCATTCACCCATGCCCCATCCCTTTTGAAAATTAAAATTTTGCACTAATCAGAGCAGGTTTTCCGCAGCTGCCAGCACATGATGGACTTCCCAATAACAGGCGGGACGAATCTTCTTTTTCACACTTGGAGCAGTGTTTCCATGGCAACACTCCCTGTATGCATTCAAATGAAACTTCTCTTTTTCCCTTCAAGAATCTTTCCTTTTTCTTCTCCCTATCTAATACTTTTCATTAGAAATAAGTATCTTGATCTTCAAGAGGCTAAAACCTCTCAGTGGGTCCCAGTTCTCCATTTTCCCTATATAATGTTTAGAAGGAAAACACGCACACACGTATATAATTTCACTGGACATTGACTTTCTTTATTATAGCACATAAAGGATAGTCAGAACTAGCTTGGGACAAAGAAAATTATTTCGAGGGCTCAAACTTAACTCTGAATTAGAAACCCAAGTCAGAAACTAGGGCATGTGATTTTTGCAAACATACAACAATATACTAGAACAATTCTTGTTCTACCACCTGAAGATAAAGTAGAATACGGAGATTGTACTGAGAGCAGAGTGTATTGTGCATATTGGTAGCTTTCTTGGTTTATCATCAGGTGATTTGTACATTGATAAGGCACAGATTCTGCTGTTAGCAGGTGGCATTTGATAAAGACATTAACCATTTCTAGTAAACAACTCCCTAGGTGAAATCTGAGCTTGGATGAATTTGCCAGGATGGCTTTACTTCAAAATAACCAAGAGCAAAAAATAACAAATAAAGACAGAAAGACAGAGAGAGGCGGAGAAAGGGAGGTGGCTGATGGGCAAAGATATTGATCCTTACAGATGTCCTCAACCATAACAAAACACACATAGAATAAAATGCTGCAATACAGTGCTATTCGATGTGTGGGCTGTGGAGTGGCGCTGGTCTGCCAGCTGTTTGTTACTGGTCCTCACCAGAGAAGTTCAGTTGATATTAGTTGCCAGTGTACATACTTTCCAATGAATGTGTTTTCTTTTTGTAAATTCTTTTCTTCTCCATTATGTTTATTGTATTTATTGAAATGTAATTGTATATACATTGAATCTAATAATAAAAATGGGGTTTCTACTTGGTATGGTTTTGATTTTTTAATTTTATTTTTCTAAGAATTCCTAGGAGTTTTATTTTGCAAAAGTATTGTTGCAATAATACTGTCACAATAATACAGTGAATTTCAAAAAAATGGTATGGGAAGTACTGTGTAGTTGACTTTAGATCATACTGGGAGATTGGGGTTCTTTGTCTCTATGTGGTTGAATGAGCTAGTTTCATTTTTTTTTAATGAAAGGAAAAAAACGGATAGTATAAATTAAATGGTGGCATATATTTTGCCTGCATTTTCTCATTTCATCCTCACAACACATCTATGAAATAGATCTTATTTTGTCCTTTTTACAGATAAAGAAACTGATGCTTAAGAAGATTAAAATAACTTGTCTGCATTAGTCAAGATGCTGCTGGAAACAGAATCCAGCTCAGATGATTTAAGATATCTTAATGAAAGGACTCCTTAAAGACTTGTGAGCAAATCAAGAGAATCGAGAAGGGATATTGAAGAACCCAGAACTGGCAAAAGCAGGAAGTCGTTGTCTCACTTAGGTCTGAATGGGCAAGGGAATCAAGTTGTTACTGGAGTGAAAGCTGTACCCTTTGGAGAAAGCCTGCACTACAGGCAGTGGGCCCTTAAGTAGAGAACCACAGCCCCTGCCAATCTGCTGCCAGGTGGGGATGGAGCCGAAGTAATAAATATCCAACCTCTCTCTCCAATGAGAACTAGAGACAGTGTGAAAGAAAGGCCACCCAACAAAAGTGATAGTGAGAGGACACAGCCACTGCCAGAAGTCACACCCAAGAGTAGAGAGGAAGCAGGGAAGAAATATGCCAAATTTTCTGCTCTCCCATGTGCACATCTCTTACCCTGAGATGCATCTGCCTTAAACTATTAGTAAAGCTTACGCTTCAGGTCCCTTTCTGGCATGAGTCCCTTCCAAGGCCTTGGAAAAGAACCTATCAATATATTTAGATGTCACCATTTCTATAAAATTTGGAAGAGTAATATTTGTTCAATCACTACTTATTAAGAATTCTTTTTCTGTTTAATTTTTCTTCTCCTCCTGATGGTATATTGGACAGGCCACTGGCATTTTGGGGACTCAGTTAAGGGGAAATTGATTTAGGGACAAATTCAGGGATTTTTTTTTGTGGGATATATTTTTCTGGCTCACAGTCCCTTTTTTGTGTGGTTAAGTCATTGCTAGTCATGCAACTGTAGGAATGGCTTCCAGAAATCCTCTAATTGTCTATGTCAATTCACTCGTTTTCAAAACAAGGAAGTTCAAGGCCAAAGGTGGTATTACACAGGAATGTGCCTAGGACACCAGGGACAAGAAGTATAGACAGAGAAGGAACAACAAGGTTTAAAAGGAGCAACAAGGCTAAAATGCTGAAATCTATCTTTGGAAAAATGTTCCGAATCTTATATTTAATACATGGAAAAAAACCCAACCTGATATTTTCCCATATTTGACAACAACCCTAAATATTTACATGATGTTGCCAAAAAGAATCTGTGAGTTTAAAAGAAACCTTTCTAAATTCTACATATGGTAAAAAACAAAATCAAACTTTTCTCACTCATATGAAAATAAATACAGAATCATCTTTCTCTTCTCTCTAGATAGAATGTTTTTATTAAAGTCATTGTCATATGAAAAGGATGCAGGGAAAATAACATAGGGGAAAATATTGAAAAGATAATACAAAGACATGCTTTCTTCTTGATTTTGTGATATTCGTGGTATTTGTCTTGACTATTTCCTTAAGAATTAGTCCTTATGTATTCTTAAAATACATAGTTTGCTGTGATTCCTTTTCTCAGTGAAAATAAATATTCACTTTCCTACCTAATTTTGTAGGTATAATTTTGTCTTCTTTTTCTACCAAGTGGTACTCAATGTTTCAGACCCCAGAAAGCATGATAAGCCTTGCTTCTGAAGGTGCCTACCATGGACTGAACCCAGACTGAAACCAGACTCCCAGGGGAGTCTATCGGAAGGAGTCACGAGGAAGTGAATGGAGATGAAGGGTGAGAGGAGAAAAGAAGGACAAGCCCATCATCCAAGTTCCCATAGCTACAAAAGAGTAAGGTGAGGAGTCAGGCTCTCTGTCTCTCTGATTCTAAAGCATATGGCTCCCAGCTTACTTCTGAAATAATTGGTTCATTGTAAACAAGTCCCCACGTCTAAGGGTACTGCTTATTAACAAGAGGGGATAATTATTTTCAAGACATTCTTTGATAAAGCTTGAGTTAAAAAACAAGTCTAAGAAACTTTCAGGGGCCAGCCAGTGGCAAAGTGGTTAAGTGAGCACATTCTGCTTCGGCAGCCCAGGGTTCGCTGGTTGGGATCCTGGGTCCGGACATGGCACCGCTTGGCACGCCATGCTGTGGTAGGTGTCCCACATATAAAGTAGAGGAAGATGGGCATGGATGTTAGCTCAGGACCAGTCTTTCTCAGTGAAAAGAGGAGGATTGGCAGCAGTTAGCTCAGGGCTAATCTTCCTCAAAAAAAAAAAAAAAAAAAAACAGAAACTTTCAGAATGAAACAAAACAACTCAAAAATAAATTACCAATTAAGATTTATTTTTCTTGTTTCCTTCTTTCAAAGCAGCACAAAATCATGACACTAATTCTGAGGCAGCTACTCATGCTTTAAACATCTTAAATTCAGGACCGTAAAACCTTGCCCTCAGCCATATATTCCGAAACACGTAAAATATTCCTCTCACATCATGACTGAAAAAAATGCATATACTTTATTGATGAATTTCTGTGACTCTTGTTTCCTTATTTGTGATGTCTCCTTGGAGACAGTGATCTTTAGGCATTGTAGAAAAAAATCAGGATGAGGAGAATCAAGGAGAGCTGTCAATCTTTCAGCCAAAAGGAACATCTGCTAGTAGCTGCCGTGCCTGAACCAGCTGGATTATGCCTATGATAAGGTTCATTACTTGTTGAGGGGTGAGAGCTCCCGCTTCACCTGAGTGGATTTTCATTTTCAACCGACGATGTATAAATTGCATTAAAAGTTAGAATAACAATCAAGGCAAAATAATTACACTGTTTAAAATAGTACAATCAGGGACTATCTTGGTTCTGAAGGTCATTTGGAAGGAAAATGAAAGGAATTAGGCTCTTAGTGTGTATCTGGATCATCTTCCAGAGGATCGTATGCTCTTTCACCTTTCATGAACCCCCACCTGACCTGTTTGCCCATGAGCAAAAAGAAGGCATCCCTGATGACTAGCACATCTGGCAAAGACTTCTACTTCTGCCCTCATGCATTCTCCTCTTCTTTAGTAATAGAAGGCCTACATTTTAGCTGAATACATGGCTGCCCCAGAATAAAGCCTATGTGTCTCAGACTACTTTGCAGCCACAGAAGTACCCAAATAAAAACGTTCTCACCAATGAGACGAGTGGAGCTAATTGATGCACCTTTTCTGTTATGTCCTATTTTTGTTCTCTGTTTAAATTCTTGCTCTCTGTTTAACTGTTCTGGACTTGGTAGTGAGCCACCTTTGACCCTGTAGACAAGAGCAATATTTTAAGAATAGCAGAAATTAGAACGCACTTGGGACTCTATCACTTCAGCCCTGGATTGCATAAACTCAGGCTACTGGATAAGAAAGAAACAAACTTTCCTCTTATAAATGTTTCCATTATTTGGTATCTTTGATGGAGCAGCAGAATCTACATTCTACTAAAAAACACTTTTATGATTCTGATTAAATACTTTTCTATTTGTGTATTACATATTATAAAATATGTATTTCCCCACATTTCAGAAAGGGACTTCCCTTGAAACCTCCATCCATGGTTAACCAGTTATTTTAAACTTTTCGTCATTAAAACAGGGGATCTCTACGGGGTACGAGTGCTAAAAGTCTCTCAAATTACAATATTAAAGTAAAATAATATTAGTGAACAGATATAGATTGCTTACCATGTATTAGGTATTGCACCAGGTACTTCAAAGATGTAAATACATTCACTACACACAGCAATCCTGTGATAGAAAAGCCACGATTATCCTCATTACAAACCCTTTGACCAAGATCACATAGCTCTTAAATATTTCAACCAATATTCAAGTCCAGGCAGTTGAAGTTTGGAGATTTTGTATGTGGCCCTAATATTATATTGTCTTTAACTCTTTTCTTAAATTCTGCTTACTTCGACTTTTTCTGAAATGTGTTTTTCCTTGGGATTTAAAATCCTTAGTAAACAAAACAGGGCTGAATATATGCAGCCTGGATATTTATTGAATAAATTATATGCACCAGGGATGATGCTTAGCATATGATAAGCACTCAATATGTATTATTTCAAAAAACAGTGGAATGCTGGAGCCAAATCTAATGGGCTCTCCAAGAACTAATTGTGTGGATCCTTTCCCACCTCTGCGTTTAGTTCAGTGAAGCCAGGTGGATGGCTCAAAATGTAACATGGTGGGAATGTCTATACCTCAGAAATTGGCAAGAACCACCAATCAGAGTTTTCTGTTTCTATTGGAGAACTGAATACTAGCATACTACTTGTTCAGAAAGTAGAGAAAAATTGCATACAGTTTTTCTACTCAAAAAGATTATGTTCTGGCTGGGTATATAAACATGTATGTATAATTGTAATACAGGATAATATAGGAATATTATTAAAAATTATGGATACAAAATTGAGGGAGTAATTTATGTATGACAAAAGTAAAAAAAATCGACTGAGGCATGGCATCTGAGCTAGACTCCAGTTCAAATTGGGAAGAGCTGGTATTAAATTTTCTGTGTGTTTGTGATAAAATGACTGAATTTAAGGGAAAGCTTCAATTTTGTTTGTTCTCATCATATATTAAGATACATGACAAATTTAACTCTACGCTTAAGAGAATAAGATGGTTATCTATGCTACGTAGATATTGGGTCTCTCAATAAGATTTCCTGCCTATAAATATCTTCATTACTTCCTGATAGGTTCAACTTTAAAGATTAATTTCCTGGAGTACTGAAGATTTCTCTTATTAAAATGCAAATAATTCTGGAAGTCATTTTCTTGTAACATCTTAGCAGCTATTGGTTTTGAAGCTCTGACTGATTGGTAATCCACATAACTGGCCTCCTTGACCCTGAACTGTAAATTCAAAATAATCAGCACTTTAAAAATAATCATGCCCTTGGTTTAGTATGGGAAGGGAAACTTCAATCAATACTTCAACTGTCTCACCATATAGTTAACCTTATACAGCATTCCTCCTTTTGACTCATTTCTAATCACTAATACGAAGGACTTAAGCAGGCCTAGCGGCATTTGTCCCTGTCACAGTAGTTTATATATTCAGTAATGAAGTATATTCCACAGCAATAGTATGTATTGTAGATTTCATATATTTTACGTTTACCTGATTAAAAACTTGGTTTTCATTGATGGCCCTCAGTCTCGATAGTTCTGACTATTTTCCTGAAATATACAGCCAGTAAATTGTCATCCTGTCTTGTTTGGCCAGTCCTTCTCTGAGATTGCCGTGTTTCTTTAATCCCTCAACAAATCTGGGCTGGAATTCTCCACTGATCTCTACCCCTACATCTTGGACCTGTTTCTCAAACATTTTAGAAGTTGACTGCTATCTTTCTGACCTGGACCTCTCTACATGGCCTACTCCTAAACTTGTAAACCTGGATTTGTTAATTCATGATCCTTCAATTTTTGGGACATACTTATTCTTTGCTCAACTTTCCAGAGGGTAATCAGCCACTCTGTGCCTACATGTCAACAGTTATCAAACTATTTAGACCCATCCACCACCATGTCTTGAATTCCTCTTGTAGCATACATCTAATTTTGTGCCTTGGTACCTGTAACGAAGTAGAAATATCAATTTTAGTTGCAAGCCCTCCTACTCCAGCTTTCTCATGGCCTACTCAGACCTAAAGTTAAAAAAAAAAAAGAAGAAGTGAGATGGGTCAAAGACTCCAAGTAAAGAAAATAAACAGGGCAAGTGAATGGGATGGTGTTATAGGCATCAGAATGTGGGCAGAGGAGAAAAATCTTGGAAGAAGAAAGGATTTCCTACTTCACAATTTTGCCTACTCCTATACCATACTGGGGCCACTTTGGAATGATCTAGGGCATATTGCTTTCCATATATTGAATAGCTTCCTCTAACTGGTATGATAGAGGGATGAACTGCTGAAGAATGTGGACAAATGCTTCTTTATAATAGAACTGTTCAAGTGTGAAATTGGCCACCTTGTATACGTCAATTTCACAGCTATATACAGCATCTTGATAATTAAGACTACACGGTTCAAGGAATATCTGACTTGGGGCTTTTGGTTCGCTATGTAACATAAATACATTTGAGAAAAGACATTTAAATATTTTGTATTTCAGGTAAATTATTGCAATACCCAAATCCACTTAAAAAAAAACAGACCAAAATGAATGAATATGTGGTATTTCTTTAGTCATCAAAGGTTGACTGTCTACAAAATACTTTCAAGATTCAATCAAAAAGTAAATTTCACAGCAATGGCGCATGTTATACCTCCGCAATCTTTATTTTGGTGAGTCTGGATATTGAACTTCAGACTATTGGAGGGCATTTGCCCTGCTGAAAGGGAATAAAAGATTTTTTAATGTTTTTTCTATTTCAATATATTTTACCTTTATGCCATTAAATAATATTTTAAGGGCCAAACAATTCTTTTAGCTTTAACATTTTGGGAAATGATTGTAAAGCAGAGAAGTTGTTTTATCAGTCTTGTTTCATATTTCTTTGAAAAGTTTTCCTTGCATCTACTCAATGTCATGCATCTACCAATTTTTACTCATCCACTTGCCTTTGATAGATAACCAAATGGCTTAATCTCAACTATTGATATGTCATGAGGATTGATAGCCTCATATGAGCTCCTTTATAGACCTGGGCAAAATTCCCTGGTACTTATACCCAGGAGTGGGCTTGGTGAGTGATAGAATTTACATACACTTGATTTCCCTAAATACTGCTAGATCTCATTATGTAATGACTTCACTCCATTAGACTCTTGCCAGTAGTGCATGAGGATTCCTATTATCCCACAATCTCACCAATAATTGATACTATCAACCTTTTAAATTTTTTTGCCAGTTTGATGGGTAAGGAGTCCTATCTACTTGTTTTAGTTTTCCTTTCTTTAATTACTACTAAAGCTAGTCATGTGCATTTCTCCTTCTAAAAATTCTGTTTTTACATTCTATTTCTCCTTTTATACTGTCTTTTCTGTCATTTTTCTTGTTGATTTACAGGAGCTCTTCATATATTTTAAATATTATTCCATCATTTTTTTATTTATTGAAAATATTTCTCTCGCAATCTGTTAGCACCTACTACAAGTCCTATGTACTGGATCAACTGCTGCCATAGCTTGAGTATTTCAAAATTCATATGTTGAAATCTTAACCCACAAAGATGATGATATCAGAAGTTGGAACCTTTGGGAGGTGCTTAGGTCAGGAGGGTAAAGCCCACATGAATGGGATTAGTGCCCTTATAAAAGAGACCTCAGAGAACTTTCTAGTCCCATTTCATCATATGAAGACATAGTGAGAAGTTAGTGGCTTTGAACCAGGAAGAAGACCCTCACCAGAAGGTGACCATGCTAGTGTTTTGATCTTGGACTTCCCAGTCTCCAGAACTGTGAGGAATTAGTTTCTCTTTATAAGCTACCCAGCCTGTGGTATTTTGTTACAGCAGCTGGAATGGACTAAGACACTTGCCTCTGTGGAGCTTTGCTGATGTTTTCTGTGATCCTGTATTGACCTGACCTCCTAGGTTGCAGAGAGATAAATTTTGGTAGCAGTGAAGCAGGAGCTACAGAAAGAGCAGGCAAAGGAGAGGTAGAGAAAGAAAAGCCAGAGACAAGCTGATTCACAAGCAGAGAAGTGTCATCAAAGTGAGGGCGGTACCTGAATGCATGCTTGAGGCTGAATGCCTCATCACAGTATCAGAGGTGTTGCCACCGGCTCACTGGAATCCCCATTTACTGTGAATACCCAGGAGAGATGTTACACTCCTTGAATCTGTTAAAGCTGTTTCTTTTCTTTTTAAACTTCTCTATGTTTTACAGTAAAATGTCATCAACAGATGTAACCAAAACCTGTCTCTCTTTATAATTTGAAAGAAGTTAAGTACCAAGCCCCACATCCCAGAGCTGTGTCTCCACCACCACACATCAAGGGTGTTCGATGTGACATGTGATGTACTAATTTGTAACTAATGGAACTTCCAATAGAATTCAAGACCAAAAGAAATTGACTTTGACTGGCTCAAGAAAATGCATTAGCCATAAGACTACATTAGTATATTTCCAAGAATTTAATTTTCAATCAACTATATAATATCAGACCCACTTAAAACAGACTTTTTCCCCTCCTCTTTGGAAATTTGCATAGAATTTCTGGCAACCAACACTAAGGTTCTATTCTTATATTCAAGGACTGTGACAATCACAATAATAGTAAATATGAAATTGCAGCTATTGGTGGAGTCTATTATGCATCACAGCTTCTCTTAGAACAATTGTTTATTAAAGCATTTGATGGACTAAGAGCAATACAATAGCATTGCAGTATGGTTTTTTAATCCAGAATCTTCCACTTGCCTTCAAACCTAATGACCTCTTTGGAAAGAATTGGTTTGTATCACTAAAAATCACTTTATAAGGACAACTTCATTAGAATAGACAATGTATAGAAAGTTGTTTCCGACTTCCCAAGGTATCTTCAAAGATATCAGTAGTCACAGATTCAATTTAAATAGAATTTATTATTGAACCAAAACAATTAGAGACAGAAAATAAACCTTGTATTGTAGGTCATATCTGAAGAAGAGCTAATGAATCAAACTAAACATGTGTTCTTTTAGATTAATTTTGAAAAGTCAATTGGCTACTCCCATGCTTTGGGCACAGCAATCGACTATTTATGAAAACTACTAGAGCACTGTGAATATAAAGTAGCAGCAAGATACAGGGCCTGCAGTCACTTATCTCCTTAATGTCCTGCTGACAGAGAAGGCCTTTGGGAAACTGCCTAGTCAGTTCAGGCTGCTATAACAGAATGCCATAAACTGGGTGGCTTAAACAATATAAACTTGTTTCTCACAGTTCTGGAGGCTGGCAAGTCCAAGATCAAGGTGGCAGCAGATCCAGTGTCTGGTGAGAGCCCTCTTTCTCAGTTGCAGAGGACTGTCTTCTCATTGTATTCTCACGTGATGGACAAAGAGATCATTGCTCTCATTTCTTATCAGGGCACTAATTCCATTCATGAGGACTTCACCTCATGACCTAATTACTCCCCAAAAACCTCACCTCCTAATACCATCACAATGGGGGTTAGGACTCAGTATATTAATTTTAGGGGGAAACACAAACATTTAGTCCATAACAACTCAGCATTACTCAAGATAATTGTCAGATCATCATCAATGATACTATTGCAGATGCCAAAATTATATCAGCTCATTGAAAAATAATTGGAGTTAGTCATGTGCGATTTCATATGTGGTCCCCCTGGGGATTCTAATGAGTTCAAGATGTTTAATATGCTCTAGGTTAGTAAGATAACTGAGTGATAAAAGAAAAATTCATAAAATATAATCTACTACTTTTTCACACTACATTATCCAAATTTCTCTTATCCTCTCCACTGAGTTAAGACACTATCACTCTTAATTAAAAGTAAGAAATCAATTAAAATTTCTGAAAAGACGCTTGAATATTATGAGTATTTTTAAGAAACATCCATTTCTTTAAAAAGATGTTTAGATCTAAGGTCCTTCATTATCAACCAAAGGACATATTTTAGGATTGGACTTTCCTGCATAAAAAGGCTGTCCAAAGTGTTAGATAGTTACTGGAGTCCAGGCATAGCCTGCACTCTTCCTTATCAATGGCATTTCTCACAGATGGTGCTCATCGCCTTAGTTTGTTTGCACGATAATTACTCAGGAAATGGCAGATGTTATTGAAAGACTGCTTACTCTCATCAAAAAAAGCCTTATATGCAAAGCAAAACACAAATCATCAGAGCAGCTCTTGTGTTATTATACGAGTCAGGATCAGAGATTAGGCAAATTAAATACGTCTTTAGGTCATCAACAAAACATGACCATTTGAAAAATGAGCTTATTAAGGTATAACTTTTATATAAAAAATTCACAAGTTTTAAGTGTACAATTTGATAAGTTTTTTAAAAATACAGTCACATAACCACCCCACAGTCATGCTCCAGAACATTCCAATCGCTCCAGAAAGTCTCGGCAGGCCTTTGGCAGTATATCTTCCCCTTCTCCCAAAAAAGAATTGGTAATTAACATTTTATTTCAGTTACATTATAGAAATATCTAGGAATTATTCACATTAGTGCTTTGGCTAAAAGATTTTTCTTGTGATCCGAAGATAATCTGTTATTAAAAAGTCCATAAAAGATTTTAGCTCATATCAGATTATTTGGTAAAACTCATTCACATTTAAGAAACTTTTTCATGAAATGAGGCAGAGAAGACTTAGGATTTCACATTAAATTTCCTTGTCTATGCTAAAAAAATAATTTTATGATTGTGCAAGGGTCTCCAAAATAATATGAAGTGATTTTATTTAATCTCAAATGTTTACTGTGATGATCCCAGCTCTCTGGGATCTTTTTCCACATATGAATTATGAGACAGTGTCATAGGCACTGTAATGACAGCAGAACCGTTAAGTTGTCAGATGCATAAAGGGAAGTAAAGAGTAATGTTGTGTTCTGAAATCCCTACGCTATCTACTTTATAGACAGTCATTTTGACAGTCTCTCAGGCTGGTTAAAATATTTATTTTGGAAAGTTGTGATTTTAGGGAGATCTGGCACGCACATCATGTTTTCCCTCTTAAACAAAAATGTATTGTTTTGCTTCCCCCGCTTTCCCCTTCTTGATTCCATTTGCAAAATGACAAGGGATTAGAATGAAGTTCTTCAGTAATTTTTATCAATAAGAAACTACTGTACTAGAAGATTCATATTCTGCCTATTTACTATTATCACAAGTATCACAACATATTTACAATCAGATAAAGTTGGAATGTGTGTTATTTATTAGCAAATATTAATTGAGTATCTACATAGATGGGTGATAGGAATAAGATGGTGACCAAAGACCTACTCTGTTTCTGTCCGTATATATATAATTTAAAATGTAATGGGCGAGTATACTGGGTTGAATACTGTTTCACCAAAATTTATGTCCACCTAGATGTGGCCTTATTTGGAAAAAGGATCTTTGCAGATGTTATTAGTTAAGATTGGATTTAGGTGGGCCTTAAACCCAATAATTAGTGTTGTTATAAGAAGGCCATGTGAAGATACACAGGGAAGAAGTTCATGTGACAATGGAGGTGATAAATGGAGTGGTGCATACACGAGTCAAGGAATGCCAAGGGTTGCCAAAAATGCACCTGAAGGGGCTGGCCCCGTGGCCGAGTGGTTAAGTTTGTGCGCTCCGCTGCTGGCGGCCCAGTGTTTCGTTAGTTCGAATCCTGGGCATGGACATGGCACTGCTCATCAGACCACGCTGAGGCAGCGTCCCACATGCCACAACTAGAAGGATCCACAACGAAGAATATACAACTATGTACTGGGGGGCTTTGGGGAGAAAAAGGAAAAAATAAAATCTTTAAAAAAAAAAAATGCACCTGAAGCTAGGAGAGAAGCATGGGACAGTGTTATGAAATGCAAGTTGTATAAACCCCCACAGTTCATATGTTGAAACCCTAACTCCCAATGAGATGGTATTAGGAAGAGGAGTCGTGGGGAAGTAATTAAGTTTAGATGAGGTCATGAGAGTGGAGTTCAAATGATGGGAGTAGTGTCCTTACAAGGAAAGAAAGAGACTAGTCTCTCTTTCCTGCATGTGAGGATATAACAAAAAGATCAGCATCTGCAAACTGGGAAGAGTGTTCTCACCAAACAAGGGATTTGCTGGCATCTTGAACTTGGACTTCTCAGCCTCCAGAACTATAAGAAATACATTTCTGTTGTTTAATATACTGTTTATGGTATTCTCTTACAGCAGTCAAAATTGACGAAGATGCAAATTGGTACCAAGAAGTGAAGTGCTTTGTTATGAATACCTAAAAACGTGAAAGCAGCTTTGAAACAGGCTAATGGGTAGAGGCTGGAAGAGTTTTGAGATGCATGCTAGAAAAAGTTGAGATTGCCACTTTTAAAAGTGACTCTGGTGAGAGCTCAGAAAGAAAAGATGGGAGCTGGAGAGAAAGCCTCTGTTGTCCCAGAGTACACAAAAATAATCATGAACAGAGTATTGGTAGAAATATGGGCAATAATGGCCATTCTGATGAGATTGCAGGTGGAAATGAACACGATATTGGAAACTGGAGGAAAAGTGATCCTTGCTATAAAATGGCAAAGAACTTGGCTGAATTGTGTTTGTGTTCTAGTTTTTTGTGGAAGGTAGAACTTGCAAGTGATGAAACTGGATACTTAGCTGTGGAGATTTCTCAGCAAAGTGTTGAAGGAGTGGCTTGGTTTCTAATAAAATACAAGAAGATGGAAATGAATTGAAGAAGGAATTGTTCAGCAAAAAAGCACCAGAATTTAACAATTTGGAAAATTTTCAACTTGTTCATATTGCAAGAAAAGAGAAAGCATATTCTGAAGAGAGCACTAAGTGTGTGGCTGAGCAAACATTTCATAAGGAGATTATTATGGGGGTGACCCACAGACTTAATCAGCCACCCCAGTAGGAAATCTGCCAGTTTGAACTGTAGGGAAAGGAGATGAGAAAGAATGAGGAAAGGCTGTCGGACTTCTTAGATTCTACAGGATGGGATGATAAGCTGTAAACTTGTGCTATTCTTCAAAAAAAGGTTAAAATGGCCCTGAAAGTGATTCAGAAATCATCAAGGCCACTGCCTGGCTTTCAGCTCGGAAGACGACCTCCAACAGAAGCTGTAGGAGTGTGACCCACCCTGGGAGACCCACAGTATGGGAGGGGCTTGGCAGAGAGTGGCAATATGGGTAGGGCCACTTCAGAAAGCAGCAGCATGGGCAGTGCTCAGTCAACCTGTGGAGGTGACATTACCACCCCAGTGAGTCTGGAGGGCAGAGCATCCAGCCAAAGAGGTCTATTCTTGAGCCTTAAGACCTCATGGGATTTACCTTGCTAGGTTTTGAACTTGCTCGGTTTCCTTCTCTCCAATTTCTCCCTCTTGGAATGTCTATCCTATGCCGGTATCACCATTGTATTTTGGGAGCACATAACTTGTTTGGTTTCACAGGTTCACAACTGGAGAGGAGTTTTGTCTTAGGAAGGATCAGATCTGATTTAAATAATATTTAGATAAGACTTTGGACTTTAGAGTTAATGCTGGAGTAAGTTAAGACTTCAGGGGCTATTGACATAGAATGAATACATTTCACATTTGAGAAGGATATAAATCAGGGGGAGGTCGGGGTGAAATGTTATGGACTGCATGTTTGTGTCCCCCCAAGTTTAAATTGAAACCCTAACCCCCAGTGAGATGGTGAAAGGAGGTGGAGTCTTGGGGAGGTAATTAGGTTTAGAAGAAATCATGAGAGTAGGCCCAAATTATGGGATTAGTGTCCTTATAAGAAGAGAAAGACTATGGCTCTCTCCCTGCCATATGAGGATACAAGGAGAAGACCTCATCTACCAACAGGGCAAGTGCTGTCACCAGACATGGATCTGTCAGCACCTTGATCTTGGACTTTCCAGCCTCCAGAGCTGTGAGGAATAAATGTTTGTTGTTTAATCTACCCAGACTATAGTGTTCTGTTATAGCAGTCTGAACTGACTAATAAGCATTCTCCTTTAAAGTTTCCAGAAAGAAACGACCCTGCAGACACCTAGATTTGGGAAATATGACCTCCTGGACTGTAAGAAACACATTTTGGTTGCTTTAAGCCATTGGCAGCCCTAGGACACAGTACAGAAATATATGCTAATGAAATATTAATAAACAAATGTAAAATTGCAATTATGAACAAATATTCTTGACGAGAGTTTCAGGGTGCATTGAGAGCCAGAATGAGTTGTCTTAGTCACAGAAATGAGAGAAGGTATGCTTGAGAAAGTTCAGCTTACAGTGAAAACCAAAGAGTGAAAAGTTAACTGTGTAAAGAGGAGGAATGGGGAGGGCAGTCCAAGTAGAGGTAAAATGTAGTTTTAAACATTGTAAAACATGCACCATTCTGAAGCTGGGTACCTAAGGGTTATTGTAAATATTCACTAAGAACATGATTACCCTTGATCCCCCACACAGACACAGATGAAAAGAACTTAACCTTGTAAATTTGCTGTTTTCTTGTTTGACTGAGGGGTGACTCAAGGGTCACAAGGATTTATGAGCTTGTTTTGCAGAAGAAAAAGAATGCCTTCAAGGAAGTTAAAGATCACCAGATAACCAGAAGCTCAGAACTCGGATTGCCCAAGGGCATATCTGGTGTGAAAAGAACATGGATTTCCTCTGTTTCTCTGAAACTCCTCCTCCCAAGCCCCTTAGCTCTATAAAACCCCAAGCTTTCTTCTTTTGTTAAGGTGGATTTGAGAGAACCGATCTGTCCACCTTCTTGTTTTGGCCAATTCAAAAAAGATTTTCTCCATCTCCAAGCACTGATGTCTCAATGATTGGCTTATTGTGCATTGGTCACATGAACTTGAGATTAAGAGGTTCAATATCAATTCTGTCATCCAACAAATACTTTTTAAATACATACTCTATTTCATACACCCTTGTAGGACCTGAAGATGTATAAGTAAACGTGAAATTTATACTCTATGAAGGAAGCTATTGTTATGACAAGAGAGCTTCACATATTGAGGTATATAGGGTAACTATTCGAGTTAAAAAACTGGTTCAGCTTGAACTAAAGAAGCTTGATTTACGGCCTATCAAACACACATTGTACATTTGCTTTAACCATTAAAGAATGCACTTTCTTAGGATAAGAATGCATACTTACCCTCCTATGCCCTCTTGGTAATACCTGTATTAGTTCCCTTTCCCAGACATCAGTGTCTGTTGACCTGCTAACTTGCAGCTGAATACCTCTTTGAAACTTTGATGAATATGTATCCTAGGAGTGTTTAATGTATGTTCCTTGTTCTAAAAATGTATAAGACTGTACTGAAAACCATGCTTCTCCAGAATACTTTCTTCCTTTCTGGAAGAGACCTTCCTAGATTATAATCCTCACTTTGGCTCAAGTAAAACTCATCTGTCTCTCTTATCTATAGAAAGGTTATTGGTTATTTTGCATCAACAATTATCAGGATATTAAAATACTACATATTACATTACTAAAGATAAACCATAAAACTATATATATTATTTTAAAAAATCTATAGGCTCATATTTTATATAGAATTGCAATATTTTTAAAATAGTGATTTTCAATTCAGAGTATTTCCTTTCATTGCTTCTTATCACAATGACACAATCATAATGATATAAATCAATCAAAAAATAGAAAATGATGAAACTATAGACAAAAATGTTCCCAAGTTATCTCTAAAAATCATGTTACCTATTTAGGTGATATGTTTTAAATACTAAACATATGTGAAAATTGCCTGATTTATTTTAAATTTAGGTTCTAATTTCATTTGAGCAAACTAGACAGTGCCAGAGAAACTGTTAATTAGCTATAATCATCTGATTTATTTTATAATTAAATATGAATAGTGAAAATTTAAATAAGATACTTAAGATGGCTACTTAAGAATCTAATAAATTAACAAGAAGAATAGTTTTCTACAACATGGCAAAGTTTTAATCCTTTTCAGATTAAAGAATTACAGAGGGAGGATTTCCTTTCCTATAGAAAGATATTTCCAGGGAGTTGTTTCATTCCAAGTAAATCCTTTGCAGTGGGGAAAACAATGGTTGTTCTTTCATGGATGAAAGTGGACATGTGTACTTCATTTCAAACCGTCAGAGTCTCATGGTTTCCTTATAGATGTATTTCAGTTTATAGAAGCAGTGGAGATAAAATCTGAAGAAGGTTGATTTGTTTTTTTCATTCTTGGTTAGAAAATTGTTAATGAGATTTATTGTTAATTTCTCTGTGACCTGAAGATACTCAATCCCTTGGATTTGGGAGCATATTTATTGAAATTGATTTTTTTTTAAGATTTTATGTTTCCTTTTTCTCTCCAAAGCCCCCAGTACATAGTTGTATATTTCAGTTGTGGGTCCTTCTAGTTGTGGCATGTGGGACACCACTTCAGCATGGCTTGATGAGCAGTGCTAGGTCCACACCCAGGATCCGAACAGCCAAAACCCTAGGCTACTGAAACAGAGTGTGCGAACCCAACCGCTTGGCCCCCTGGGGCGAGCCTCTATTGAAACTGATTTTTATGAATAAAGAAATTAAATAAGGAATAAGTCCAAATTTTTTGATACATCTTTCAAAAACTAAAAATACACACACTCACAAGATAAGCAAGAAGAATACACAAATCTACCTAAAATGCAGGTCTATAACAAAACTAGGTGACAGAGAACACTGAATAATTGAATATCACATATAGATAGGGAAAAATATAACCAAATGCAATAGAGCCAACTCCAGAGCCCACAACGAGTACAGACTGAAGTGGAGGTTTGGTGAAAAAAGAACCAGGGAAAGCCCTAAGGATATAGCAGATAAATCAGCCCCAGAAAAAAAGTCTTGCCATGAATTGAGAAATACTGGGAATAGATTTGAGACCTGATAGGTCAAAAGATCATTTTCTGGGGAATCCAAAGACAAGGTCTTAAAAGTGTCCAAGAACAGAGGTGGCATGTGGCTTAGATTAAGGAGACACGACTTGGGTGAAGTACCTCTTGGATATGTAAAGAAAAAGTATTAAAAAATAGGAAATAAAGGTCTTGAAGAAAGAAAATTAAAACACAAAGTCAGTGCTCTTGAATAAAACAATTGCAGCAACAAAGAGCTAGTAAAAGACTGTCTTAGACTGGGTTCTCTAGAAGAAATGGCCAAAATGGGAATCCATGTGGAAGTGAGATATTAAATGAGTGGCCCTAGAAGAAACTGGGAGAAAAAAGCATTAGGGAAATGGAGGAAGACAGGAATAAAGCATGATAGGGAAGGGAAGATGCTAAGCAATGCTGTAGTTTCAGGCAAAGTACAGATTCATGCCATCCTACAGAAACTCTGGAGCATAAACTGAACCATAGACTTTATTGTACCTTAAGGCAAGGGACCTGGTTTTTTGTAGATTTGCACAGATCACTCATCCAGTTATCATGGGGGAAATGTTAATTCCCAGGCACATTCAGGTGATGCAGCTCCAGCCGCCAAGAGCAATCCCCTGGAGAAATCTGAAAGGGTGACACATTAGCAGCAATAGCCACAGCACCTAAGGAATGAGATACCTAATCAGCAAGAGGTAGAGTAGTGAGCAGAGCACCAACAAAGTCTGCAGCAGCAACCAAAACACCTTGCCACACTCTACATACAACTGTATGGAGACTTTTAAAAAGGGACAGAAAGTAGCAAACTAATAAAAGAAGGAGCATCAAAAGATTTCAGCTTAAAAATTCTCTCTACCAAACAACAACAAGCAGAAGGAAACTATGACACAACGCTTGAATAGAATTAAATACCTTTAATCAGACAGGTACAGATATAAAAAAATAATTGAATATATGATTGAAAATTCTTAATGTGAATGGAAAAAATAGGAAAATGTGAAATGAGACTTGATATCAACTCAGGAAAGAAATGGAAGAAAGAGAAAAAGTAACCTCAAAAAGGATGACTAAATTATAAGGTGGCAAGACAAAATAGATTTGACTGAAAATATAATGAGTCATTGAAAAAAAACATGAAAATATCTCCAAGAATGAAATGAAATAAATAAAAAGGTAAAAGGATTCAGACAAAGCAATTGATATAGCTAACAGTAAAGACGATCCATTGTCCATATAATTCAAGTCCTTGAAAAAGCAAAAATAATGGAGCAGATGTAATATTTAAAATTTGAGTCCACAAAAAATTCCTGGAAATATATGACTCAATTTAAATACTGAGGAAAGCCGCCATATACCTGGGGAAAACGTCCGGGAATGGTAAACTATGAGACACAGACTAACAAGATTACTACACTTTAAAAATAAAACAAGGGGGCCAAGTTACACAGGAAAGAACACTGGATTTTCCTCAACTCCTCAATGATGCACTAAAAGCAAATAAATTAAGAGCCAAGGATTATATAACCTAAGTTGTTCTCAAAATGTTAAGGCTATTGAAGAACAGTTTTAAATATACGAGAACTCAGAGGATACTGTACTCAAGAGGCAATCCTAAGGAATCTGTTAGGAGAGAAGCTTTATCCAAATAAGAAATTGGCAAACTACAAAAAGACAAAGTAAGACTTGAACAAATGAAGATATAATTTTAATGTAAGCATGCTAATTTATTTTTATTGAGGCAACATTCATTTATAACATTACATAAATGTCAGATGTATATCATTATATTTCGATTTCAGTGAAGACCACATCGTTTTCACCACCCAAAGTCTAATTGCCATCTGTCACCCGACACATGTGCCCTTTTAGCCCTTTTGCCAACCTCACTCCTTCCCCTTTGGTAACCACTAATCTATTCTCTGTGTCTATGTGTTAGTTTGCTTGTTGTTGTTATTGCTTTTTTTTAATCTTCCACATATGAGTGAAATCATATAGTATTTGGCTTTTTCATATGACTTATTTTGCTTAGCATAATGCCCTCAAGGTCCATTCATATTGTCACAAGTGGCAAAATTTCATCTTTTTGTATGGCTGAGTAGTATTCCACTGTATATGTATATAGCATGTTCTTTATCCATTCATCTGTTAATGGGCACTTAGGTTGCTTCCAAGTCTTGGCTATTGTGAATAATGCTGCAGCGAACATAGTGATGCATATATCTTCTCAAATTAGTGTTTTTGTGTTCTTTGGATAAATACCCAGAAGAGGTATAGTATGTTAATTTTTTTAACATCATAAAATGCTGAAGTAATAAATATTCACTCGTTTGAACTGTTTTTTTGCCCTAGAACTAGACATATTGATTCTAAAGTTAAAAAAAATTAAATTAGCATGCTAGTTCAGCATAGAAGAAACCGGGGGAAAAAAGAGCATTGTGGGAGCCCTGTCAATAACACTACCAGATTTCGAACATATTATAAAGCTTCAAGTAAAAGAAGAAAGTGTGGGATGGACACACGAGTATAGAGGTAGACCCTTGGAAGTGAAAAGAAAGTTCAGACTAGTTCATACAGAAATTCAGTGTATGTGAAGTGTGGCCTTCAAAACACTGAGAAAAGAAGAACTTTATTAAATAAATAGTTATCAATAATCTGGATGGGCATTTTGAAAAAGATAAAATTGTAGCTGCACCTCAAAAAAGTTAAAAGTTAAGAATAGACTCAAAATGAATGTGATCAAAATACGAACATGAAACCATATAAATTCTTGAAGAAAAGATGAATGACTTCCTTTATAATGTGGATATACAATAAAGAAAAATGATAAATTTGACTACCAAAAAAAACATGCCTGGAAAAATACAACATATGCAAAGTCAAAAAATAAATGACAAATTGGGAACATGTATTTGCAATATAGAAAAGATAAAGTTTAAACTTTTCAGTATGTTTTGAAAAACTCTTAAATCATATGTACAAATGACTCTTATACAACCAACCAACCAACAAAACAACCAAAATATATTTAGTTTCTTTTAAAATAAGAGAAACACAAAACAAAATTGCACCATGATACTCATCCATTAGATTGACAACTCCCTGTGTGTGGCCCTGTGAGGAAACAGGCACTATCTTACAGGGCTGGGATTTTAAAACTGTCCTCCTCTTTGGAGAGATATTTCGCAGCACATAATACAAGTACATAAGTGTTTACTCATTCACTCAATAATTCTGCTTGCAAAAAGCAAATTCTATCAGTTTAAACAACAAAGAACAACAAAAAACTAAAACAAAATAAACAACAAAAAAACAACTATGCATAATGATAAAACAGCATGGTACTGGCACAAAAACAGACACACAGATCAATGGAACAGAATTGAGAGCCCAGAAATAAACCCACACATTTATGGATAGCTAGTATTCGACAAGGGAGCCAAGAGCATACAACGGAGAAAGGAGAATCTCTTCAATAAACAGTGTTGGGAAAACTGGACAGCCACACGCAAAAGAATGAAAGTAGACCATTCCCTTACACCATGCACAAAAATCAACTCAAAATGGATTAAAGACTTGAATGTAAGACCCAAAACCATTAAAATTCTAGAAGAAAACATAGGCAGTATGCTCTTCGACATCAGTCTTAGCAGCATATTTTCAAGTACCATGTCTAACCGGGCAAGGGAAACAAAAGAAAAAATGAACAAATGGAACTACATCAAACTAAAATCTTCTGCACAGCAAAGGAAACCATCAACAAAACAAAAAGACAACCTAACAACTGGGAGAAGATATTTGCAAACCATGTATCAGATAAGGGGTTAATATCCAAAATATACAAAGAACTCATATGTCTCAACAACAAAAAAATCAACAACCTAATTAAAAAATGGGCAAAATTTCTGAACAGAGATTTCTCCAAAGAAGATATACGGATGGCCAACAGGCATATGAAAAGATGCTCAACATCAGTAGCTATCAGGGAAATGCAAATCAAAACTATAATGAGGTATCACCTCACTCCGGTCAAAATGGCTATAATTAACAAGACAGAAACAACAAATGTTGGAGACGATGTGAAGAGAAGGGAACCCTTGTTCACTGCTGCTAGGAGTGTAAACTGGTGCAGCCACTACAGAAAGCAGTATGGAGTATCCTCAGAAAATTAAGGATAGATCTACCATATGATTCTGCTATCCCACTGCTGGGTATTTATCCAAAGAACTTGAAAACGCAAAGGCATAAAGATACATGCACCCCTATGTTCATTGCAATACACAGTAGCCAAAATTGGAAGCAACCCAGGTGCCCATCTGGGGACGAACGGATAAAGAAGATGTGATATTTATACACAATGGAATACTACTCAGCCATAAGAAATGATGAAATCCAGCCGTTTGTGACAACATGGATGGTCCTTGAGGGTATTATGCTGAGTGAAATTAGTCAGAGGGAGAAAGTCAAATACCGTATGATCTCATTCATAAATAGAAGATAAAAATGACAAACAAACATGTAGCAATGGAGATTGGATTGGTGGTTACCATAGCGGAGTGGGGGGCGGGCAAAAGGGTTGATTAGGCTCACGTGTGAGGGGATGAACTATAATTATTTTTTGGGTGGTGAACATGATGTAATCTACACAGAATTCAAAATATATTATGATGTACATCCGAAAGCTATATAATGTTATAATCCAATGTTACTGCAATTAAAAAAATTATGCATAATGATAATCATTTTGAAATTACGTATAATAGCAAAATACTGGGAGCATCCATCCTTAACTTTCATCCAGAGATTGGTTGAATAATTTATGGTACATCCACCACCAACCCCTGCTTTCCATGGAGTACTATGTATCTTTAAAGAACAAAAAGAAATACTATGAATATCTGTGTGTGTGTGTGTGTGTGTGGAGAGAGAGAGAGTTTAAGGCTCTAGGAGTAAAGTATAACGAGGTTGACGTAATAGGCTGGTGGTAAATAAATAGCTACATACATAAATAGATCTGTACATCTACGACTTTTTAAAACATCTGCAAAGAAGCTAAATAAATGGGCAAAGCATCAACAACTGGTGAATCTGGGTGAAAGGTATAGGTGTGTTAATTGTATTTAGATTGAATCGTATGAAACTGCAGATATTTGTGCATTAACTATAAAAATTGCAGTTTCACATGGTTCAACCTAAATACAGAGAATGCTCCTATGCTCCTCTACCCTTCACCTGGTTCACTGATGTTTTTGTAAGTTAAAAAGTCAATTATCAGTTGTCTTACAAGCTTCCACGTACCCTATTCTTTTAACTTTTCTGAAGGTATGAAATTTTTCAAATAAAACATTGCAAAAAACAACAAAATGCATTTTTCTCAAAAAGTCCTAATGTACTTAAATCTAGGAAAGAAATAACATTTCTTAAGGATCAGCTGTTTCCTAGAGTCTGTGCTAACGCTCACCTTTACATATGAGGAAATGAATTCAAAGAAATCAAGGGACTCTGGTAAGTTTCCATAGTATGAAAAGTTTATGCAGCTAATAAATGGCAGGAAATTTTTCCCATAGTATCATAAAAACAAAATTATCCTCTATTGTTTTTTTTTTAAACAGACTGGAAATAAAAGTGGTTGATGATAAAAACATAAAATTGAAACAACCTTGGGGAATTTCCGCATTGTCATCTTAAACCTAATGCATATCTGCAATAAAATAACTTTTTCTAAATGCTTTTTAAAATTCTTTTATGCAATTCAAGTTTTAATCTATTGATCCTAACTTTTGTCCAGTACATTTCTAACATTTAAAGTAATGTTTCAAGTTTATGAGAGGACCCCCAAAGGCCCTTTACCGATGAGCTGTTCTGGGTGAAAAGTTCTCTAGTGCTTACTCACTGGCAGTCTGCCTTCCCAGCCCTTCATCCCCCCTTAATACCTAGAATTCTCAAAGGCCTCCAGTCAGAGAAAGGCAGTCTGCTGATAAAACACTCAGTGTCATTTACCATCTGGATATTCTTCCATGGCTTACAAAATGTACAGTTTCTTTTTTGTCGTCAAACACAATTTTTCAGTGTCAAAAGAGGATCTTCTAGTAATAGGAGAAAAAATGTTGTCATTCATACAGAATCTAAAGTGTCAAACAGAGAATATACATTCCAGGCTATTTACCAAAATTATATAGTTTCAAGATTCTGAAACGCTCTGTATTTGTGTACAGGTGGCTAATACGTGGGTGGTGCAGTAGGAAATAGAACGGAAAAAGAAAAGCAGGTCACGCCTGCCCGAACTTAAAACAGGATTTCAGCACTTTTCTTCAAGCTCGGGGTTAATAGAATCTAATAAATCACGTGGAAGTTTATAAAAAATCTTAATTAGGGAAAATCTTTTCTCTAAGATTTTCTTTTCTCTAATCTGAAAAAAAGATTTCAAGTTATTTATATTTAAAAGACAAAGAGTATTGGAAAAGTTTTTAGAATGCAGTAAGCTCTACACTAATTCTGTTGTGTCTTTAAGATGAAAATAGCCAGCACATTGAAAATTTGCAATTTGCTTGGTAATGTAGTATCAGCCAACATGGAAACTCACGATGCAGAAAGGCAGATGAATGTTAAGACTGAGAAGAAACATCTTTGCACGAAATTTTAAAGGAATGACTACACGTAAACATGGAGAAAGCGTGGCAGAGAGAAGCATAGAAATTCTGGAGATTATCTTCCTCAAAAGGAATGCGCTCAAAATTTCTTTTAGTGGAAGGGATGAGGAGGAGTTGAATTGAATTGGAAGTCACTTGGATAATAACATAAAAAATAATATTTGACGCATGAAGCCACTCTGAGGAAACGATTGCTCTCAGATAAGTTATAGATGAATGAAAATGCAACCATTTAGTTTTCCAAGTGGCTGTGATCAAACAGTACTCTAGTTTTGGGCTATGAAAGCTCCAGGTGCAGTCTTTTTTTCTCTTATTAGACATCGCTTCTCTTAAAACCCTTGATTCTTCTAGAGTGGACTTGGGGAAGTCCAAAACATGGTTAGTTGCTCAAACAGCTTCTCTATCTGGAGATTTTTGGCCTTTGCAGAGTTCTGTCTTATTGTTGCTATTGTTTGTGTTTGTTTTGTTACTTTCATGGGCTGGACCACTGTGTCTGCTGGGACAATTATTTTGGGCGTTAACAATACTCCCCTGCATTACTCACTACGATTACAGTGTTCAAATCATTCTCATTGATAAGAGATGCTCTTCCTGTGCCAGACTTTCAATGGCTATGACTAAGTTCTAGACTATTAAATATGCAAGGCTCTAAATTTTAATGTTACCCACTAACGTTAATTATCAGGAGTAGCAGTATTTTTTTTAAAGAAACATCAGAACGAATGCAATTTTTGTTTCTCCTCATTTGCTTCCATTGAGTAGTAGATGATCGGTTCTGGACAGTCAGCAGCTATCCTGGGCAGTCAGAGAGGCTGTCTGGGCTTCAGTTGCAGGTTCTGACGAAGCAACTTTCTTTCTGAGGCATCGCTGGTGCCCTCCTCCTGGGTCATCTAACAGAGCTCTTTCTTCATGTTATCATTGCTGGCCAGTGCTCCCTCTCTCTTGATTTCTAACAGGAGAATTGCAATTTGTCATTAAGGTCAGCTCACATCATGTGGAACATCATTATACCCACAGCGGATATAACATAGAAATCTTAATTAATTGGTTAGTTAGTTTGGCAATGGAAAAACTGTTTCATGACTTAACAAACATTTCAATACTTTCAAATAAAAAGTAGGATTAGACCCAATTTTGATTGATTACAAATTTGATAACAGTTTTGTAAATTATAAGGTAAATAGTAATAGTTTTGAAGAATGCAGAAAGACATATCTTCCTTTGTCTTTGTCTTCTGCTTCCCTTTATTCCCTGAATACATCTGAATTTTTTTTTAAAAGTTATATTTTCCTTGGGTCACATGGATATTCTTATTAGAACTTATAATTAAATATTCTTCAGCTTTGTACCTAAAGGGGCTTGAAGCAGTATAGCAAGGCACGCAATTTCCATTAAGTTGTCTTGCTCATAGCTTTTAACATAAACAGAGTAACATATTTTTCTCCAGCAATTTATTAGTTTTCTTCAATTTGCAACTTCAAGAAACTGTATATGAAATTCATGTATGACCTGCTTGCTAGTCGGCTGTAACTCTAGAGTTTTCTAAGCAATGTAGATTTTATTTTATTTGACAACTAAATTTTATTTTAATCTTAAAAGGTGTTGGTGAGACTGTTAGACTACTCTTCAAAAAATTTTATGCATTCAAAGATATTATCATTATCCACATTAAGGAAGCAAGTTCACCAAAATGCCATAGTCTTTATATCTAATTAAATTAAAAAAAAAAAAAACTTTTCAAACTGGATTTCTTTCACAGAAGAGAGTTCTAAGGAAATAAAATTTGAGAGAGAGCACATATTAAGGATAAAAAATGTATCCATAAAGTATTATAAAATTGTATGTACAGATGTAAAGATGTAAAAATTCTATAAAAACCTTGAATATTTGTTGAACTACTCCTTTTTAAAAAACAGTTAAACATGTTTATTAAATTCCTGCTGTGCAAATCACGAAGCTCTTAATTCCTAGAAGAGTAAGTTTTTCTGATAACTGTTCAGAAAAACTGGACTTTTTTTGTCTTATTTGCTTATTTTAAAGTACAATGTCCAGAAACATGAAAATGGAAATTTATTTTGTAATACATTAGTTACATAAGCAATTTATTAGACAATCATCCTTTAAAATGGAATTCAATATTTATAACACACTTTGTTCAAAATGTCTTACAAATACACAATATGTCTTAGAAAATATTAACGTAATATGAAATATAAAAAAATCTTATTTGAACAAATATCCTTTAAATGTTTCAATAGATCAGGTAGTTGAATAATTTGCCCAAGTATATTTTAACCTTTAACATTTTTTCTTTTCTTTTCTCAATAAGTGAGCTGCCAGTTTCAGTTTAATATTGAGAAAAGCAATCTCCTAGGAATCCTCTGTTGTTAAATTGCATTGGTCTTAATTATACAGATATCGGAAAACTGAGATAAACTATCTTCTTTCCCCACTTGCTGACCTGTAAGGCTAGATGACTTTGAAATGCCTGCCACAGTTACTGTCCTCTCCAGCCAGTTAAGTAGAACACCTCTGTTAAAATAGCACTTCCAGACCTTGGACTATTTGATAAATCTATGAAAATTACATGTGTATAGAGGAGTTTTTGAGCCTTGTCATAGAGCATCAAGATTTTTGTTGTTGTTGTTGAGGAAGATTCACCCTGAACATGTGCTGCTAATCTTAACTTTTTTGTATGTGGGCTGCTGCCACAGCATGGCTACTAACAAATTAGTGGTATAGGTCCATGCCTGGGAACCAAACCTGGCCCACAGAAGTGGAGTGCGCTGAACTTAACCACTAGGCCACTGGGGCTGTCCCCAAGATGTTTAATAAAGCTCAGTGTCTTCCTTTTTTATAATTAGATCCTTAAAGACACAAAATGCCAAAAGCTATGAGGTTAAATTAGAATCTAAGATAAGGCTCGACAAAGGGCAAAGATTGGTACAACAATCTGACTCTCTACGGTACGCTTTCCTCTGCTTATTACCCAGTTTTTTTTCTTTTTTCTTGTTTTTACTTATGAAAGAGATTGATGAAATATGAAAGTTAATATATTTGGAATTCATTATAACAGTTTGTAAGTTTCTCTGAGTTGAGTTTAGCCCGTATGGCCTGTCTTCCATGATGTGGAAAATGTCATGTAGACAATCAGGCTTCCCTGAATTCTAAGGACTGAACAGCTCCAGCATTGCCAATGCTGATCCCAGAAATGTTTTTTGTTCAAAAGCGGAATGGTGAAAATTTAGACCATAGTATGAAGTTCACAATTTACAGTAGTACCACAAATAATTCATTTCTCAAAGGACAGCAGCGATTTTGGATGGCTACCAGGCTGGATAGAGTGGAGTTGTTCAAGAAGAAGTGAATATGACACTACAAATGAGTATGAGAATAAAAGAAAAAAAATTGAAGTGCGCACAAAAATTGTACAAGAAAATCTTTCTCTCTCAAATTTAAATATAAAAACTATCCTCAAATATTGTCTTTCTTCCACTCCAACCTTCTCAATCCTAGACTGAGGTTAGTTGACACAAGAAATATTTCTTCAATATTTGCTTCAACATTTAAACTTGACACAAAGTTTCAATGATTAGAGATGTGAGGAAGGGAACCTAAAATACACGAGGAGTCAAAGAAGTTAACAAATATATTTTCTAAAGTGTACATTTTAATTATCATCATCCCATCCAACCTAGTTCTCTTGAGTTTGTAAGAAATCTCACACACGTTTTTATCACTGAAAAAACAGGGTGCAATTGGGGATTAGTAAATTTTTGTCAGTCAAATTTTTTTTCATCTTTGGCACTGGGATGTTATTGAAATTTATCATAGTATCTGTACAAGTTACTATTTTGCAGTGGAGTTGAGAATGCTAAAGAAGCAGTAGAAGAAAAGAAAATAGGGGCTGGCCAGGTGGCACAGTGGTTAAGTTTGCACCTTCCACTTCAACGGCCTGGGGTTTGCCAGTTCAGATCCCGGGTGTGGACGTGGCACTGCTTGGGAAGCCATGCTGTGGTAGGCGTCCCACATATAAGGTAGAGGAAGACGGGCACAGATGTTAGCTCAGGGCCAGTCTTCCTCAGCAAAAAAGAGGAGGATTGGCAGCAGATGTTAGCTCAGGGCTAATCTTCCTAAAAAAAAAAAAGAAAAGAAAAGAATTGGAAGAGGAACTTTAAATACGAGATATTTCAGGGAAAGTCATCCAATTACTTTTAAGGACAAAGAAGAAATAAAATGAAATTAGAGATTTAAGTCTGAGACTAAGACAATATTGAGTGTTTTTATAGACTAGGATAAAAGGCCAAGATAGAGTTTAAAGTCCCTTTTTTGGTATTTCTTAGTTAAAAAGATTATCATGCACCTATTTTAGGAATAATTTTGCCTAAGATGCAAGAGATAGACTAAATAACCTCTCAAGGTCCTTTCGTTCCAATCTTTAAATAATTATTTAAATGAAATCAAGAATTAAATGCCTGCTCTGACTTGCAATATCTTAGTGCACTGACCTGGGCTTTGTATCCTAATATCTATGAGTACTAATCTATTTTAACTAGATGGGAACCGCAAAAATGAATTGCAAAACATGTTAATGAGATCAAAGATCTCAATATATCTTGCATGGTTCCAAGACCCATAGGTCAAAATCCAGAAGGAGGGGGATGTCGTGGAGGAGAGTGAAAAGGAGGAGCATCATTCACAGCTGAGCTTCTAAACATAGATACTGTGCATGAGGACTAAACTTAATTATATTTTCCTGTGTATGTGATGAGAATATATTTTAGGTGAAAAATCTTTCTATGAGTCATTAGAATTGAACAAAGTTGCATTTCATCTCAATAAAGATTTTATTTCTTTATTGTGACCCAACAGTAGCCATTTCCAATTATAAAAATCATCTTCTGAAATAGCAGTGATGATTAATCAAAATTGTAGTCCTTATAAATGAATAAGTACCACTGACTTTGATTCATATCCTTCACATTCATCAAGTGCATTCTTTAAGAGGTACAATATTTCAAGATTCTTCTTTAGCCATCTTCTGTACCACAGGCTGGTATTAAAAGAAGAATGAAACTTCAATTTTTAGAGATGGGTCTGTAATAGACATATTAATTAATTTAGAATTTCATGTTTAAAAAGTTGTGTTGGTAATACATCACAATTTTATTCTTGCATTGATTTTCTTTAATTCAACCTGATTTCAATATTTTACTATGTGAGTAGTTACAATGATAAATTATAACTTTAAAAAATAAACAGAATAACTAAAATTTGAGAAGAGAAGTTGTAGGAAGGGGCAAATACTTGAGAAAGCTGTGCAGGTAGAGAGATTTGATTTACATCTTTTCTCACCAAATTCAGCTTGGTAACCTCTATGTACGTGTGTGTGTGCACGTATGTGCACCATACAATTTTCCATTAAAAATTCCTTCCATAGAATGTTATTTAAATGGGCAAGGAACAACATATCCCTTAAGTTCATTCTTAACGTCAGCTCAACTTCCTACATGCCTGTAGGCAAGGGCTCTGCTTTCCTAAATTTTTTTTGTCTCTACTTTTAAAGTTCCCAGTACAGTCATGTGCCCCATAAAGATGTTTCAGTCAATGATGACTGCATATACAATCTCCTAAGATTAGTCCATATAGCTTAGGTGTGTAGTAGGCTATACCATCTAGGTTTATGTAAGAAATTTTCCTCTATCCTCCTAGGTTCTTCTGGGTGGTCTAAGAATTAAATTGACATGAGACAGATTAGCAAGAGTAAAACAAACAAAAGTTTAATAATGTGTACACATAAAAGAAACCCAGGAAAATCAAGAAATTCACCAAGATAACTGAAGCTCTCACTTTAAATACCATCCTCAGCTAAAGACAAAAGAAGCTGTTGGGGGAGGGGAGAGTTAGAGATTTGAAAGGGAAAGAAGGCAATTCACAGGTAGATAAAAAGAAGCAAATGGTTGGAAAACCAGTGTTTATTTGGCCACACAGACACAGAAGAACAGAGAGGGAAGCCCAACAAACAGGCTTTCTAGGTTCCTCCCCATCTACCACCTAGTTTATGCCATGCTAAGGTGATAGCTCCCTTCCTGAGACATGTCTTTTTATCTGAACTCTTTTAGGCAGTTAAGGGGAAGGTAGCAAGAAAACATTTCTGAGTCTTTTGTTTCTTAAAAATAATCCTCATGTAAAAGAGACACATTTCGGGGTAGCAAATTTTGTTCCACTCTATGATGTTAGCACAATGATGAAATTTCCTAAGGACGCGTATCTCAGAATGTATCCTGGTAGTGTGGTAAGTGATGCATGGCTGCATCCAAATGCCGCCTCATTCCTTCATTCCTACTATTCTCTAGAGCCTGCACTACCTACATCTACATCTCTTCCCTTCGTTTTTTTTTGCACAAATACCTACATTCTTACAACCTGAATGCCCTACTGTAATCTGATATTTTTGTTTCACGTACAAAGTCAATAACTGCTAACATTGATTGTTTGCTCTGTGCCAGACATTGTTCTTAACATTTACACATATTATCCTAATATTCAGAGCAACTTATTGGCTAGGTACTATTGTTACTTTTAATCTATAGCTGAGAAAAGTGAAAGGCAATTATGTTTAGGTAACTGGGCCAAGTTCACTCAGCTATTAAGTGGAGGAACCAAAATTGGAACCCAGACAAAGTTTAATCCCTTCCTTGTGCCTGTCCCACTGTACACTCTGCTCATACTGTCTCCTTTGAGGACACTGAAAACACACTTTCAATAAAAGGATCAAAAGCTCAAACTTGACAAGTGACTGGCCATGAGTGGCAACTATGAATCTGGAAGAGAGTGAAGTTATTTTCCTACATGTGATCAAAATCACTGACCTGACAAACTTAGCTTAATGCCCTCAGAAATTACACCAACTCTCTTCTAAAGATCACTTCATCGTTATTGTTTCCACCATTTTCCGCTCACTGTTACTGTTTCCAATACTTCTCTTACTGCCCATCCACTAATGCTTCATTTTACTTCCTAGACTGTTTACGCCAACAAATTCTCTTAACTAAAACTCTTGAAAAGATAAGGTAATTTACCTTTTCCTTTGAAATTATTTTTATTATATTGAAAAGTCAGTGATGTCTGGAGATTAGAATATCAGATTTGGAATGAAAATCCATGGATTTTAAAGTTGAATCTGCTATCAAGTGCTGGGTGACATTAGGTAGATGACTTCTCTCAGATTTAACTCTATCTATAAAATGCAGACAATACGGAGCCTTCCTCATGGGACTGTTATAAGTTTCAAATTCAGTAGAGCACACAAAAAACATTCAAGTACCAATAATGTTTTAGAGTTACTCATTGGTTCTATTATCCTGTTATAAGTTATCTCTGCCATGTGATTATTTTGATATTAGTCTGGTTTAATCTTTGTCAAAAATTGGCCATCTGAAAATATAGGTTTTTATATACATGTTCCATCAGAGTGTCTAAAACAGTTAAAGTTAATATATAAGCATAAAGTAATCTCTCACTGTTATTTTGTGTAATGAAGGTAACAATAAGATGGCCTAGCTATTTGATTTTCTGCATCTATCTTTAGTTCGTCTAGATGTGGGTTGGCTTATTTCATTTGTTTACTAGAAAGCTGTGGAAGAATTGAGTTAGTTCAGGAACCTGGTTTGGTTTGCAGAAACGTGATCCAAAATTGCAAAAAGTAAATGTTAAGTGAATTTGCAGACAAATGGTACTATCAGAACATTTTCAGCTGTTGTGTGCTACTCCAGGTGGAACAATTAAGTATTACTTTGAACAGTGTTACAGATGTATTTTATTTATGTGTTGTACTCAATCGCAGTTCAGTCACATTACCTTGGTATTCATGACCAATTATCCCTAGATACACTGAACTTTGTAGATCAAATTGAACCATCTGTTATATACATAAACTCTGAATTCTTTGAAATGTTATCAACTCAGAAAAAAATAAATGTTTACGTTTACTGAAAAATTTTGGTGATTTGCAGCAGCCATTTAAAATCTGTTTCTATAAAGCTGTAGTCTATGTACAGCAAATGGATTCAGGAGTATGCTAACTTATTTCTCCTCCCTAGTGTAGAGTGATAAATTACTCCTCAACAAGTTCCAAAGGGCCAAGATGTCAGTCCTAAGAGTTTGGCTGTTGGTTAAAACATTGTTATAATAGAAGTTCACTTTGAAAACTCTGCTAAGACAGACACATAAACAAATAAATATGATGCACCATAGGAACTGTCAAAATTAAGGCAGATATAATGAGCCATTGGTGCTCATGGAGGATAGCATTAAGTGTGGGTTGGAAGAGTGAGATGGGAAGTCATTTTTTTTTCAGCAGGCATGCAAAAGAATGTAGTTTGCTGGGAAAGGGAAATTAATCTAGAGTAGAGGAGATCAAGTAGGACATTGACAGAGAAGCCAGCCTTGTATTTCTCCCAGGGCTCATATTCGATTAAGTTATCCAACTTGTGGCTTTGCTATATTGATGTCCCTATTTTTTCAGTCCTTCCTGTATGTATAGAGCTTGGGTGATCTCTTATTTAGAGTATAATAATTTATTTCTTCCTTGTCTCCTAGTCTGCAGCCTCTATGCTTTCTTAACTGATTTATACACTTTTGACCAAATCATTATATTGGCCTAGCATTTCATCAATTAAAATCCTCTGCCTTCCACTCTTCAATAACTGTTCACAAATGATTCTCTGTTAGTGACATCCCACTTATCTCATTTTATAGTAATACTTGCCACTAATTTATAGTATTCACTATACTGAAAACTCTAAGAGAGCAAAGAGTAGATCAGTGTCGTTTACAGTTGTAACCCTCTTATCCTTAATGATGCTCACACAGTGAGCGTTCAGAACTTTATTGTTGAAATAAATGCTTATCTGTGTTTCTCTCTCGAAAAAATTCAACTTCTTATCCCTGCCTCTGATAAAAATATCTATTTTTCTATCTTCTATTATTAGTTTCTTCTGTTTCCATACTAGTCTGGACAGTTAGCCCACCAAATTCTCACGTCTCATTACTTAAATTTTGTCTTAACTAAAGTATGCATTCATTGCTATGGGGCTCTTTCTGAATTATTGTTTATTTGTTTGTTTCACATCCTGATACACATTAACCAATTTTCCTCTATCTTGCTGGTGGAAAGGATTTGAATAGAGGCCTATTACGATTTTTTCCTAATAAACTTCTTTGAAATACTTCAGAATAATTTCACAAATTCTATAGATGTACACATCCTTAGGTGTCAGTAAGATTCATGCTTAGAAATAAATGAGAATAACTCAAGTTTGAGTATATGCATGTTGTATTAGTCATCTCAGACTTCCATAACAAAATGCCATAAACTGGATGGCTTAAGCAACAGATATTTATTTCTCATGGTTCTGGAGGCTGAGGAGTCTGAGATCAGAGTGCCAGCTTGGTTGGGTTCTGGTGAGAGCCCTCTTCCCGGCTGGTAGACTGTTTCCTTCTTGTAGGATTCTCACATAGTGGAGGGATAGAGAACCATCTCTTCATATAAGGGCACTAATCCCATCATGAGGGCTCCAGCATCAGGACTTAACCACCTCCCAAAGGCCCCATATCCAAATACTATCACATTGGGGGTTGGGACTTCAACATATTAATTTTGGAGTGATACAATTCAATCAATAGCACATATGTATATACATACACATGTGCACATACACACATATACACATACACATACAATTTTTTCCTACATTTGTGCTTTATTTGCATATTTATCTGTCTAGAGCAAAGCGCAGTCAGTGGACCCCTAGGAGTCTGAGGTGTCTTCAAAGGGTCTGCTAGGTTAAAACTATTTTCATAATAATAGTAAGATAATATTTACCTTTTTCACTTTATTGATATTTGTACTAATGGTGCAAAAACATGATTTGTGAAACTGTTGATAGCTTAGTATGAATCAAGACAGTAGCCTTTGTACGGGGAAGCATACTTTGCAAATGTTTGAGTTTGACCTGAATAGCCATTTTTTTCATAGGATATCATTTTTATTTTAAAGAACAACTGACAGATAAACTGGTTAAGCAGAATTGGGTACTGAGCAGATATTTTGTCAAAAAAGTAATCAAGTAAGCCTGTCACTTCAACTGACAGGATGTGTTGCCAAAGATAAAATTCAAGCTTTCAAGCAAAAGTCAGAATTTTGGAAAACTTGTTTCCATCATCATAAGCCTGACAGCTTTAAGATTTTTCTGATGAGTTTGGTGATTATATTAACAAATTTGATATTTTTGTATTGTATAATGAAATGTGTCAACATTTGGAAGATTTGCATGACTTCGTGAACCAATATTTTCCAAACGATCTATAAATGATGTCACAAAATTATACATGGGTAAAAGATTCATTCAAAGTGCAAAAAGGACAACAAATTTTTAATTGTAACAGAATATGAAAAAGTCATTAAAATATGTTCAGAATCCCCATTGCAACTGACCTATATGGAACTACTATATGTTGAGTTTTCGTGTAATATCAAGGAAAAATATCCAAAATTAACAAAGACTATTAAAATATCACTCTTTTCTAACTATATATCAGTGGGAACTAGATTCTATTTATAGATACTAAGCAAAACATATTGAACTACACTGAACACAGAAGCAAATATGAGAATCTAGCTGTCTTACACTAATCCTGATTAAAGAGATATACGGAAAGATCAGAGGCCTGCCCTGTGGCTGAGTGGTTAAATTCACGTTCTCCGCTTCAGCAGCCCAGGATTTCACCAGTTGGGATCCCAGGTGCAGACATGGCACCGCTCATCGGGCCATACTGAGGTGGCGTCCACATAGCACAACCAGAGGTGCTCACAACTAGAATATACAACTATGTACTAGGGGGCTCTGGGGGGAAGAACAAGGGGGAGAAAACCAAGAAGACTGGCAACAATTGTTAGCTCAGGTGCCAATCTTTAGGAGAAGAAAAAGAAATACCATAAAATACTACTCTTTTCAATATTATTTTGGTTTAGAAAACACATTTTTATAAAAATATCTTACCTATGTTAACAGTTAATGGGTTTGTTATTGTCATATTTAAATAAAGTCATTAACAAATATATTTTTTAATTTCTGTTTTAATTTCCAATACAGTAAATATTGTTAGATATGGAGCCCAAAAGAAAAGTTTTTTGAGGTACTCATCAATTTTTAAGAGTACAAAGAGTTTCTGTGATCAAAATTTAGAGAACCTCTGCTCTAGAATGCATTTGACTTTGTTCAAAATCTAACAAACAGAACACGCACGCATTTTGTTCCACCACCAAGAATTGCAAAGTTTAAAGATTCTTGGGGGAAAAACTAGTGGAATATTCCTATATGTGGTTATTATCTGCATTGAATTTATTTTAATCCCTATTTTTTCACAAGGGGTTTCTAAATCTTCTTATGTTACTTAGTTATACCATCTATATTTCTAAAATGTGATCGATATTGCTTTTTGTTTTTGTGTGTGCATATCTGTGCACGTGTGTGTTGTGATTTTTTATTTAATCTTTTCCAACATGCTTTAAACAAGTCATTAGACATTCAGATCTATTACAAGCATTTAACAACCTCGATGCTCTTTGCCAAAGTTTTACCAAACCATCAACTTAACCATTTCTGGAAAATGAAATGGGCTCAACTATAGTTGTTTTTCTTTCTCTTCACCTTTTCCTTATCTCTCTCTTTTATTGCAACCTGAGGTCCTTTATTACCAATAAAATGGCTGCAGGCTAACATTGCTAGCCCACTGTAAACATCATATTTCCTACTTCCTATGAAAATTTTTGTAATTTCATAGAATTCAACTTCTTGACAGTTAAAATAGTAAACCTTGAGAATCAAACAAGGTAAGAGAGAATAAAGATGATAATTTTAGCCTTTTCTTTTGCAAAACAGCTTTCATGACTTTTCTATGGCTGATCTCTTTGCTCTCTGTGCATACTCAATGCATAATATTCATCACATTGCATTTTTATACTTTAGTGTCTTTATTCATTTACCTCATTCATCAGAATATATGTGTTTTGAGGGCATAGATTATATCTTCTTCATCATTTTATTCCATCCTGATACAATCTGGAATATAGACAGAATTTTGTAAGTATTAACATATTCCATAAACAAATAATGAAAGAGAGAATTCAACTGGATCATCCAATGTCAAAACCAAGATGATGTTTGCATATTTTTGAGGCTTTTATTTTCTGAAACTCTTGGGTTCTGTTTGGGTTTACTTGCCATAGCAAGAACCTGAGAAATGCATCTCAAGCAGTTGAATACAATCTCAGAAGCCATTGCAAGGTCTCATTGCGAAAGACACAGACTGCCTTCACCTCTAAGGCCCCTATCAACTAAGCAAAATTTTCCTACCAGGTAAACTTTTGTCTTTTTACTCTTTGATTTGAAAATCATTGAAATGAACTCTGAATAACCCTCAAGTTTATTTCACAGTTTTGCTTGCTGACACTAAATGTGGTATTCTAAAATGACCAACAATTCTGTGTGTCTCTCTTTCTCGCATCTTTCTAATAAGTGATCTGTTCTAGGCTTTGTTTTTCCTTCTTTCAGGCACATCTGTGAAGTACCAACATAGTACTTCATTCAACAAATAATTATTAAGCTATGAAAAACATGTGATAATTATTGTACTAAGTACCGTAAAAGAATTGGGAAAGGAAAGTTGACACCTAATTTTTCACCAGTGTCCTCAATCTTGGAATAGCATTATGAAAACCTTGGAAATTAAAAAAATTCCCATGTCTAGTCCATATACCAGACCAATTGTTGAAATATCAGGATGTATAATTTTATGATCAGTATTTTTAAAGTACCCAAGTGATTCTAATGTTCAGTTGAATTTCAGAACCTTAAAGTAAGGGAAGAAAGATAAAAATGAACATCTCTGTACAATATCTTTACTGGAAATGTAGACCATGAGTTTCAATGCAAGCCTGTCTAGCTCTAGAAACATTCTACCCTTCTGCCACTCATAGCAAAAGCGTGAAGAGAGGGGCATAGATACCTACAGCGTAAGGTAAAAAGCAATGAAATTAATAAGAGAGGAACAGAAAAAATGTTTTAATAGCTGTGAGAGTGCTCTTTTGAGTGTTTCACAGAAGGTTTTGTGGTATAGTAAGATTTTATACTTGGCAATATAGTAGGAGAAGAGAGTAACAAAGGTAAAAACAAAGAAGGGAGATATTATCAGTATTTATTGGCATTTTGGGTAACTCTGTATGGTTAAGAAAAATTAAACTAAATATCGACTGCTTCTAAAGGTCAGGACAACACTGGAGAGTCTTGGAAGTAAGTTCTTAGTCTGTCTGGGCTGCTATAACAAGATACCATAGACAGGGTAGTGTATAAACAACAGAAATTTATTTCTCACAGTTCTAGAGGCTGAAAGTCTGAGATCAAAGTGACAGTACGGTCACATGAGGGCTTTCTTCAGGATCACAGGATTCTTCTTATAGCCTCATGTGGTAGAAGGGGCTGGGAGTTCTGTGAGGTCTCTTTTATAAGAGCGCTAATCCCATTCATGAGAGTACAGGCTAATCACCACCCAAAGGCTCCACCTTCTAATGCACTCATACTGGGCATTAGAATTCCCACATGTGAATTTTAGGTGGGCATGAACATTCAGGCCATAGCATTGGTCACAGAGATTGGAGCTTTCCAATAGGCCACTATTCTTGCTCAGAATAAGGAGAGATGTCAAAACTGATTAGAGTCATCTTTATGGAGGAGATGTTTTAACATGTAGAATGGGATGGCGATGAACTGAGAAACCTGGGCAACACAGGGGAAAGTTTGATGAAGATAGGAGAAAATCTATCATTGAAGAAGAGTACAGTATGACCAAATCTAAAAGTTATGAGATTTCCAGATACAAGGAGAAATTGACAGTGATGTGCTATAAAAGATAACAAGGATGAGTGATAATAAGATATTATTTGATTTGCTGATAAGATGGCTATGAGTAATATTTTGAGATAGTAGTATCAGAGGAATATTAGAGATGAGAACCTGATTGAATATTTTTAAGAATCCAGTTACTAGCAAGTAAGAAAAGTCAACGAAAGTGAACCATTCTATCAAGAATATTGACAGTCAAGAAAAAGTAGAGAATGGTAACCCAATAAGATAGCATGTTGATGGGAGGATATTTTTAGGAATTAAGGAAGTCATCTTTACTTTTGTATATCTCTTCCCCAACTACGTAATTATATCCATCTAAACTCATGTATTATAACCATAACTTTTAACTTCTTTTTGTACAAGTGAATAGAGACTCCTATATTCCCAGAGCACTTTGTATAGGTAGGCCCAAATGATAGTTTTATGTTTTGAGTTTGCTTATTTTCACTTATATTTCCCCAGTTGGGTTATAAACTCTTGTGTATAAGTTCTATGTTTTTTTCATCTGAGCAGTCACAGAAACTCATCAGAGATCAATAAATGTCTAATGACTCAATAAACTCTTACTCATATTTATTATAGCTATAATTATTTCCAATGTTCACTTCACATAAGTGTTTATCAAAATGATGGGAAGAAAATGGGAATACTGAGATGGTGAGGATTTGCTATTCTATCTAGATGTATAAGAGTGCTATGAAACACAAATTTTTTGTGAAAACAACGTGGTCTGGTAGTAGTCAAAAATACAAAATATTATTTTTTGACAAACTATTCATTACTTCTAGTCTATATTTCCTTGTTCCCTAGGCTATTCCATAAATGTAGAGTTTTCACTGGTTTAGACTTTGGGGTTGTTGCCTTGCTTTCCCAAGAAGTGGGGTTCTGTAACAAATAAAATTTTAAAAGATGATGAAAAAATATCCATAAATGCTTGAAAAACACACTAAAACACAAACTAATGCAATGCAATATTGGTTATAAAAATCTAAGAAAAAAAAGCTGAAGTCTCCTTATGCTAACAAGGCAACTTTAGAAAGGAGGTGGCTCTGATTGTACTAAATTGCAATTGCATCCAAAGCAAGCAGAGAGAGATCTCTCGGCAGAGATAGATTTAGCAAGAAGAACGTACAAACACCAAGCAGATGACAGACTCCTAGATTGATGAAAGAATATGGAAAATGAGGCAGCGGAGTCATCGCCATTTACCATCTGCTCCCCTTTGTATATAGTTGAATGTAAAATAGATGAACTGAGCTAAGTCTGCAGAGCATTAAGTCTAGGACACTTGCATGGTCCTTATCTTTAAATGATGTCACTGAGACAGCAATTGACTCTATGTGGAAGTTTCCTATGCACCCATGATCTATTGACCAGGACTGTCTCTGTATTAATGGAAGTATTCAGGGAAAAAAAAAAAAAAAAAAACAGGACAATGATATTTAGAGATAAAATCTACATCCAGTTTTAAACACTTTCTTCAATGACTGGATGTAGATTGTTCTGGACATGATCATTCATATTAAGGGTTACTTGATAAGACTTTCAAAGACAAATAAGAGATTGGAAGCTTTTATACAGGCTGGAGCAAACCATCCTCATCTTTATATCCTCCAAACTCAAAACAATGTTCATTCATGGTTGATACTCAACAAGGGCTTGAAGGAGTGAACGAACAAATTTAAATTAAAATTATAGAAATAAAATGTAAATATTTGAACAAGACAAAAGTTGTGATGACTGTGGTGTTTGAGAGATAATACCCTCCCAACTATTTTTCTTGTTCTAAAGTGATGTCATAAGGTAGTGAGTGTCTGAGTAAAACGTTTCTGGAGATGAAGAAGAGGAATTATGGAATACCAGAGATATGATCATGGTGGCACTTGGTGACCTGCTGGATACAAGAGGAAAGAAAAGCAGGATACCAAAGAGAAGGTCAAGTTTACTATCCAGTAAGCCATGATATGCCATTAAAAAATGATGAGTTGTTCTACTTTGGAAGCAAAAGTATATTAGTCAATTTCCAAGAAATAATCTCCTAAATCACATTGAATATTGCTGTGTTTGTTGTGAAAGTATTCAGGGTGTCTATTTCCAAGTGCCATAGGCTGTTTTTTCAAAAATACAGCTGCTATAATTCTTTCATCTAAGCATTCAAGTTCTGTTCACGTCCCCTGGCCTGTCTGCAGAACCAAACTGAGTCAGTAGACTGGAGAGTTATTTAGTATATGACTGACCAAGCTGATAATCAGACTCGATACATGAAGAGCTAATGATTTCTGATTCATGATCTTTCTAATTACTAAACCTTATACAAATGGACAAATTTATGGAACTTGCTATGATCTCATTCAGACATAATAAAATGAGTGTCACCATGTACTTTTACATGTTCTGTTAAGCATGTTTAATAAGATACAGCATTTTCTAAATTTTACTTACAGTAGTAGTACAAATGAAAGAAGCTGACATTGCCAAACTCAGGAGAGTATACAGGGTAAATGGAAGACAATAAGGTATTGAATGTTATTTTGTTTACAAAGCCTGTGCTCTCTCTCCTAAAATAAGCTGTGACAGGTAATAAACAGTATATTCAGATACTCCTCTAGGCAGAAACTTCTCTCAATTGTGATATCTTTAAAATACCAGAATTTCAGTGAATTTTTGAGAAGAAGAAAAAATAAAACACCCATCTGAAACACTGAGTGAGACCAATTTTTATAATTAATAATAATAGTAATATCAACAATAACAACATTCATATATCATATATTCTGTCCAGGTACTGATTTAAATCCATTACATGTAGAGTAGAAACAACAGCATTAAGAATTTTTCTCACTTTTCTGTATATTCCCCATGATAATTTTTAAATACTCTGAAATGTAGCTAAGAAGCTAGAACACATCCTGAAAACAAGGGGTGCTCTAAATGCCATAGAGTCAGTAAAGCCAGGGATTAAAATTTTGTTCTTTACATTTTGTCAATCCCATGTTTAGTTCCTGAATCCACTACTTAAAACTTTGAGCAAGTTACTGAATCTGCAGTATTCTGTTTCCTCATCTATAAACTTTGGTTAATTTTGATTCTTACTTCATAGCGCTGTAACTGGAAGCCATCTACGGCGATGACAAGTGTCATTAGACTTTCTAAGTTCTAAAACGAAATCCACCCCTCTCTAGATGTGTGACTTTGAGATCATCTAACCTGTCTTTGCCTTAATTTCCTCATTTGTAAAAAGGAAATAATAAACCTACCTTTTCATTGGCTTGTCAGAATCATGTATTAAATTCCTTGTAATGAATTTAGCTGAGAATCTAGCCCAAAGAAGTGTTAATAAATGTTAGCCATTGGAGCATGTGCTCATTTTTAGACCAAATGCATGGAGATGCTAGTTACTTCCTTTGCTTTCTATAGCTTTATTTATTCTTGAGCTTTTGCTTTGTTCAAGAGAAGACATAAACTAATCTTGACCACTCTTGGTAAAGTTACCAATTTCAGGAAGGAGTTAAGTCTTCAATATTCAAAAATTGTCTTCTGTCTTACCCTGGTGAGTACCGCTGAAGGAGCTCACTTTGTATGTCTTTCTCTTTAAAAAAAAAAAAAAAAATAGCCTCCAATGCTTTTTCTCTAATGAGATGAATTTCTTTTCTACCCACATTCCCACTCTGGCACCATAAGCTCTTCATCAAAAACCTGAGACCCCCTTCATGCTTGCTGGTCTCCTTCAGTCCTTGTGCACTTAGTGTCCTTTAAGCACCAGGCTAATTGGGGCCTACAAAATCACTTAACTATCATCGCTTTCCCACTTAGTACATGATGGACACCTGGCTTCTGAGGGGTCTTAGAATCCCACCAGGCTATAGCACAGGAATTGAGATACAAGTACCCTCCACTCTAGAATTTACCCAAACTTATTTCATGTGGAACGAATATGAGGATCCTTCTCAGAGACATCCACTTGTGCATAACCCTGTTACTCATATCCCTGTCTCTGGGGGAAAAAGGTCCTCTTTTCAGGGAAAAGTCATTTTTGTTTTCCTTCTCATTGTGCTCAGTAAAAAAGAAAATCTGATAGACATTCTTTTTTAATTTTGATGAAAAATCTTGTGATAAATAAGATATATGTGCCTCCAGGCTTCTCAGTGCCCTCCATATCCCTGTTGTGTAAGTCAAAACTCTTGGATTCATTTTATACTTCTTTCCATTTCCCACCTCTTTTATCCAATCCATTAGTAAATCTTTTCTGCCTTGTCGTTCTGAATATATCTAGAATCTGACCAGTTCTCAACTTTCCATGCCCATATTTAGAACCATCTCCTTTCTGGCTCTCTACAGTATTCTCTAAAGGGTTACACTGCTTCCACTCATGCCCCATATGTTGTCCATTTCCTACTCTGCAGTCCTAGTCATTCCTTTTAAAGCATAGTCAGACCAAGTGAACTCCTGTCCCAGGCGCCTTCAGTGGCTTCATATTTTACTAAAAATAATATTAACAGTCCTCACTTTATCTCTCACCCTGGCTACTCTGTGCACTCTCTCCCTTTCTTGCTCAAGTCACACTGATATTTTTGCTGCTTTTTGAACATATCAACAGGCCCCCATCACTGGCTTCTGCTCTTGTTGCTGAAAATTTGCTCCTCAAATATCTGCAAGTTTCCCCCTTCACTTCCTGTAAGTCTTGCTTAAAATTCACCTTATCAAAAAGGCTTTTCTTCAATTTCCTTTGTAAAATAGCACCTTCTCAACATATTCTCCATCCACTTACCTGGCTTATTTTTCTTAGTGTTTTTTGCCTCAAGACATGATATGCGGTCTGTCTTCTTGTTTATTGTTGTGCTCCCTCTGCCGTGCCAATCCCCTTAGAGGAGGATTTGTCTGATTGCTGACTGTTACATCTCCCCGCAGGAGAGCAGACACCCTCACGGTTCTTAGCAAATATTTGTTGAGGGAATGAAACACTCCTTGAAGCTCCTGACTCTTGATTTTCAAAACTGTTTTTCTAAAACGATAACCATCAAAAACAACTTTTTCTTATAAAAATGATAACTGATTTCTTGCAAATCAAAACATCTTAATTTTCAAGACACACAGAGTTTAAACAAATCTGTTTCAGAAGTTTTAACGGCTATTATCTTTAAAATTCAATGAGAGTTTCCCTGGGCTTGGCATAATCTGAGCATTCAATCTAGTACCCACTCACTGACAACTTATGTTCTTTTATGATCTCCCATTCCTGGGGCAAAAAAAAAACCCGGAAAAAATGAAGACCTTAGACCGTTGTGGGAAGGTGTGAAGGGCAACATTAAAAAAATGCAAGAAATAAAAATTTCTGTATGCTGAGAAGACCACAGAAGACGAAGACCCCTTCCCTGTTTATTAGAGGAGGATCCAGTTCCTAAGGTCAGCTGTCTACTGCTGGAAAGACTGAAAAAATTACAGCTGCCAAGGATCCCAAACTCTTGGAATTAAGTAAGAATGAGTCTCTGATGCAGCAGACTTTTGAGATTTAAAAAACCATTTCTTTGCTTGCTTTCTCCCCGAGCACCTTCACTCTCCTCTAATTTTATGCAGCGCATGATACCTTTGAAGATAATGGCGTGTGTTCGTTCATGTGGAAGATTGACCATGATTGGCTGAAAATCAGTATATATTAAAACATTGAAGTCCACGAATTAAGTATCTAATTAGAAGCAGTATTGGCACTGTCACTTAACTCCCTAATTAACTATTGGGCATTTGAGTCCAAAATCAATGTATAGAGAGGCAACGATTAGCCTTGATGAAAATTTTCTGATGTTCTAGCTCATCTTTTACTTTAAAGCCACCTTGGTTTTATTTTTTCTCCTGCTTGTTAATAAACTGTGATTGTGTGTTGTAATGAACAAACCTGTAAACCATCTGGCAGTTGTCTCACGGCTCATTAAGTGCTATGGGCCACCCTGAGAAGCTGCTTCAGGTGACATTTAAGCTGCTGCATGCAGAAAAAAATCACTTTTTTATTATTGAGAGCAAATTTTGGGAAAATAGAACTCTCCCTCTTTTTGATATCAATATCTAGGATGAAAGTGTGTTAGTCAAATCATAATCCAACCCATAATTTTTGCTTTGGGGTCGTAAATGACAATTCTCTGCACATATGTATCTATGTGCTTTTACATGGCCTAAGGAGATAATGTTTACACACTAGGGCTGTTGTGCTAGCTGGCATATTATTCATTTCTTAATTATTAATTACGTATTTCCATATTACCACATCGTTTTGTAAAGCTCTGTGAATATTTCATGGGGACTAGGAACTGAGAGTCTAAAATGGCATTCTGACATTCTTCCTGGGATAAAATTGTACCCCGAGAGACCTCATCATCGTAGATGTATGAGTGTCATTAGTTTCTTTCCAAGATATGCTGCCTTGCATCCCATTTTGGGTTCAGATCCTCCACTTTTAATATTGTACTGTCTCCTGTGCATAAGATTTCTCCTTGGCAAAAATCACAATTAGTGTTCTGACTGGCAATCTGTCATTCAGTTGTCAGTTAATGATAAGTTTACTGTGACTGGGAAACTGCGGAAACTATATTTTCAAAGAATAAAGCTTATAAGGAAATGAACATCCAAAGTACTCACCATGCACAAATGAGATATATTTAACTCAAATTCCCTTCAAGGCAGATTATGTCATAATTCTGTTATACAGTCATGGGATAGATTCGTAATCCAGGTAAATGAAAGCAGCCTGTAAAGAATATGTACATAAATAATGTATTTTAATGTATTTTTCCAATAAAAATAAAGTTTTTAAATTGTTGTGTTATTACCAAAGAAAGAACACAAGTTCACTTGATTGATCAAAGTCAGAGGACAGTGTAGTTAAAGAAATGGCTCTGGTATAATGAGAATTGAAAAGGAATTTTGAAATTTCAGAGAAGGCGATCTTGACAAAAAAATTTCACTAGATGCTTAGAAACACCAGCTTAATAACCTCCTCAAGATGCGTAATACTTGCCAATACACTTCTATTTTGATTTATGTTATGGGGTTAAAACCTAAAATAACTACAGTTACAGGAAACATTGGTAAGTTATTTTGACCATCATTATGTAGCTGATTGCCAAATGGATGCTAAAATACATCCATATACACACCAAGAGAGAAAACACACGCACGATTAGAGTGATTTGGGTTGGTTAATAAACACTTAGAAACAGTGTTCTTGAAGGAATAAGTTATAATACAGGGAAAAACTGCATGGTTTTCTTTCAGGGTCAGATGATGCATTTGTATTTCTTTCTTTTTTTTTTTGCATTTGTATTTCTAAAGATATGAGCATAATATTCTTTAATGTAATGAGATTTCGTGCAAGAAAATACCCTTGGGCTGAGAATCATGAGATCTTAGACCCTGCTTTGTCTCTTCGTTCCTCTGTGGTCTTAGACAAGTCATTCCTCTCCAAATCTCCTTCTCTGCCAAGCAGAGATACTACTATATGGACAATAGAGGTAGCTGCTTCATGGGTTTCTGGGGAAGTTAATTGAAATAGTTAAAAGCATTTTCAAAGAGTTAAAAACGAGTTTCAAAATAACATATGGGAAAGTAGATACTTTAGTTTTAATCCTGGTTCTGTCACTACTTCATCACTTAGGCTAATTATGTAAAATTGTGTGTGTGTGCATGCATGAATGTGAGTATATATTTTTCACGTTGTTGACAATGTTCTTTCCCAAATGCAAATCTAAGCATTCGGTTCTCACGTTTTCCCCATAGGCTAAAACCCCTATTAGTTAGCATATTAGGACAACACATGTTCTGAATCTGGTCTACTTCTCCTTGCATTTTCTGTACTTGATCAAGTATTTTCTTTTCATTAAGATGGTGGGTTCCTTGCCTCTGGGTATTTCATAAGCTGTATCTTTTCATGGAATACCTGTCACTCCTCTTCATGTATTCATCTTCAATCCATCCTATAAAATTCAATAGATTTGTAACACCCCTGAATGTTTCCACAGCACAATACTCTTAGCCCTACTGTAGCACTTTGACTATATTGTGATTCTCTACTTGCACTGTGTCTCTATCAGATCATAAATTCCTTGAAGGGGAGGAATATTTATTTTTGCGTTTTTCCCTTGATGCAATTCTGCAATCCCATTCAGGGGGGAACACAAAATGCTAGGAAGTGTTTGAAGTGTTATCTTCTCTACTTTCCAAAAATATTTTAATATTACTTCCAAAAATCTAATGCTAAGTTTGGACAGAAACTCCAGCAGGTTGGCACTGCATTGAAGGTTTTTTGTTTACTACTTTTTTTTTTTTCACTGAGGAAGATTCCCTCCCCTACCCCAGACAACATCCGCCACTAACCTTCCTCTTTTTTTCTTTGCTTGAGGAAGATCAGCCCCAAAACAACAACCATGCCAATCTCCCTCCACATCCCCCTCGACCTTTTTATATGTAGGACACCTCCACAGTGTGGCTGGTGAGTTGAGTAGGTCCACACTGGAATCAAACCCAAGAACCTGTGCTGTGGAAGCAGAACACGCAGAACCTTAACCACTTGGCCACAGGGCTGGCTGGTTTTTTGTTTACTTTTCACATACTTAATCAGTGTTGCACAGTTCATCCTACTGTGTCAGAGAGTGAACATTAAAACCAAACACAATTCAGAATGTGCAAAAGGACAGATCTAATTGACAACAGCTGTGCAATGTTAAGTAAACATTTTGTGAGAATTCTGAAAGAGCTTTCTCTTACATATGAGCTCACACCTCTTCTTGGTGGGGATTAATAGCCTCACTGAGTCACGGATAGAGACTTCTACCTGAACACAGCTGCTGTCGAGGAAGTTCCACAGAGAATGCATTTCTAATCTATGACTCAGCAAGAGATTATCAAGGACTGGAGAACACAGTCTGGAATATTGGCTAAAGGTGCATAGCTGTGAATTACAAGAGCTCATGAGAGCAGGGGTCTTATTTTCTTCAACACTATAAAGCAAATGCATTTGATTGTTAGCACCTGCTGATCGTGAGAAGTCAGAGGGAACAAGGCCAAAACTCAGCCCAAATCAGAGCATTTAAATGATCTTTCATGATTAGGCTTCCAAATGACATGAGACAAACCATATATAAAGGCATTTCTGAAAAAGAGATGTATACTGGGTTCCCAAGGAATGGTGAAAAAGTACCAACACTTTAGGGAAGTGTGACGGGAGTCTTCAAGTAACTTGTAATAGCAGTGTTGGAGAAATTACATATCCAATAATTGGGGAATCGTGCAAGAACGCATTCCATGAGGATATTCAATTATTACAAAATATGTATAAAATACAACATACATTTGAAAATACCTGTATGTAAAAGAAATCCTTGAAATCTCCCATTGGGAGATCTATTTTTCCTCCTTATTTCCAACTGTACAAATTCTTAATTTGTAATAAATAGGTACACTTACGTAGAACAATGAGATATGAGCAAAAATAATACATTTCACACATGCTCACACATACATACAGAGTCAAGTTTCTGACTGGCCTGGATAAATCTCCAGTACAGTAGATGGTCTGATGATTCTTTCCCACTGGCTTCAGGCAGTTGTTAAGAGCTGCTGTAAATCCTTATTCTCAGGCATAAAAGCTAATTACCATCATAGGTTAGGAATCAATTTTCCTCTTCCCTCTGTGCACAGTGGGTTATTATACAATTAGCTACATAAAGAAGATGTCATGCTTTATCTCAAAGCATTTATTCTTGTCCACAGTGAGAAGCAGCCACATGTATTGTTGGTCAGTTGTGTTGTGATTCTCTTATCCACAACTGTGTGCACATTATCTATGCATTGATGAGGTAAACGTGGGAGATAAAAAAGGAAGATATCAAACATCACAAGAGGGTCCTGCAGAGTACATGGTACATGCCTGAAAGAGTGCTGAAATGAACCACTATTTAGAGCTTCTTGACTCTGTGACACAAAGTCTTACGTCAGTTTTGGAAAATTCCAAGACGGTTTCTCTTCAGATATAGCTTCTACCCTATTCTTGTTCTCTGCTTCTTGGATTCCAGAGCAAAACATGTTAGATCTTTCATTAAGCTGCATTTAGCTATTACAGGCAAACCTCTTTTTATTGTACTTCACTTTATTGCACTTCGCAGATATTTTGTTTCTTACAAATTGAAGGTTTGTGGCAATCCTTTGTGGACCAAGTCTATCAGTGCCATTTTTCCAAAAGCATTTGCTCACTTCATGTCTCTGTGTCACATTTTGGTATTTCTTTTTTTTTTTTTTAAGATTGGCCCTAAGCTACCATCTGTTGCCAATCTTCTTTTTTTTCTTCTTCTTCTCCCCAAAGCCCCCCAGTACATAGTTGTATATTCTAGTTGTAGGTCCCTCTAGTTCTGCTGTGTGGGATGCCACCTCAGTATGGCTTGATGAGCGGTGCTAGGTCCTCACCCAGGATCCGAACAGGTAAAACCCTGGGCCACCAAAGCAGAGTCCACGAACTTAACCACTCATCCATGGGGCTGGCCCCACATTTTGGTATTTGTCCTGATATTTCAAACTTTTTCCTTATTATTCCATTTTTTATGGTGATCTTTGACTTTGCTATTGCAATCTTTGGGAGTTCCATGAACCACTCCCATGTAAGACAGTGAACGTAATTGATAAATGTTGTGTATATTCTGACTTTTCCACTGACCAGACATTCCCCTGTCTCTCTCCCTCTCCTTGGGCCTCCCTATTCCCTGAGGCACAACAATGTTGAGATTGGGCCGGATAATAACCCTACAATGGCCTCTAAGTGTTCAAGTGAAAGGAAGAGTCATATGTCTCTCACTTTAAATCAAAAGCTAGAAATAATTAAGCTTAGTGAGGAGGCATGTCAAAAGCCAAGACAGGCCAAAAGCTAGCTTCTTGTGCCAAACAGTTAACCAAATTGTGAATGCAAAGGAAAAGTCTTGAGAAAAAGTGCTACTCCAATGAACACATGAATGATAAGAAAGTGAAACAGACTTACTGCTGATATGAAGAAAGTTTTAGTGGTCTGGATAGATCAAACCAGCCACAATGTTTCCTTAAGCCAAAGCCTAATCTCTTAAACAAGGCCCTAACTCTCGAAGGCTGAAAGGGGTGAGGAAGCTGCAGAAGAGAAGTTTGAAGCTGACAGAAGTTGGTTCATGAGGTTTAAGGAGAGATGCCATCTCCAGAACATCAAAGTGCAAGGTGAGGCAGCAGGTGCTGATGCAGAAGCTGCAGCAAGTTATCCAGAAGATCTAGCTAAGATCATTAATGAAGGTGGCTACACTAAACAGCACATTTTCAGCATAGATGAAACAGTCTTATATTGGAAGAAGATGCCGTGTAAGACTTTCATAGCTAGAGAGGAGAAGTCAACGCCAGGCTTCAAAGCTTCAAAGGACAGCTTGACTCTCTTGTTGTAGTGACTTTAAGTTGAAGCCAATGCTCATTTACTATTCCAAAAATCCTAGAGCACTTAAAAATTATGCTAAATCTACTCTACTTGTGTTCTGTAAATGGAACAACAAAGCCTGGATGACAGCACATCTGTATATAACATGGTTTACTGAATATTTTAAGCCCACTGTTGAGACCTACTGCTTAGAAAAAAAGATTCTGTTCAAAATATCACTGCTTATTGACAATGCACCTGGTCACCCAAGAGCTCTGATGGAGATGTACAATGAGATTAGTGTTATTTTAATGCCTACTAATACAACATCCATTTTGCAGCCCATGAGTTAAGGAGTAATTTTGACTTTGTCTTATTATTTAAGATGTAGATTTCATAAAGCTATAGCTGCCATAGCTAGTGGTTCTTCTGATGGATCTGGGCAAAGTCAATTAAAAACCTTCTGGAAAGGATTCATGGTTCTAGATGTCACTAAGAATTTTGGGATTCATGGGAAGAGGTCAGAATATCAACATTAGCAAGAATTTGGAGGAAATTGATTCCAGCCCTTATAGATGACTTTGATGGGTTCGACACTTCAGTAGGGAGGAAGTAACTGCAGATTTGGTGCAAATAGCAAGGGAATTAGAATTAAAAGTGGAGACTGAAGTTGTGACTGAATTGCTATAATCTCATGATCAAACTTTAATGGATGAGGAGTTGCTCTTATGGATGAGCAAAGAAAGTGATTTCTTGAGATGGAAACTACTTCTGGTGAAGATGCTGTGAAGATTGTTGAAATGACAACAAAGGATTTAGAATATTACATAAACTTAGTTGGTAAAGCAGTGGCAGGTTTTGAGAGGACTGACTCCTATTTTGAAAGAAGTTCTACTGTGGGTAAAATGTTATCAAACAGCATCACATGATACAGAGAGATCATTCATGAAAGGAAGAGGCAATTGATGTGGCAAACTTCATTGTTGTCTTATTTTAAGAAATTGTGACAGCCACTCCAACCTTCAGCAACTACCATCCTGATCAGTCAGCAGCCATCAACATCAAAGCAAGACGTTCCACCAGCAAAAAGATATGACTCATTGAAAGCTCAGATGATGTTTAGCATTTTTTAGTAATACACTATTTTTTAATTAAGGTATGTACATTTTATTTTTTAGACATAATGCTATTGCACACTTAACAGACTACAGCATAGGGTAAACATAACTTTTATATGCACTGGGAAACCAACAAATTTGTGCGACGTGTTGTATTGTAATATTCACTTTATTGTGGTGGTCTGGAACTGAACCCACAATACCTCTAAGGTGTGCCTGGATGCTCTTTTCATTTTTTTCTTTTCATGCTTCAGTCTGGATATTTTCTAAGGCCCTACCTTTCAGTTCAATAATCTTCTCTACTGCTGTGTTTAGTCAACAGTTAAACACATCTATTGAGTTCTTCATGTTAGCCATTGCATGTTTTATTTCTAGCACTTCCATTAGAGCTTACATATAGATTCTGTTGCACTAGTGAAATTTGCAATATTGTCTTTATTTTCTTGAACTTATAAATCAGAATTATTTTAATGTTCATGTCTGAAAAATTCCCATATCTGTGTTATCTGGGACTTTTTATTGTTTATTTTGCCATCTTTCTTTTTGATCCTGCCTCCAGGAATGCCTTGATGATTTTAGATCAGTATATAAGAAGGCATCATAGAAACTCTAGATGATGTAATCTTCCACCAGAGAGGATTTTATTTTTCTTTTGAAAAGTTAATAGTAGGGCCAGATTCTCTTGCACCAATCTGAGAGTAAATGATTTGAGGTGGGGTTTTACATTATTCAGGTATGATCTATTACCAGTTTGGTTTTACTCCTAGAGTCTCTTTTAGAGGTTGCAGTTGGCAGCCAAGGGTATTTACTAGAACCCTTTCTCCTTGGTTGGCTCTGAACTCACAATTTTATCTCTTCAGCATGGCAAGACTGCCAAGAGCTCTCCTGAGCTTTTGGCATCTCCATTTTTCCCTTTATACCTGGCTTCTTGACCTCTCCTTCCATTCGTCTTCAAATCTGCAAGTGTTAGAAAATCTCCTTCCATTCGTCTTCAAATCTGCAAGTGTTAGAAAAGTAGAGAGCAACGCATGTGATTTCTTTTTCTCCAGGATCTTGGTTTCCTAATTCCTAGCCACATTGGTAGCCCAGAACTCCAATTTTGTCTCCTACTCTTTGGAGGCTGACAAATATCCTGAGCCACTGCTTTCTGCTCAACTTCTGGGCCCTGCATCATTATAGAATCAGCAAATGCCTTATCCAGCAAATGTCAAGATATCTCTGTTCTTTTGAAATTTGGCCACCAGGACTATCTTGGTTATTCTCTGATGGTTTCAAGCTATCATTTTGCTGTTTTTGTTTTTGTATTTCATGCGTCATTTATAAATGCTGCTTTCAAAGGGAGATTAATCTGGTAAAATACAGTCTGTCATAGTCAAAAACGAAAGTTGTATAAGCCTCTTTTTAAAGGGTCCTAAATAAGATTTTTGATTAAGAAATATAAACAGAAAAATTCAAAATAAGAAGGGCCATGAAAATTAGAAATACGGGCAAAGATTTTTGAAAAAAGGGGATAAGAAAGGAAGAACAACTTTGCAATGTTTTACAAACAAGTCAAATTGAGATTTTAAAGGTGTTTGCTTTGGGGAAAAAACAGTTAAAAACATAAATACTTGTAAGATGTTTTGCAATCCAGTCAAGTAAAACGGATTGATTTTTATCTGTAAATTGTTATTGACTGTGAAAATCCGCTCGTTACTGTTGTTAGAAATCAGAAAACAATGCATTAGAATGAATAAATGTGTTGCCTAGTAAACTTTCATGGTACTAAATTGCATTCAACTGGTGAATAGTTTAATGATTTTTTTTCCCCTCAGATGTGAACACGTGAGTGTGTCTCAAATGGTCTGTTTTACTCAGTGGAATTTGTAGTCAGAGAGCTTACATGCCTCACAAAAAGATAAGAGAAGTCATAAAAGTGATGAGGCAAAACAGATATCCAAATGGCAAAAGTGATCTAATTTATCTGTGAACATTTAACTGAAATTAATTCTTAAATAATTGATCATATTTTATGACAGTAACTGTAACTGCTTCTATGTATAAGTTAGAGGCACTGGTAGGGATTATAAAGATGATCAATGACTTGACTTGGACAAGTAAAATCACAAACACATTAAAATTTCTTGTGCCATTCAAGAAATATCTACCCATGAACACACCAGGCATTTGGAATTGTCAGGTATAATTCACATGTTGATTTTAATATAACTCTCTGAAGCACTGTCAACCAATACTTATGGGGTGCCCTTTGACTACATGACCAATTAGCAGCGTGAACATGTGGGAAGTACATAAATCTCTCAGGGAATTCTTCTCCCAGTGTTGGAAGGAAAGATAGTGATGTATATGAAATCATTCGGTGAACAAAACTGACTAAACATATAAAATGTCTGCGGCATTTGGTAGGTGCTAAGGAATACAGGACACCAATAAATCACTCAACCCTTCTCTCAAGAAGAGTATAATATAGTTGGGATGGCAGATACATAAACCAACATAAAGGATAGGGTGTGATAAATGCTACTCATTAATTTCTTCAATGAATAATTTTTGAGAAATTTTATGTACCAGGTTTAAGGGAGTAAAGTTTAAGGTAGTAAAACTAGATAATTTATAAATGTGAAACAGTAAATATTATGATTAAATTAGATAATTTATAAATGTGAAACAGTAAATATTATGATCATTATAATAGATATTTACAAAGTTTGTTACAAGATTTATGAGGAGAGAAATTTAAAATGAATTGTGGATTTAGAAAAGGATTCTCCGTGGGGAAGGAGCTGTTGTCTCAATTAGGTGACAGAATTGAGGTGATGGGACTCTCCAGGAGGAGAAGAGAGCTAACCTGGAGAGTGGTTGCTTTGTGTTATGCCAATTTAGTTAAACAGAAGCCAAATTTTCTGGCACCACCTTCCCTGTACGGTTAGGGTGGGACACAAAGGGTTCAAGTGGGATTTGGGAGGCACAAGTGAAGTAGTAGTCATTGCTCACGGATGAGTGCAGGTCCCCATGCTTGGCCACAGCTTGGCACACTGTTGCTGAACCACTGGCTTCTCTTTTGTTTTTGAGGAAGATCAGCCCTGAGCTAACATCTGTTTCCAATCCTCTTTCTGCTGAGAAAGATTGGTTCTGAGCTAACATCTGTGTCCATCTTCCTCTACTTTATATACGGGATGCTTGCACAGCATGGCTTGATAAGTGGTGCTAGGTTCACACTTGGGATCCAAACCTATGAACCCTGGGCTGCTGAATCGGGGCGTGTAAACTTAACCACCAGGCCAGTCTCCACAGGCTTCTCTTATGGCTGTGCTCATAGACTCACAGCTCCTCTACCTGCCACGGAATCTCTTCCTTCAGCTTCCCCAAGTCCTGTGCCAGACACATGTGAAACTCAGGTGAAGGGCAGCAGCTTCCTCTGCAGATTACCTATATCATTAGAGTTAGAGGCAGGTTCTGATTTGTCCTTAAGGAGACCAGTTTATTCTCAAGGATTCTGGTTTGCCCTTGACTTGTTTATTTATTTTTTCTATTTAACTTGGAGCTTTTCTCCTGTCTAACTACTGACCAAGGCAACTACAAAGTACATAAACAATTTATTCCATAGACTTCTTCACCAATATTCCTTCCTCATCCCTAGTTAGTGACTTTTCTCTAATGCTCCAACTGTCTACTTCTAGAACTTTACTTCACCAACTTTCCCCACAATTGTGTAAGGCCTAATACTTATAATAAATGTTTTATTTCATATCATTCATAGTTGTTTTGGTTCCCTGACTGAATCCTAACCAACGTTTATAGTAGGAATTTTTTTAAAAATAGCCTCATCTGACAACTATAAATAGATGATGTGGCTGGAAGAAAAGATGAATGTGGGGAGCAGTAGAAATGAAGCCAGAAAGTAACCCCATTAGGATCTATTTTAAAGCAGAATGCATGCCCAGGTTTCCATTTTCTAAAAATTTCACTTGCTGCTTTTGCAAATGGATTGGAGTAACTAGATCTAAGACAGAAAAAACAAGTAGATCAGACTATTATGCACTCAAGAGGATAATGCTAAGAATCTGTACACAGGTAGTAGGAGGTAGAGAGAAGGGAGGGATCAGAGATAAGTACAAATAAATCTTAATACATTTTTTTAAATAATATTATGCTTTTTTCTGTCATTAGTCTGTGCACTAACAAAGATTTTCTAAACTTAAGTCCTTAGCGCTGTTTTTCAAACTGCCTATAAATCATAATGCTTTAAGAGTTTGTAAAAAAAATAAAGTAGCTCAGAATAGAAAATTTCAGAGTGTATTACAAAGTGAATGTAAGTATTGATTATAAACCTATTAGAGACTAAATGTGTAAGTGTGTTTATACTGCATGAAAATATGTTTCTTAATGCGTTTTAGTCAAGAACATTTAAAATCGCCTGTTGTATGGAGATTCAAATATGGAGGTCTCCTCATGAAGAGGCCCGAAATTTTCATAGTGGGCATTTGAGAAGGTAGGTCTCAAAAAAATATCAGAGAAAACATAGAAAAAAAGAGCTCCACTGAAATAAGTATTGCTACTTTTATATCCAAATGAAGACAGAGGGCAACTATTATTCATTTTCTACTCTCAAGAATTATTTAAATTGCTGTTTCTACATTTGAACACTTGTTAACCATGCCATTTTGCCTTATATTAAAAAAGAATAAAAATCCTAAAAAATTAAAAAGGATAGTATGCTTGTTTTCAAGCCAAGTATATAATCTAAACCCTTCCAAATTTAGTACTATCATATTTTGCTTCTGGATACCTGGATTGGGTAATCAATAACATAAGAATTATTTATCTGTAATTTCATGAGAAGTTTTTCTATTTTCCTCCCTTTGCTAAGCTAAAAAGCATCCTTTTTCAACATAACTATTGGTTACCACAGTATCTTCACAAATTATTGGAGTATAATATATACTGAAGTAGCCATTGAAAATAATTAAATTTTAATAATAAACTGCTCAGGTAAATATCCCTGCAGCAATTGAAGTCAATAAATGTTATCTTCAATAGGAAATACATATGAATCTAGCCATAATGATGGATAATATCTTTAATAAGAGGTGGTGTTTGTGCTGAACATCTTCCATTTATCCTTTCCACCTTCTCCTCCTGCTCTGTGCCCTGAAGTAGATGAGGGTTAAGATATGAGTATACATTGAATTAGCAAGCCTCCCTGTTTTCTAGCTTCTAGTTGGGTTTGATGGGTGAGAAGTGTGTACAGGAAATTTGATAATGGGAGGAAAGCAAAGTATGGCACATTTTCCCCAGACTGTCTGCCTGCTAAGCTGGCTTCACGTCTCCATGAAAGGCTACAACTTTTGTAGAGAAGATTTCTCCAGTTACTTTCTCTGAGTTTTGGAAATGGTTCTCTTCATGTGTCCCTTCTCACCTGGGTTGAAAATGACTCCCTCATGCCTAACCCCAGGGTACTGAATGATTCCAAGTTGATTTCTCAAAATCCTGCCCACACCTTTCTTATTGAATACGATCTACTCAAATCATCCTGTTTGAGTGTGCTGTTTCATGACTTTTATAGAATTCCAATTTTTCCTAAAAGCAAGCGTTAGAAGTTGAGAGACTTAGACATATTTGATTAAAATATCAGCAGAGGGGTTGGCCCAGTGGCCGAGTGGCCAGTTGGCAGCACAGGGTTTCCCTGGTTCGGATCCTGGGCACAGACATGGCACCACTCATCAGGCCATGCTAAGTCAGCGTCCCACATGTCACAACTAGAAGGACCCACAACTAAAATATACGACTATGTACTGGGGGGATTCGGGGAGAAAAAGCAAAAAAAAAAAAAATTGGCAACAGTTGTTAGCTCAATCTTAGGTGTCAATCTTAAAAAAAATAGTATCAGCAGAAATTAGGAACCATTGCTTCTTTTTATGTATTGACTGATTGATTGATTGATTCAAATACAAAGTATTGACTACATACTCACAAAGCAATATCTTAGGCATTGGTGATGAGTTGATAAAAAAGAAAGATAAGTCCCTTGCCCTCAGGGAGTTTACATTCTAACTGAGGAGACAGACATTAAGTGAATAATTAGAAAATTAATTATTTAGATACCTTTATCTAAAGTCTACAGGTATATGAAAGAGGGATTTAACAAATTATCGAAGAAGGAAGAGTGGGAATTTTTGTTGCTATTGTTGTTTTGTTCTTAAACACTCAAAATGAGGTCTAATGGATAAATTCGAGTTTTCTAAGTAGAAAGAGTAAGTATGAGGAGAAAAAGGAAAGTATTTAAAGTAGAAGAATTAGCCCCCATTAAGTCCCAGAAATGATTAGAAGTGTGGTATTTTCAAAGAATGAAACGAAGACAATAAATGAAGTGTAGTAAGAGAGAAAGAGAGTGGAGAAGGTCTTCTGATATAGGCATAGGCTAGCTCTTGTAGACATTTAGGA